>NW_005842429.1:1072467-1088356 GCF_000455745.1 Alligator sinensis
TGCCTAGGCAGGGGGGTTGGACTCAATACATTTTGAGGTCCCTTCCGACCCTAGCTTCTATGAATCTATGACTAGCTGGGAACAATACAAAGCTAGCAGAACTGCAGAGTTTAATAAGCTGGAGCTGTTTTATTGTTTTGCATCACCAAAAATATAGAACACTAAAATATGTATTTTGCTTGTTTATATTGTGTGTAAAACTTCTATGTGTAAAACTATGGTGTTTAGTAATGATTGCCTTTAAAATCTGGGTTTGGGAATAATAAAATGAGAATTTCAGTGTATGGTAACTGCAAAAATGGGTTATTTTATTTTTTGGTCTAATATCCCTATTAGTTGCCCTTTTTAAATTGGTTTTCCTTTTGCTGAAAAATACAATATAATAATTTCAGTTCACTTCTGAAAGCAATGTTGGGAACCACTGTCCACAATATTTGTTTTTACCAGTTCTGCTTCATCCAAGAGTTTTAGGGCAAAACACTACAAGCAAAACTTTGAATCGGTAACATCAGAGAACAAGGATAAGGTGTTTAATCTGAAGCTGTGAGGATTGGGGGTAGGGGTAGATATTACCACAGTAAAACCCTGAGGAGGTGGAAGGAAAAGGGAGGAGGCGGTGTTCTTTTAATTCATGTTTGTCATGATCATTAAATAACAGACCAGATAATCTCTTTGTAATGGGGTCAGGTTAATAGATTAACAAGGGTGGAGGCCACAGCCTTTTACATGTTCTACCAAGTGCTCTTCCAGATGGGTGCAGTGCCTTCCCTCTGTCAAATTGACTATTATTCAGTAGCAACATTCTGCCTCCATCTTCTCCACCCCTTTTTTGCATTCAAATATGCTAATGATGATTGTAACAATTATGCTTGTAGTTATCTGCAGCTAATACTTGCATATTGGAAAACAAACTACCTTAAAATCTTCCATGTAGGGGATCTGTGAGGAGCCATTCTTTTTGCATCCTAACCAAAAGTGTGAGAGAACTGGAGAGGGAAGAGATAGAGAGAGAAATATCCCTGAGCTCTTTAGGATAGAAAGCCTGGCTGATTCTTTCATTGAAAGAATAGCACGTGTATGGCTGCTATGTAAATACTTAATATTGTAATTTTATTTCAAGGCTACATGGTATTTTGTATATTCTCTATCCTAGAGCCCACCTCACAACAAAAAATATGAAACCATTAGTTTGTAAAGTGTCCAATGTATTCTGGAATGGGTGTGATGATTAATAACTAAACTATGTTTGTCCATGGGTCAGCTGAGCAGATATTTTTCCCCAGCTTGAAGTAGTTTTTTTTATTACTTGCAAGTTGTCTCTCTGTTTCACGTAATACATCTCACAGTTCCACTTTAGATGCAAATTATTTAACTTTTTAGAATTGCTGTCCCAAGTATAAAAGAGGTTATGTTATCTCAAGCATTAAATTTAAATAGGTGTGTTATAGTCCTTCATACCAGCACCTTTAACATCCAATACTCAATTGCTGAGATCTCTTGTGAGAGGGAAGACCAATAGAAACCAGAAACTCACAGCAAAGCACTGTTTATAGTTTCCTGAGTGATGCCAAATTATTCATACAAGTTCAGTATTCCACCTGGTTGCCCCCTTTATCCTGCTTCTGTCTTGTCCTTTCTTTTATTTTTCTTCAAAGATACTCTGTAGTAAGCCTATCATGAAACAAACTCATTGTCTGGATAGGTATGTCACAATTTGCATGGACACTAAGGAAAGACTACATTTTCCATTAAAAAAAATTGTTTCTCTAACTTAACCTCTTGACTCTTTCTTTGTATTACTGGTCTTGGCTCCAGTTTTATCGGTTCCCTATTTGTTGTCTTCATAACTGAAGCAAGAAGTTTTGGGCTGGGGTATGCAACAGAATAAATAGTAGCTTCCTAACCCTCCCAAAATTTATCTTCTACCACTACTGATGGATAGCAAGCCACTTAATAGTCTGATTTATACATTAGTACAAGTGTGTCATGTGACAGCAGAAATAAGTGCAAGAATATGCTTACAAGTCACTTATTTTATAAGAAGTCCATAGATCAAAGCAGGGCAGGTATCAAGAAATTATGACATATTATAATTGTTGGAGATAGAGTTGGATTTTGCATGTGCAACACCAGTTTTGCAACTCCTAATCTTATCAGAAATAAATTCCTAAATTACTGTTTTTCCCACCAAATGGTATGCAGTAGACATTTACGTAGTGTCTTGGAAAGGCTTTCAAATGGGCTTCATCTTGTGAGAAGCCTAGGTAGTTATGGTATAGTATTAGAATATGATTTTCCCAGTAGTTACCAATGAGAACTGTGTATTGTTTTTGGCACCCAGATAAAGGTTATGTCTTCACTGTAGTTAACCTTCATACACTGACACCTGATTATGAACGTTCAAGTTAGTCTAACCCAGGTGTGAGCATTCCTACATGGACCTCTACAAGGGTTGCAAGCAAAGCAGTGGATGGGATCTCTGTCTGTCTGTCTGTCTGTCGCTCCTCCATTAACAAGGTAAGAAAATACAGACTAGATGAGAGAAAGTCCCATAGGGTGGATACATAACTAGTTGGATCATCATGCTAAACAAGTAGTCATCAGTGGCTTGATGTCTGTCTGCATGGGGCTGAGCCCTGCCTGCTGCCACCTGAGGCAGTCTGCACCATGCTCCTGCCCACTTCCCTTAACACCCCGGCTCCAGCCAGTATGCACAGCTTTCCAGTGGGTCTGCTCCCAGTGCAGCTGCAGCAGCCGGGGAGCTACTCCCCACTCCCACCTCCGGTGGCTCCTGCTTCTGCACCTGCTGCACCACTCAGGGTTGGGGGAAGCTTCAGTCAGGCAGTTCCTGCTCCGTTGTGTGGAGCCCTTCAGCTCTAGTTCCTGGCCCCTTCCACCCACTCAGCTGCCTGCAGGTGGCTGTTCGTTGCACCGGGCAGGCAGAGCAGGTGCAAGACTCCTGAAAGCTAGAGCTGGCGCCCTGCACACTGGGGCAGGAGCCACCCAGCTGCAGGTTCTTTTCCCTACCCCTGTCATCCTGGAGTCGTGCAGCAGGAGTAGCTGCTGAAGGCAAGGGGAGCCAAGCAGTGCCTGGGCACCTGCCAGCCACACCAGAAGCAGCCCCGTTGGGAAGTTGTACACACGGGCGGTACTGGCAGTGGGACCGGTAGGAGCATGGTGTGGGCTGCCCCAGGGGAGAGTGGGTGGCACTTGGCCCCATGTGGAGCACTGCTGGGGCAGGTGTGGCCCAGATGGGGGGTGGGAACAGAATGTACCTGCACTGCCGAGGTGAGCTTTGCCACATGTGCCCCCTGTCTTCCCTCCCTCTCCACCCCACTCATACACCCACCCCAACACACTATACAAGAGTTAGATTTTATTTTGAGCTATTATATAATTGTCTCTGTATACACTACTCAAATGAACATAAATCAGGACAAAAATGTTTCTTTAAAATAAAAACATCTATTATAACATTAATTTTATTATCTAATTTTTTTTATCTATAATTTGTTAAAATATTTTCTGAAAGGTTTTGTGTATGGCCCTTGACAGCTCACCAAAACTCATTAAGTGGCCCTCCTTTCAAAATAACTGCCTGCCCCTGTGCTAGAGGCACATCTGTGCTGCAGACATATTTCAGGAAGTGATGCCCTCAAATATATTGCACTACTCTGTGCATGTTACCTTCCAAACCAAGAGGCAGGTTTTCTATGCTCATTTGGCTACATTGCTAAGTAGCCACTCAAGATTTTGCTGTTGCAGAAAGTTATAAAAGACCGTGCCATTAGCAAACTGAATGCTTCTGGATGTTAATTAATCCTGAGTGGCTAGTGAGGAAGAACTGATCCATGTCAGGGTTGAAGTGTGTATTTTTGAAGTACAGTCTGGAATTAAATTTCACATTTTGAAATAAATTGATTTGTGTGAGAGAATAGAAATGGATAGGCTGGAAACTGCATCACCTAGATTTGTAAAATATAAATTGATGATTCTCTGCAGTGCTGCACAGACACTGCTTCCCTGCTTTCAGCTGAGGAAGCAGCACATGTGGGTCATTTTATGTTTAAGGGCTCTGCTGTGTGGTGTGTCATAAGCTTGTGTTGTGAACAAGCTTTAGGATTCTTTCCCAGTCAGCTGTGTTAACTTGCAGAACTTGTCTGTCCTTTTGGGGCAATTGTAGGAAGGACATTGGAGGACACTTCCAACTAAAAGTATTCAGTTGCTACTTCTCAATTGAAAGCGTGCAAGTTAAAAGCTAATTCCCTCAGATGGACAAACTAGTAGGCTGGGGTTAAAGTGCATTGGGATATAATCTAGGTAAAAGTCCTGGTCAACTGTGCAGTGAAGATATATTTTTAAAGGAGATTATAAATACTTTTTGTTTCCAGTGGTATGTGTTTATGATGAAAACTGCATTAAAGACCAACTCTAAGAGGAAGATTGCATTTTATTTAGGATCACTTAACATTGCAAATATCCCAAGTAAATCTTGTTCAGGTTTTCACAAAGTACTGCTATTATTTACACAGTGCAATAGGAAAGTTACAAGCATACAGGAAGCTGCAGCAGGCTGAAGTAGGTTCCTTGTTCCCAGTTCCTTATTTAAAGGCACAATATTTACTTGGAATGTTTTATTTTTAGTTTAATTTATAGAAATCCCACCAAAGTACAAGATTGGTTTTTATAACACTCTGTTCCTGTTTTTAAGGATATATTTTGAGAGAGACTTTTTCTAATTAAGAGGTGATTCAGATTTAGAATATATTAATAATAAAATCCTTCTCTGGTTACCCCAAGTAACATGTTGCTGCAACCATTAGACCAGCCCGAAGAGGCAAGGATGCATCATGCTCTGACCTACAGCCTTGAGCCTTGTAAAAAAGATGAGTTCTTTGTCTTAAGAAAATTATAACCTATGGCAAGTGATGTTTGCTTGCCTTAGGGGTGGACACTTAGCAGTACTATCTGTAACTGAAATGACTCTCCATATGTAGAAGTATTACTTTTTCTTTGAAGGAATGTTTCACCAAGAGGACAAACAAATTGCTAAGTAGCCATGCAAGATTTTCCCATTGTTGAAAACTGTGTGAGAACCTACCTTTAGCAAAAGTGGATGCTTCAGGATGGTGATGAATCCTGGGTGGCCAGTGAAGAACGAATGATTCATTGCGGGAGGTGGGTGTATATAAGTACTTGTATTGAATTTCACATTTCAAAATAAATTGATTTGCAAGAGAGTCAGAACAGGATAGGCTAAGAGACAGCATCACCTAGATTAATAAAATATAAATTAATATAGCCCTTGAATCCTACATACTTCATCTTGAAGCTAAATGGGATCTTTTCCCAACATCTTTAATTTGGTACTCTTTAATGTGGTTCCAGTAAAGGTGAAAGCTCAATGTGTCCTTCCAGTTCCAGAAGGTAGATTGTAATCTGTTTTATCACCTTATTTTTTATGGCACTTGGAGAAAAGGCCTTTCAGAATTAAACTAAGAAAATGACTTCATCATGCTCTAGAGTCTAGATTGATATTTGATTAATTTATCTAGCACTTGCAAGCTTTCTCTGCATTTTATCTTGAAATAATATATATGTAATGTGTTTTATCTAAAAGTGCTGATTTAGAAGTCAAGCAATAAATAGTAATAATTTAGAGTAGTTTAAATGTGTCTTAAACTCTTGATTTCTTTTTAATATGCTTTTGCACAACAAACAAGCAAGTCACATTACTGAAGTAATATTGCATACATTTCTCTAACATGTTAGTATAACACCTGTAAAAGCATATGCTTTTGGATTTGTCCTTTCAATTTTGTATGGTTAGTATGACATGTAAATTGCCACTTAATATTCTGGCATTCTAAGAATTGTTTCTACATCTTTTCCAGGTAATTCTGCTGTTAAGCACAGTGTTTCTTTTGAGAGAGAAATGATCACTCTTTCTCCAATAATCTAAAATTTTCCTTAATTTCCTTTTAAAGCAAAAACACAATGATTGTACTCCCTCTTGTGGTTAAACAAGTAGTCATGTTCTGTAGTTCTGTAGACTAGAGAACCATTTCCGGTTCTCCATTTACTAGAAAATAATCACAAAAACTCTTACATTTGCTTCTTGGGTATGTTTTTTAAATAACTTCAAGTATCTCAACTCTATCATGGATTTGCAAGGAAAAAAAAGTTATAGTATCTGGCAACTTACACGCATGCCTACCTGCCTATGTACCACCCAAAGTACATGAGCAACTTTTCTGGTATTCTTTCCATTATGGAAGATACAGAAAATAATTTTTTTGAGTGATAGTACCTACAAATTTTGATACATAATCCTGTACTGTGAATCTCTGAGTTGTCCACTATGTGAATGTTAACTGCAGCGGGACTTTTCAATCATATCAGATGCACCCAATTATACCTAGGTTGTGGCCCATTTGGTAACGAGAAATAGAAGTCCCTAAACATTCAGGAATAGTCTGCTCCAGACTACATGAACCTATTGAATCATAGTAGTGCTCCAGACTACTATGTTAATGTCCCAGTAAACTACAGAATCTCCAGCTTTCCCTCTGCAAGGGCCACAAACATGAAATTAGGGAGCTACAGGGCAACCAGGATGATATTTCCCCTTCCACCCTCATGATGCAGAGCTTCTGAGACAGAACAGACCCAAGAGGAAGAAATCAAAGGAAAGCAGGTCCCAGAAAGTGGTCTTGGGGCATAGAAACTATCTGTTACACCTCTGGAATTTGTCTTGGGAAAGAGACCCCTTCACTTCCTCACTATTGGATCCTGCTGGTTTCCAAAATCCCTCGCACACGTGTGACCACATGAAGCAAACACCACTCCAAATGCATAGGCCTTATAAAACACTTCCAGGCCTTTCTATTGTTACTTCCATCCATGTCCTTGGCAGCCCTGTGTAAATCCTACAGTGCTCATGCATGTGGGAGCCCTTAGCTGCTTCCATAGACTCACCCCTGGGATGAAAAATGTGAATAATTTCAGGCAAGCATATCAACTATGTTGCAGTTTAGATTTTTTTTAAATTGCTTCTGCCATAACAAGTATCTTTTTATCTTCTCCTTTTAAGGGATGGCTGAACAGCTTTAAATACCCATCCAAACGTTTGTGAAGGAAAAAAAAATGCCATCTGTATTGTGAGCATTACAAAATTTTGCATATGTGGCTCTTGCCCAATAGTTCAAGGATGCCACATTCATAAAATGCTGTTCTTGTTTTTTAGAAATAGTTTTCCGTTCTGAAAGTTTCGCATGCTTTCAATCCCGCATTTTAAGTTTAAAGCAAAGTTTTGGCCATGCAGGTCCCAATTTATACTTTAGTTTCTGACTGTCACTCATAACTCAACTGTCTGTTACACCCAGCATTTCTCAAACCTTCCTTTAAAAAAATAAAACTGCTTAGCTGAAATGTTCATACCGAGGTTTTTAAATAAATATCTGATTTCTCTTAGCATCTCAACTCTGTCAGACTTCAGATGGAGTCAGTACTGCATATTAGGCCACTTATTTAAAGGTGCAAATATATATGTAGATGTCTAATTTTATGGATCCAAGTTTAGAAATATTGATCTTTGTGACCAAGCTATTGCCTCCTTGGAGTATCTGCCAGCTACTGAAATATGTACTATTAATATAATTTATATATTAATGCATTCAAATAGCATAGGTACCCATCAACTAACAGCCAAATCTTAACAGTGAGCCTATATGTAAAATCCCATACCTTAGATTCATAGATTGTAGAGTCGGAAGGGACCGCAATGGATCATCGTGTCCGACCCTCTGCCCCTGGCAGGAAAGAGGACCGAGGTCAGATGACCCCAGCCAGGTGACTATCTAGCCTCCTCTTGAAGACCTCCAAGCTAGGTGATAGCACCACCTCTCTTGGAAGCCCATTCCAGATCCTGGCCACCCTTACTGTGAAAAATTTCTTCCTAGTATCTAACCTAAATCCACTCTCAACTAGTTTACACCCGTTATTCCTAGTCACTCCCTGGGGAGCCTTAGTAGACAGCACTTCCCCTATTCCCCGTTGACCTCCCCTAATAAATTTATAGGCGGCCACAAGATCTCTCCTCAGCCGTCTCTTGTGAAGGCTGAAGAGATTCAGCTCTCCCAACCTCCCCCCGTAGGGTCTATCACGAAGGCCACTAATCATGCGAGTGGCCCTCCTCTGCACCCTCTTGAGATTCCCTGTATCCCTCTTGAAGTGTGGCGCCCAAAACTGGACACAGTACTCCAACTGTGGCCTGACCAGTGCCGCATAAAGGGGGAGCATCACCTCCTTTGTTCTGTTAGTCATGCACCTGCTAATGCGCGACAAGGTGCGATTGGCCTTGTTGATGGCCTTGTTACACTTCCGGCTCATGTTCATCTTGGAGTCAGTTATGACTCCAAGATCCCTCTCTGCCTCCAAGCTGCTGAGAAAGACGTTCCCCAACCGTAGTAAACATTGATGGAAAATACCTAAACTTCTAGTGTATTTCAGAGCAAAATTCCTACATCACATTAAAACTGGCAAAAAAAGAACAAATTGGCAAAGAAATTACACCTTTAAAACCCAGTATCCTCTGTGACTAGCTCTTGCATCCATTCATTTCTTTGTTTTTAATTTTGCTAACTTTCTTCAGACTCTTGTAGCAGGATCCTACTGTGGTTCCTAGCATTATAAATACCATATTTTACAGTGTACAAGTGTACGTGGTGTATAAGTTAACCCCATACATCTGATCAAAAAAGTTAGGATTTTTGTAGATCCGGTGTATAAGTCAACCCCACCTCGCCAGAGCCACCTCCAGGGGAGGCATCAGGTGCTTGAACTCGGCTGTCACCTTGTCCTGGTACCTTTTTTATAAATGTGTGTCCATTGTGGCCAGAGCCTATGAGCTGCAGCCAGGCAGGCAGCAGTGGAGCTCAGCATAGCGGGCTGCAAGTGGCTGCTGCCCAGCAAGTGCTGCTTGTGGCTGCTACTGTCTGTGCCCCAGTGCTGCTGGCTCTGTGGCTCCTGCATCATTGTGCAGTGGCTCCACCCCACTGGCCAAGATATACCCAAGGGACAGCCATTGAGCCATAGATAAGTATCCCCGGGCCAGATTTGACAGGTGCGGGATTTGGGAGCCTAGCCTGGATTCGGGGTATCAGGCAGGGCAGAGGGGAGGCAGAAGCCTGGCCTGGCCTCAGTCAGCACTGGGCCCCTAGACACCAGCACACCATTTCTCCATGGACTGGGTGCGGCAGAGTGCCGGCGCGGGATCTGGCTGAAGACAAATGAACTTGGAAACACAATAGTTTTTTATTTCAAAGCACTGATACAGTGTATAAGTCAAGGTGGAAATTTAAGGGTAAATTATTTTGGCTTCAAATTTTGACTTATGTACCATGAAATACAGTAAGTCTCTTCTCTACTATATTTTCTATAGTGACATGCTCCTAAATCAAAAGGAAATATTTAGCCAACATGAATACATGCCAGGTACTGGTCATAATGAAACACTTACACTCCTTCAATCCTTGAGAAAAGTATGTTTCAGTCTCTTGCTGAGCAAGAGCTGCAACTATTCATATATTATTCTATAGGCACTGAATTAAGTCACATGAGAAGATTCCCTAGGCAATATGAATACTATCCTCTGCTTTATGGTATTGTGTGGCGATTGGTTATTTGCCAAATTCTGAGCTCTTGACCTGCAAGGGATGGGGTTTGAATACAGCTCATCTCTTCATAGATGAGAGCTTTATTAGCAGGTCTGCAGGAAGAGTCAGAGTAGCATTCTGTGCACTTGTAGATGCATTAGTGCTACCCAGTTTCTTCTAAGCCACTGAAAGAGAACAAGTGTCCCAATGGAAACGACAATGGGAATATTATGAGACAGCTCCACAATACTGGAAACTATCACCCTAGTTAGCCTGCTGAACTCAATGAGAAGACAAGCTAATAATGAAAGGCTTGTTTTATCTAGTCTATACCTTGGATGCCTGTGCTGTTTTGATGACTTAGATGTTTTGTAGATAGAGTACTCGCTTACCCATGCAGTAAACCTAACTTTTATGTTAGTTAACTCAATATAGTGTGAATCATCAACCATAAGTTGGTCTGACCTTTTCAGTTCTAATCAAGAAATCTGAAATATTATTTTGGAATCTGTCAGCTCTCATAAATACGTAGTAAGAGTCTGGGTGTAACTGAAAATGGCAAATACACATTACCTATCAAAGATATGATGAATATGAACAAAAAAACAAGTTACAGTATAAATCTGACAAGTTTCCTGGAACAGCGTCTGTTGTGCATCTTAATTACATCCTAGATAAATTGCTTTGCTAGTGATTATTAAAAATTCATTCTTTGGAAAGCGTAAAGCTAGATGAGTGTTGGAAAATGCATGCTTCTGAGAGAGGAAGATGAATAATATCTATTAAGAATATTTCTGAAAAAGTAATGGGCAGCCAGAATATAAAGCTAACTCTAATATGTTTTGCTAAGTATATTTTGTGTGTGTTAATTTTATGCCATTCTCTCTAACCTGAACATTTTCCTTTAAAAAAATTTTTTTTTTCTGGTTTTACTTTTTTTAACCATCCTAGAAACCGTTTGATGGAAACTTTATGAACAAATAGAGGTGCCATTATAGCTGTGTCCTGTATATTGAATTTGGTGCTAGAAAACTTGAGATGTTGTTGTTTTTTTTAATTTTTATTTTTTTATTAGGACAAAGAGCAGTGTCTATTTTACTTTAAAACAAAAAGGCTTAAAAGCCATCATGCTCTTGATGTGTTGCACCTAATAGTCAGAGCTGAGTTAAAGCAGGCTCAAACAATTACTTGTTAGACTTGTTTCTTGATATGATTGATAGATGTTAACTTTGGACTAAAGTGGATGCATATAATAGCAGATTTGTATTCCAAGAAAGATTATTTTATAATGTGATCAGAGGCCTTTTAATTTAAGGTGGTTACTGCAGTAACTTGTTGTTGATCTACTCAATAGGTAGTTTACACAATTAGATACATTTAATGATTGAATTGCTGCTACATGCAAAATTCTGTCAGAATTAAAAACATAATGAACTGTCTGAAACTGATGCTTAATTGGTGGGGGGGGTGTTATTTTAACAGAATGTATATTTAAAAACAAAACAAAACTTAAGGATAAATGAGAAGCTTTGAAAGCTTTCTGTGTGGCAATACTGACCTCCAGTGGTATGAACACAGTTTGTTAGATCCTTGAAGGACATGTTCCGGGACTGGCTTATTTAAGAATGAGAATACAACTGCTAAACACAGAATTTCAATCAAGTATTACTCTTTCTATCTTTTGATTAAGCAAGCACATGAAATTAACATAAAACACAGTAAGAATTCATCAAGCATATGTAACAATAGTATAAAGAGAGACTGAAACAATGAGTCAAGCTTGGATAAGTTAATATTAGGCAGAAAATATTTGAAAATTAGTAGACTAGTGCTTTTAAGCAGGCTTGTGTGTTTCAGGTCAATGGGCCTCTATAGATGCCTGTATTGCAGTGATCTTTTGTTTGACAATTTTACCTTAAGACCGCATGATGTTGAGAGGTTTAATGATGATTATGGGCTCAATCCTGCACCAAGGAAGTCAATGGGAGCTTAACTATTAAATTATATGGGAGCAGCATCATACTGGATGTTCATGGAGCTGTAGCAAAACTTCCTGGTTATTTCTTCCCAATTGTGAAAACCTATATTATCTTTTTATAGTGTTCTTGTTCCATCTCTCACTATTGGGTAACTTGCAGTAGAGTCTAGACTCCAGAGTAGTAATTTTTAGCCTTTATAGACTCAAGATACCCCTCAATAGACTCGAAGTACCTTTTGGAAGATGCCACCTATTCATTTTTATTAATTTTGTTTTACTACAGAATAACGATAGAGCAATTCTGCTTTTGCAAAGAACTCAGACCACAACAGGCCAGAATATTTTTAATAGTATGGATTCCTGCTTGAAATCTCTGGGTTTATCTGGTGAATCATGTTCTGAATACCTAACAGTGCTAACATTGCATGTCACCTTGTGATACCCCTGAAAGGATCTTAAGGTAGGTACACCAGGGTACTGCAGCACCTGGTTGAGAGAGACTGCTCTAGAGGGTGGGAAGGGATTAATTCTAGTTCAAATATAAGACATTTAGATCCAAAACTGAGCCCATTGAAGGCAGTTATTGAAAGGTTTAAAGCATCTATTTTGTTGTAATGCCGTTTTGTTTTTTTTATATATATATAAAATATATGGACAATTTCTAAAACTTATAACTGACGTTTGTTTTATATATTATGGGTAGCTTGTAAATTTATATGCAATTAAAGCATCATGGTCCAAGAAACATCAGTTCACTAATATTGCTAAAATAGTTAAATGTGCTTTGATGCACAATAGCTAATAAGCAAGTAGTCAAACACGCTTATCTTCACCATGACACTTTTAGAACTAATAGAATTAGTGAACTAGTCATCTAGACTGACCTTGTAAACCCAACTCTAAAACCCAGACTGCTTAAAAGGTCAGTCTAGATTACTGCAGTAATCTCTCTGCACAGCAATAATGGCAGCTAGATCTGTTTATCTAACTTTCCCTATTCTGGCTAATATTCGACATCTACCTACTTAATCGTTTGACACTCACCAATAGCTAACTGAGAACTTTAATCCATTTGCATTATTTTAATTATTTGCCAAGAGTGAGTTTAACTATGATCCATTTTTCTACCTCCTTCACCCATTCCCCAGTTTCACTGGATAGGGGTTTTTAAAAAGAAATGAGCTATATCTTCAATAGCTACAGAATCATATTTCCTTATGCAGTTACAGGTGTCTGGGTGCATCCCTCTAATTAGAATCTCTTGTTTTTTCATAAACAGAGTGGTGTGTCTCTTGCACTATATATATTGTTCACTAACATATCCATAATGGACACTTTGTAAAGCTGGATATTTCAACCCTATTTCGTTTGTATGATGAATCTATATGACATTCTTTTTTTCCTCTACACATTCCCTACAGGTGCTAGGTTTGCTGGTCTGGACACTGATTGCTGGAACAGAATATTTCCTATATCCAGCCTTTGGCTGGGTGATGTTTGTAGCTGTGTTTTACTGGGTTCTCACTGTCTTCTTTTTAATCATCTATATGACAGTGACTTATACCAGGATCCCCCAGGTGCCATGGACCACAGTGGTAAGTATGCACAGTCTTTATTTTGGGGGGCTTTTTTGATTATACTCTATTTGGGACACTGGAGAAAGCAAAACACCAATGCACTCCCTATTTGCAATTAAGGAACCTTTAATGTGTTTAATCCTTATTTCTGCTGAGCATCTGTCCATATCCCTGGGCCCTGGTTGTTATAAAATAATTCATCTCAAACTTGATCTGTTGCAGATCACCTCTTCCCACATCCAGTATATTAAGGAGGGTCAGTATAATTGAAAACCTGTTTAGTTTGTATGTCTCCTATTTTCAAGCTGTAGCATCCATTCTTCAAATCAAAATGGTGAGAGAGAAATTAATTTGCTAGTCTAACAGAAAGTCATGCTAACAAAGTGATGAGTAGCCCTGTATAGGAATCGGAGTCTGGTGCCCTGGCTTTTTAGTTCGAGCAGTAAAGGCCCAGAGCAGAGTCATCTAGAGGGATAAACTAGAGATCTCTGGATCTAAAAGCAGATCCTCTTCTACTTCAACTAAAGGAAAAGTGGATTCAGTGGCATTCTTAAACCATTATAAAGATCCTGACCACAAAAGGAGGGGACATGTTACAGCATTTAGTGTCGCACATATATAACATTTTAATTTGCTGACCGTTCTTTCATGTCATCCTTTATATCAGTTGTTTGCCTTACTTGCACTAAATTTTGGGCAAGTAGAGAAATGTCTGAACGTAGATGAAATTCATGAGTGGCTGAAATCCAGATTCAAGGTTTATAGTTTGAACAACCCCTAGTAGCAATAATTTAAGGCAGTGGATTTGTTATAGACATGACTTCCATGATAAAGACACTTTTAGTAAGGGAAATAAGTTTTAAAATTTTTGTCACCTTAGCTAGCCTGCTATTCACCATGACTCTTCCATGAATTATCACAAATGTGGCTTTGCATATATCTAATATAATAGAGTATTGATTTTTTTTAAAGGGGTTTAAACAATTATTTGAAGATTATTAACTTGTTTTGAATTACTGTTGTTGTAAAATAAAAAATACTTGAATATCTTTCATGACAAGTGACTTGTAATTTGTATATGGCGTGCTTTGGCTGTTTAACTAAAACTCTGACTGTTTTGCTGACATATCAATTAGTCAACTATCATAATCCTGATGCAAGAAACCAGGATTATATTCAAATTTCTTTTTAGTTTTCAATTATCATGACCACCAGTTGCTGTTAAAACTGTAGTATGGTTACTGAAGTACTGCATTATTTTGATTACAGTAGTAATGTATCTTGATATGTTTGTTGTAATTTAAAAAAACCCTTCTATCTTTGAAAGTAAGGCACCTCATAATTTTGAATATAGTTTTGAATGTTATATCAATAAGCAGCAGAATCTGGTAAGGTGGCACCTGCCAATCGGTGGCACTGGTCTGTATGGTCAACAACCATGGTGGGATTCTACACATGACTGGTCGGTAGGCATTGAGGGGTATAGGTTGTATAGGTGTGATAGAGTGGGGAAAAAAGGTGGGCGGGGGTAGCACTCTGTTAAGGAGCAGTATACGTCTTCCACCGTCAAGGCAGAGGTGGCGGAGGGGAACGCTGAGGCATTGTGGGTCAGGATCCAGGGGGGGCCAGGGGAAAAGGACTTGGTTGTGGGGATCTACTACAGGCCTCCTCAACAGGATCAAGAGCTAAACAATGTATTCTCCAGACAGCTAGGAGACGCCACACAAGCGAGGGAGGCGGTGGTCATGGAAGATCTGAACTACCCAGATATCTGCTGGGAGGAGCAGACAGCCAAAACAAGCCGCTCGTGGAGGTTCTTACACTGTGTGCAGGACCTCCATCTAACCCAGGTGGTGTCTAGTCCTTGCTTGACCTGGTCTTAGCAACACGGGATGATCTCATGGGGAACATGCAAGTTCACGGTAGCCTGGGAGATGGTGAACTCAACCAAGTGATGGTCACTATCCAGCGAAGGGTGGGTAAAGTAACTAGTGGGGCTAAGGTGTTCAACTTCAGAAGGGCCAACTTTAGCAAGCTTAGAAGGCTAGTTAGTGAGAGGATGCAACTCAAGAATATAGAGCAAATGGGTCCAGGAGGGTTGGAGGTATCTCAAGGGAGTGATCCTTGGGGCTCAAAAGGAGTCTATCCTATTACGTAGGAAGGGAGGTAAGGGGGCTTTTTTGCCCCCTTGGCTGAGCAGGGAACTCCAGGAGAGTCTGGGGGCAAAGAAGGAGATGTATAGACAATGGAAGCAGGGGGCAGCCACCAAGGAGGAATATATCTCCCTGGCACGCTATTGCAGGGAATTAGTTAGACAGGCCAAGGCAGGGCTTGAGCTCAGGCTGGCTTCAACAATCAAGGACAATAAAAAGTCCTTCAGGTATATAGCGGGCAAAAGGAAAGCTCAGAGCAACATAGGGCCCCTGCAGGACAAATCAGGACAGTTGGTGGTTGACGCGGGAAAAAAAGCAGAGCTCTTCAATGAGTTCTTCACTTCAGTATTTCTAAGCACCAACCAAGCCAACTCCCTCACCTTGATCATTGACAGATGTCCACATGGCACCAGTCTGCCTACAGTTAGTTCTGAAATAGTTAAGGAGCTCCTGGAGGAGCTGGATGGGTACAAGTCAGCAGGTTCGGATGACCTCCATCCACGGCTGCTGAAAGAATTGGCCAGT
>NW_005842429.1:1088427-1088941 GCF_000455745.1 Alligator sinensis
TGTGGTGCCCATTTTCAAGAAAGGGAGAAGGGATGAGCCGGGTAACTTCAGGCCAGTCAGTCTTACCTCTCTTCCTGGGAAAATGCTAGAGAAAATAATCAAAGAACACATTTGTGTAGGCCCAGCAGGGGAAACAATGCTGAGGGGAAACCAGAACGGATTTGTCACAGGTAGATCCTGCCTGAGAAACTTTTTGTAGCCTTCTATGATCAGGTTACACACTGCCAGGACACAGGAGCTGAGGCTGATGTCATCTTTCTGGACTTTAGGAAGGCCTTCAACACAGTCTCACACCCTATCCTCATTGGGAAGCTAGCAGACTGCGGAGTGGACACCTACACGGTAAGGTGGGTGGCCAACTGGCTTAGGGACCGCACCCAGAGAGTGGTGGTGGATGGTTCCGTCTCGGCCTGGCGAGAGGTGGGCAGTGGGGTCCTGCAGGGTTCAGTCCTCGGACTGATATTATTCAATATCTTCATCAGCGATTTGGACGAGGGCGTGGAGAGCACCCTCT
>NW_005842429.1:1089062-1098004 GCF_000455745.1 Alligator sinensis
GGCAGTGTAACGAGGCCATCAACAAGGCCAATCACACCTTGTCGTGCATTAGCAGGTGCATGACTAATAGATCAAAGGAGGTGATGCTCCCCCTCTATGCGGCACTGGTCAGGCTGCAGTTGGAGTACTGTGTCCAGTTTTGGGTGCCACACTTCAAGAGAGACATGGGGAATCTGGAGAGGGTCCAGAGGAGGGCCACTCGCATGATTAGTGGCCTTCGGGAAAGACCCTACGGGGGGAGGTTGAGAGATCTGAATCTCTTCAGCCTTCACAAGAGACGGCTGAGGAGAGATCTTGTGGCCGCCTATAAATTTATTAGGGGAGGTCAACATGGAATAGGTGATGCGCTGTTTACTAGGGCTCCCCAGGGAGTGACTAGGAATAACGGGTGTAAACTAGTTGAGAGTGGATTTAGGTTAGATATTAGGAGGAAAATTTTCACAGTAAGGGTGGCCAGGATCTGGAATGGGCTTCCAAGAGAGGTGGTGCTTTCACCTAGCTTGGATGTCTTCAAGAAGAGGCTAGATAGTCACCTGGCTGGGGTCATATGACCTTGGTCCTCTTTCCTGCCGAGGGCAGGGGGTCGGACACGATGATCCATTGCGGTCCCTTCCGACTCTACAGTCCATGAATCTATGAAAACCTGATGTACCTTCACATTTCCTTATTTGTGGACTTGCCTGTTATCTGCTGTAAGGAATTATAAACTCACTTTGCAGATTTTTTTTAGATCTAGACCAAAAAAGGCAACCTCCTTACATTATACAAGATCATGACAGGGTAGAGGAAAAAGTACTAATTAAACTCTAAATTCAGAATTCCAGCTTAGCTTGCACTGATGTATGACTTGTAAATCGGGCCCATGCCACTGTGAATTGATCGGAAAGAATACTTGTTCTGTAGTCCATACAAGTTATCAATGCCTCCCTTCAGGAAGATGAGATGCACCCATTCCTTTCTCTGTGATTTCTCCCCCCCAATCCCTGTTCTACAAAAAATCATCTCTTGAAGGTCAGTTTCACAGTTGTTTCCTGCCCTGGTTTCTTGAAAGTATAATTAGCCCAAACATGCAGTGTATGCAATGCCCAAAATTCAGTTTGGATTATTTTTTCATAGCTTTACTTATTGCAAGTTAAGTGCATCACCTAACCATATACGATGCAGTTACTTTGCAAATTAATCTAAAGATGTATACTCCAAAATTACCTGCTTTTAAAATTATATGCTCTTTTGGTAAGATAATGGATGGAAACTTTTAAAGTGTGGTAAATTTGGATTTAAAAAGCAGATGGTAATTTAACATGAACCATTTGTTTTGGATAATATGTTGGCAGTAATGGCACAATAAACTTGCATTCTTCCCCAAGTGTTATCTCCCAAAGCAACACTTTACTAAAATTATGTTCTTCTTCCCTTTGTACGCGACAAGCTATTGCAGGGATTTGCAGCTTTCTAGGGTCATTGAGTTCCTTTGGAGGAAAACAAAAAAACTAGAGGCTCAGCTTTGAAGACTTGAAAATTAGCCACTTCATGAGATTCCATCTGAGCCCAATGACTCATGAGCTCCAGTCATGAACTTGTGACTATTACTCAGTGTAGTAGCTTTTGTGGGTCCTGACTGAGAGGTAGTTAGCCATATTTGCCTAAAGTCAGGTAGAAGGCAGGGTAGATTTGCACCTTAACAACCACCTCATGCTGAGGATGCATGCTAGTCATAATGACTTTAAGTGGCAATGTATAGCGTGAAGTCCCTGGGAACTGTGTGCACATATATAATACAGTCAGTTTAAAATGACTGCCGTGAGCACCTTCTGTACACGTTCCACTTGAATGTAGCATTTATTATTTAAAATTACATTTTAAAGTCAAGTTTATTTGCTGAGTTAACACTTTTTAGTTCTGCCAGTAAAACTTCAAGTGGTTGTACACTCCAAACCCCTCTGCTGGCAGTTACTTCATTCAGCAGAGGTGGAGTAAGAATCCTGCTGGTACTCGACAGGCAGCTGGAGGCTTAAGTCACTGCTCTGCCATCAGTCAACTGCTGCTGTTGTGCTAGATTGCTGGAGTGGAGTTGTGAGAAGCCTTCTAGTGTGCACATGCTCTGGTGACTTAGCAGGTACAACTGTTGTTTGTTATCAGAAGTCCTGGTGGCTACCAGGAGCTCTGAATGTACATAGCCTCAGACAAGCGCTTCCTTCCTATAGTAGTGCTCTTGAAATACTAAGTGTTTAAATGGTAAGGACCTTGAAGTTATTTATAAAACAATATCCCGCACACTTCTCAGTGTTTCTCTCATGCACACGCTCTCACACAGACCAACAATAACCACTGTCATGCTTTGTATTTGTTATATGAGATCTATCTTAACTTGACTTCTGAGGATAGGCCAAGGGAAGTCAGCTTATTTAGTCTAAAAAAGAGAAGACCAAGGTGGGATTTAATAGCAGCCTTCAAGTACCTAAAGTGGGCTGCAAAAAAGGATGGAGCTGGACTGTTCTCAGTGGTGCCAGATGACTGAACAAGGAGCAATGGTCTCAAGTTGCAGCAAGGAAAACTTAGGTTAGATATTAGGAAGAATTTTCTCACTAGGAGGGTAGTAAAACATTGGAACAGGTTACCCAGAGAGGTGGTGGAAGCTCCATCCTTGGAAGTTTTCAAGACCTGGCTAGACAAAGCTTGGCTGGGATGATCTAGTTGGGGCTGGCCCTGCTTTGAGCGGGAGGGTGGACTAGATTAGTGGTTCTCAACCTTTTTTGTACCAGGTCCCGTTTGTAAACATCAGTAGCCAGTTCTGACCCAGTGCCCCTCACTCCCAACCCACTACCCCCAGGCTCCATCCTGTGATGGGGGAGGAGGGGAACTCTGCCAGCCTGCAAGGGAAAAGCCACCGTGTCCTGTGTTTTTCTCTTTAATAATGGATTCTCCTTTAAAGGTTTGTTCATGACCCTTTTGATATAATTTTGCAACCCACTTCTGGGACATGACCCATGGGTTGAGAAACGCTGAACTAGATGACCTCCTGAGGTCTCTCCAACCCTAACTTTCCATGCTTCTATGATTAACTTCCCGTTTATAGTATCTCATGATTTGCGAATCAGTGATTTGTGGTTTCTTTGGCATATGGCATGTTCTGCTTTTGAAAGAAAGGAAGTGCTTAGGCTACTGTCAGCCCTTGACCCTCATCTAGTCAATCTAGGAGTGTGGAAGAAAGACAGTCCAAAAGGGATCTAATTTTAATTGCAGAAAAGGGGTTACAGAATGCATGATGGGGATACTCCTCATTGAAAGAATTATTCTTTCTTCCCTTTCCTAAATTGAAGAAGCAAAAAGCTATGAAAACATTCTGAGCACAACTTGATTCTTTTTGACAACTTTCTGTGTATTTAAAAAAGGAATTTAAGTTAAGAAAAGGAGGATGTTTTGGTATTGTAGCCCTATTGCCTAAAACATTAAGGCCATAAACCCTAAGCCAGATTCTACCTTTATTTTCACTGTTGGAAATCCAGAGAGACTACATTGGCTTATTCTGGATTTACTGTATTGCAGGAGAGAGAAGACCTTTTCTCAACAATTGTATCAAGATAAGTGAAATTTGACTGTGTACTATTTAATATCCAGTGTTCTAAAACAAAACTAAAAGAAAAATAAGGGTCACTGAGAGAGTGCTTCCTCTAGACCTGTATCACGTCTACATGTATTTGAGGAGAAAACCTATAGGTGTAGAGAACGGCAAATAGAAGTATGTACTGTATATCAAATACTATAATCCTTTTTTCTCTTGTCTTGGTATAGGGTCTGTGCTTTAATGGAAGTGCCTTTGTTTTGTACCTCATTGCTGCCGTTGTAGATGCATCTTTGGTGACCAAAGAGCTAGACAGCCACAATTACAACAGCTGGGCAGCTTCTTCAGTAAGTTTTTAATATAATCACTTTTCAACTATTCTGTGAGTGGCAAGTTGAATTAAAAAATGGAAAGCCACACTTCTTGAGACATTTTGTCTCGGGTTTCATAATTGTGTAACTTGGCTATTGGCCTAAGTTTTCAAAAGTGATTCATAATTTTTGAGTACCTAAATTTTCTAGTACCCAGGAAGAAGGGGGATCAGTGCTTTCTGAAAATCATTCCCTCTCGGTGTTTTGGGCAGGCACCCAAAATCACTGGCCTCCTCTGACAATGAGGCTATTAGCTTCCTGTTTGTTTGGAAATCCAAAACACTTGTGATCATCTAGGTCTCGATCCTAAAGCCACTGAGGTCAGTAACAAGACTCACTAGTCCAATGACACATGGATTACCCCATTAACCAGCTATGGTGCCTCCAAATTACAGACTCTACTCTTGTGGATCAACTCCTAATTGACTGCAAAGTAGTTGTAATTTGACTAGCTGCTGAAGCTACACTAACCTGCTCTGCCACATGCAATACAATTCCTGCCTTCTGCTTCAGATGTTTCATGCAGTAAGCAAAACGGAAGCCTTGACACCTCTTGTCTTGGGAACTGGCTGACCTCCTTTCTTATCACCTCCTGAGCATTCAGGTTCTCATATTCTTGACATCTCCTAAATACTGGCCGGTCACTCAATGAGTAGTGCTTTTGGCAGTAGCCTGTACAAGATGTTCAAGTTTCTGCACTGATTCAGGTTTTTATGCAAAATGCATTCATGCTTAGCAGATCTAAAAGATCATCTGAGATGTTCTGGAACCCCTTGTGATGGTTTGTGTTACTAAACACTCCAAAACACAGGATTAAATAGTGCTGCTTAAATAAACGCTATTAAACTTGCATCCCTGCTCTTCGAGAATCTGGTGAATAGGGTTACCATATGTCCAGCTTTTTTAGGGGGGGCGGTCCTCTGATCTCTATGCGGGTGTTTTTGTTTTGTTTTTTTAAGTAGGAACAAATGTCCAGGATTTCGCTGGTAGAACTGCATTTCCTGGCTTGGCCTAGTGCAGGGGTGGGCAAAATGCAGCCCGGGGGCCGGATGTGGCGCGCCAGGCCATTCTATCCAGCCTGCGGGGCCCCTAAAAAAATTAGAAAATTAATATTAATCTGCCTGTCTTGCGGCCGTTGATGGTTTGCCAAAACTCAGTAAGCGGCACTCTGCCCAAAATAATTGCCCGCCCCTGGCCTAGTGGCATGTGTGTTTACCAGGAATCGGGGTTTTCTGTTTGCTGTGGAAAAAATATGGATTTTCCTCTCTGAAGGAGGAAATGGCAGGTTTCCTCTTGCATCTGGCAGCCTTCCAGCCTGCAAGGAGCTGCTTGGGGTGATTTGTGTCTGTGCGTGCATATGCATGTGCCTAGCATCCAGCTAGGCAGTGTGGTGGGAGCAGCCCCAGCAGCTGGATGCAGGTAAATATATGGGGGTTGGAGAGCCAGGGTTTGGGGATTGTTGGGTGTGTGTGGCAGGGAGGTGAGGATGTGTGCATAGCATGGGTGTATGGAGGGGATGAGGGTGTGGGGGGGGGGGGGCACATGCCTGCCAGTGCTAGGGGATGGCGGCCAGGAACTGGGGCTGCAGCAGGGCATGGGGCCAGCAGCATCAGGGCCAGTGCCTGTGATCACAGGGGTGGGGCACTCAGGAGTTGCTGTCCAGGGTGGGGCTGTAGCCAAGCTGCCTGGAGCCCTAGCTGCATGAGTCAGAGCTGTTGCAATCGCTGCAGTGTGGCTTGGTCAGGATGGGGGCAGCTGAGACCCCCTCTGGCAGGGCTGGGGGACCAGGGGATTGTGGGTTAGGAGTAAGGGGCACTGGCAGGGCTGGGGGGCTGTGACTTGGGAGTGAGGACATTGGGGTGGGTGGGAGGGCTGTGGTTTAGAGGTGCAGGGTAGTGGCAGCACTAGGCATCTGTGGGTTGGGAGTGAGGGACACCAGCAGGGCCAGAGGTCTGTGTATCAAGACTGAAGGGCAGCAGCAGGCACTAGGGCCTGCAGGTTGGGAGTGAGGGGCACCCACCTCCCCCAGATGTCCTCCTTTTTGGAACTGGAAATATGGGTAACTCTAGCAATGAAGCCAAGCCTCACTTCTTAAAGATCTCCATTTTTGTATGTTTCGGTGATAACAGACTAATTTCTGTATAATACTCTCTCCATCATAGTTGTTGTTGTTGCATGAGAAGTGTGGGAAACTAAGTCTTCTCCTAACAAAGAAGGCAAAGGCATTGTGTATTAACCATACTCTACATCATCCTATAGCAGCATTTTTTTGGCAGGCTGCCACAAATTAGCCCTGCACCCTTCCCAAGTGCCACTCTGACCCCCTTCCCCTGCTTGATCTGCTGCTCTACTTCCTGCCCTATCTGCTGTTGTGCTGCCTGCCACACAGAGGTCACTTGTGCTTCTCGTGGCACTTGTGCTAGAGATTGGCCACCCCTGTCTTACAGTATTCTTGGTGTTCACCATTTTAAATATAAGGGTGTCAGAAACCAACAGCAATTTCAAAATAAAACCATTTCATTTGCAATGATCCTTTACTAGATCCCATTACTTCTCTACAAAGTCTTAAACAATACCACCATCAGGCTAGGTGCAGATGTTCAAAAAGCCCAAAGCTGAATTGATTAATTCTTTACAGGTTAGTCTAAGATTCACAGATCAAACTGATCAGAGTGAACAGACATTTACCTTTGATTCAGGAAATGCAGTCACATGCCTGCAGTGGCTCGGGCCAGAAGCTGCAGGGTGCTAGAGCATGGGTCTCTAGCTGTGTGTTCACGTCCTCTTCCTGCTGCCCCCGAGGTCTCTGGATTCACAGTCCAGAATCACAACAGCAGGACTCTTCAGGGTTACTCATCACTTCCTCTTCCTGCTTCCAGATGCCTCTGGGATTTGCAGTCCAGTCACACCCAGCAGTAAGTTTGAACAGGGGAAGGGGTGTTTAATCCTCATCCCTGGCTCCAGACCTCAGCCAGGGTTGCCTGGGGGGGTAGTTCTGTTCCTCTTCCCCCCCACCCCCCCATTCTCCCTCTCATTGACTGGGCTGCATCCCTAGCCAGGCTTTCCCCCCACCCCCTTGTCAGTCAGACCTCACTGCTCTGGCTAGAAACTAGAGAGGCGGGGGGAGCCCCGCTGTCTAGAGCAGACAGCCCAGCCCAGCCCAGGGTTGAAAAGCATGCTGGGATTCTGGGGAACTCTGGTTTAACTTAAACTAGGAAGGGGTCTGGGACAGAAGTTTCATAAATTGATTTGACCCAAATCAGTTAAACCTGGCTGAATGTAGTATCAGACTTATCTTAAATCAGTTTCAGCCATTTTGAAACTGGTTTATGTGCACCAAGCTTCTGTTGTGTTACAGGTTTAAACCTGTTTCTGATCACTTAAACTGGTTTATGTGTAACTTCTGTCCCTAGCCCTCACTGTTCCCCACTGCTATGTAGTCTCCCACTTTGTTGTTGACATGTAGCATGGGCAGCCATTTTGCCATTAATTTCTGAAACATCCTATATGTTGGACAAAGATTTGTCAACAGATATTTCATACATTTTACAGTCGTCTTATAGATGTCTTATACAGTGTTTGTGTTAGTCTGCCTTACGGCAGAAGGCAGAGCAGGGTGGCGCCTTCGAGACTATCTCGTTCAGAGGTGCATGAGCATTCATAGACAGCCTACTTGGCTGGTGATAAAAGCTTCTCAAAGAGTTAATCTCTTGGGCTAAAAACAAATGACCAGTTTGATTCATATTTGAGCATTTCAGCTAGAGACAGAAGTTAGGCATAAACTGGTTTAAGTGATTGGAAACTGGTTCAAATCTATAACACAACGGAAGCACAGTACACTTACTGCTTTCAAAATGTCCGAAACGTGTTTAAGGTAAACCTGGTTAGATGTAGTATCAGACTGAACTGATTGAGGTCAGACTGGTTTATGGAACTTCTGTCCCAGACCCCTTCCTGATTTCAAGTTAACTCGCAATCCCCCAGCATCCCAGGATGCTTTGCAGCCCTAGGCTGTGCTGTCTACTCCAGTCCCACCCCTCGGCTCCCTAGCCAGAGCGCTATTGCTGCTCCAGCTGACTGAGAAGGGGGTGGGGGTGGGGAAACCTGGCTTTGGACCCCAGCTGGGGTCTGCCTGGTGGGGGTGGAGCAGACCCCAAAGGGTTTTTCCCCTCTTGCTGCTGGGTGGGGATGGGCAGGGGGGTGGCCAGACACCAGCCCGGGCAGGCATGCTGAGGCAGAGGTGAGGGAGGGGTGTATAAACCCCCTTCCCTGCCTGGCTTTTCCCCTGTTCACTGCTGTTCACTTGCTTTTCAGTTCAATCTAGGCCAGGGGTGGGCAAAATATGGCCCGCAGGCCAGATCCGGCCCACGAGGCCATTCTATCTGGCCTGCAGGGCCCCTAAAAAAAAAAAAAATTAGAAAATTAATATTTTTCTGCCCTTGGTTCCTGTCAAAAATGACAGGAACCAAAGGCAGTAGGACTCTGTGGGAGTCCACCGGGCTTCCCCTACAGCAGGGCCTGCCTCCCCAGCCAGAAGCCCCAACCGGGGCACCTGGCCTGGGACCACGTGGTTGCCCCGCACCGGAACCACAGGTAAGGGGGATGGGGGGGCGGGAAGGGCAGGGAAGGACCCTGGGAAGGGAAGGAGCCCGGGGAAAAGTGGCCTGGGGAAAAGCTGAGTGGGGTGGGGAGGGAGTGGCCCCTTGCCTGCCCAGTGCCTGATGCCCCACGCTGCAGCCACTTGCAGCCCACCTGGGGCTGCCTGTGCCTGCTCCGGACAGCCCCGTGTGGGCTGTGAGCAGCTGCAGCAGTGAGCGCCGGCCACGGGAAGGGGCTGCTTTTCCCCCACCACGCCTAGCTTTCCTCCCCCCCTGCGCTCAGCTTTTCCCCGGGCTCCTTCAACGGCACGGAGGAAAGCAGCCCTTCCCCACCCGGTGGCCAATGCTCCCTGCTGCAGCTGCTCCCAGCCCACATGAGGCTGTCTGGAGCCGGCCCCGGCAGCCCCACGG
>NW_005842429.1:1098537-1101689 GCF_000455745.1 Alligator sinensis
GCCAGCAGCTGTGGCCTCCCTGCTTGCTGCACCAGGCAGTGTTTGCCACTGTCACCTCTGGGCTGCCTAGTGCACGAGGTCCAGGTGGGCAGCAGCAGCCAACACCGCCCGGCACAGCACGCAGGGGGGCCACAACTGCTGCTGCGTGCAGCCCTGATGGGCGAGCCTGGAGCCGGTGCGGAGCCCAGGCTGGCAGCATGGGTGGGTTACAAGCTGGTGCTGAGCGCAAGGAAAAGTGGCCCTTCACTTGCCCCATGGCCAGCGCTCTGCACTGCAGCCACTTGCAGCCCACTTGGGGCTGCCTGTGCCAGCTCAGGACAGCCCAGCATGGGCTGTGAGTGGCTGCAGCAGGGAGTCCTGGCCATGGGGTGGGGGAGGGGCCACTTTTCCCCGCACTCAGCACCAGCTTGTTCCCTGCCAGAGAGCAGGGGGTCGGAGCTTTGCGCTGTCCCCTGCCTGTACCATGGGGCTGGGGGGCACTGGGAGTAAGTGGGTGGGGAGCCAGCGGGAGCATGGGGCCTGCACTGGTGTCCCAGGGCCAGGGTCCAGAGCAGGGTGGCAGGAGCATGGGCTCCCAGCCCTTAGGGGCTTTATGGAGCCAGGCCAGGTCCCCCCTCTCCCTGCTGGTGCACCCCAGCCTGGCTTCACAGACCCCTGCCAGCCTGTGCCCTGCTTTGGGCCCCACTGGTGCTGGCCCTGGGACCAGTATCCCAATGTCTTGGAACCAAAGACATTGGGACATTGGTCCCAAGATGGTGACCAGAGGGCAGGGCACCTGTCAAGGGGCAGGGCTACCCATGTGGCCCTCAACAGCCTGCCAAAACTGGGTAAGCGCCTCCCCCCCGCCCGCCCAAAATAATTGCCTGCTCCTGATCTAGGCAGTTTAGATTAACCTGCAAAGATTGAATGGATTCAGCCTCCAACTTTTTGATTGTCTGTACTTAGCCTGTCTCTCTCAGACCTTACAGATGGACAAACCCATTGTCCCACATTAAGTACTTGTGAAGTATCAGAATTAACACTTGACCTTAGAACAAACAGCTAATTTGGGGGCAGTTAACTGCCATGTAAACCTCCTGTGTAAAGGACTCCCCTGAGTCCAATCAGCTGCGAATTAAACTGGGACTGATTGTCCATTTTTAGCCTAAGGTGCCACCCTGCCCTGCCTCCTGCCTTAAACAAGTTTAGTGATACTTTTCTAAGATCCATTTCTGTATAAGTGACAGACTTAAGCAAATAATAACATAAGGGTTAACATGAACAACATTCCTTATTTGTTACTTAATTCAGAATACATTATAGCATAATTCAGAATAGCAATCTTTACTTTAGCAGAATTCAAAATAACTGATCATAAACTGCCTATTTTAAATAACTTGCTGGGCTAACAGGAATCTTGCCACTAGCACAGGATAGTGTTGGGAACCTGTATCTAACTCAATAAATTAACAGCTATTCTTCAGGGTTTCTTCCCAAATATAGCAAACTCATAACTATACAGATATTTGAGCAATAGCCTTATATAAATAAAACATCAGTTTATATATCATTAATATTATACAATATGTTATGTATAATATAATGCAGTGTATATTATAGGTAATTATACATGTCTGTCGAAAGAGTAACGAAGGAAAGTATACAATGTAAGCCATTTGGAACGCCAATTATATCTTGCAAAAGTTAGTGTTTTGTGTAAAGTTCTTGTTATCTTTACTTATATTAAGTAGTATTTCATGAGTGTGTTACACCCATTACAGTTGCAGAATATTTACTGAGACTATGGATTACTGGGTTCAGGCCTGAATGGAGTACTTTTAGTGTATATTTTTGCTCTTAAATCCTGTAATTTTCGGAGATTAGAAAGCTTTAAGAATCTTATCTAGTTATCAAGTTTTCTAACTTGTTTATTTTCTCTTTCCTTTCTACAGTTCTTTGCCTTCATGGTTACCTTTTGCTATGCTGGAAATGCCTACTTTAGCTTTATATCTTGGCAGTCACGGACCTTACAATAAATATTGTGTGTTTAAAAAAAATCCTTAGGTATAAAATATACATCTCAAGAAGATTGTGCTATCTGACTGAAAGTTTGCATTTTCTGAACACTTTTAGTTACAACTGGCAGAAAATATTGGCAGACAATTGAAATGGATACTTATTTATAATATGCCCTGGTCTTTATAGTGACAACAAAAATTATCTTTGTATTATATGATAAAGTATTACAAGTAACACATTTCATATTTTTCTTATCTTTTAAAATTAACATGATATTTTTCTTAGACGTTGTATAGATATAACTAAAACATTTAATGACATCTTTTCAGATGATGTGCCAATTCTGTAAATTTAAACTATTTTTAAGTGTTACAGCTGTACTTTTTGATTCGATGACACGATTAAAAATGAGATTTCAGTATTGTTAATTTTGTATGTATATGGAAAGCTATGTATGCAGAAGAATGCTTTAAAATAAATTACCTGTTTTTTGTGTGTGTTTGTAAATTTTGGAGGGACGTTTTTTCCTAATCCAACAGTCACTCAGGGGTTCAGTAAAGCCCTGGTAGTCCTCTCAATTTGCATAACTCCCCCACTACTCCTATATTTTGTTGTTTTCTCCTGCTATTCAAGGAAGATGACTCCAAAATTTAAGCAACAAACACCTAATATGAATTTAGAAGGGGGCAGGCTGAGGGAGGAGATAACAAAAGAGACAAATGCAGGGTGCTACACGCCATGAGGAATTATCAAAAACACAGATATGAAGTGAGGGACACCTGGCTGGCTGGCTGGCAGCTCTGAGGGAAAGGACTTGGGAATCTCGGTAGATCACAGACTTAGTATGAGTTTGGAGTGTGATACAGCTGAACAAAAGGCAAATGTGGTTTTAGAATGCATCAACAGAAGCATTAGGTACACCCTGGGGAATTACACAATTGTGCGCCCACGCAGTTTTGCACATAAAAGGCATGATTGCACATAATTGCATAATTTAACCCTGGTGGTCTCTGTGGCGCCACAGCTGCCATCTGCAGCGCCACGAGTGTCTCATGCTGGCATGGATCCAGCCTGGTCTGGTCTAAAGGCACGTGTCAGCAGGCCGGGTCTGTGCTGCCACATGCAGCCCCTGGAACTCGGCCAGAGCCACGCAG
>NW_005842429.1:1101720-1111571 GCF_000455745.1 Alligator sinensis
CCCCCCCTCCCCCAGCCATGAGCACCCCAAGGGCCCACCACCTGATGCTGCTGCTGAGCCACTAGTGGCAGGGGCTCTGCACCAAAGGCAGGGGATGGGAGGAAGATGGGGGGGGGGGCAACACTCCTCCCCCACACCTGCCCACAAACTCCACACACCCCCCCACAAGTTCCACATACTGCCATACCCACCCCCTAACCATACAAAGTACCTGCATATATTTCTAAAGAAGGTTCAAATTGTGTTATATTTTAATTTGTAATAAATAAATACAGTAAAAGTTGTGTTAACCAGCACCTTGCAAGCCGGCATGCTCTATTAACTGGCATGCCGACTTGTAGGGTAAAAGTGAAACCAGAAGCGCCCACCATGGCACTTCCGGTTTCGCCGAGCCTCCACGGGCCGGGGCAAAGCAGCCTATATGGGGCCTGCCTCCCTGTCCCTCAGAGCCCACAGGAGGGGCAGTGATGTGGCGGGAGGGGCGGTGATGCCCCGGACACCGTGGGAGAAGCGGTGGCTTGAACAGGCAAAGACGCCTGTTCGGGCCTCTCAGTTAACCACCATATTGTTTTATCCGGCACCCCCCATTCCCCATGGGTGCTGGATAACAAAGCTTTTGCTGTAATAATAATAATAAAAGTAGTTTTGCAGCATTTTAAATTTTTCTGTGCATCATTTAATTTTTTTTTTCTGCACATGATTCCCTGGAGTGTAATTAAATGTATGACATGGGAAGTGATAGTGCCTTTACTCAGCATAAGTTAGATTAGGGGTAGGCAAAATACAACCTGTGGGCCAGATTTGGCCCTCCAACTGCCTGGATCTGGCCTGCAGCTGCCCCAGTGCCAGGGTAGTCTGTGCTACACTCCTACCTGGGCCCCAGCCAGCACATGCAGCTTCTGGCAGGGCTGTTCCCAGTGCTGCTCTGTTCCCCTCTCTTCCAGTGGGAGCCACCCCACTGAAGCTTCTTGCCTATGTGGAGCGGCACAGCAGGGTCAAGGCCAGGAGTGGGAGGAGGAGCTGCCACTGGAGATGAGGGGAGCAAAGCAGCACCTGGCCACCTGCAGCCAAACTGGGAACAGCCCTGTCAAAGGCTGCGCATGCTGGCCAGGGCGCAAGCTGGCAGGCCCGTTCTGCTCCCCTTTCCTCCAGCTGTGGTTCCTGCTCCTGCCCCTGCTGCACTGCTCTGAGTGGGTGGGGCTTCAGCCAAGTGGCTCTTGCCCCAATGAATGGGGTCTGGCTCCAGCTGCCTTTCACCCATTCTGCTTGCCTGGCACAATGAGCAGCCATCTGCGGGCTGGTAGTAGGTGACTGAAAGCTGGAGCCAGAGCCCTGCATACAGGCAGGGGCTGCCTAGCTGAAGCTTCCCCCACTCTGCCTGCCCACTCACCTGGAGCTGTGCAGCAGAGTCAGGAGCTGGAGGTGAGCGGAGCAGAACGGCCCCAGAGGCTCTCCATGCTGCTGCAGCCAACCAGGCACTGCTATGCTCTTCTCACTTCCAGTGGTGGCTCCTTCCCTCACTCCTGCCCTGCTGTGCTGCTCTGAGTAGGCAGGCGGGAGGGAAGCTTCTACTGGGCGACTCTCACTGGAGGTGAGGGGAGCAGAGCAGCACCCACCTGGCTGCAGCCTCACTGGGAATAGCCCTGCCAGAAGCTACATGCATTATAGCTCGCCTAGTCCATGGCTGTCCTATGCCTTGGCCCCATGCGGAGTGCTGTAGGGTCAGCTGCAGACCGGATGAGCTCTGCTGCATACGCCTCCCCTGTCTCCTCCTCCCTCCCTTCATCCCTGGCTGGCTTCTGGGACCTAATGCCCAGGCAGTCCCCATGCACACATGCCTGCCCCCCCCGGGCAGGGTGTGCAGGGAGCAGATCATGGCCATCCCACTCCCAAACACTGCTCCCTCCCTGCCCAAAGCCCCACAGGGAGTTTCGGAGAGTTGTTCAGGGGGAAGGCAGGGAGATGCTGACCTGACCTGTGACAGCTCATCAAAACTCCCTATGTGGTCCTCGGGCCCAAATACTTGTCCAGTCCTGGGTTAGGTAATCTGGAGGTAATCTGGAGTATTGTGTGCAGTTCTGGACTCCACATTTTGAAAAGGATGCAGAGAAGTTGGAGGGGGCCCAGAAGCGGGCAAAAAATGATCAAGGGCTTGGAAAGCAAGTCCTACAAGGAGAGGCTGAAGGAGCTAGGCATGTTCAGCTTGCAGAAAAGGTGCATAAGAAGGGACATGATAGCAGTCTTCAAATACTTGACGGACTGCCATAAAGAAGAGGAAAAGCACCCTTTCTCTCTTGCTGCAGAGGGGAGGATGTGGACCAATGGCTTGAAGCTGCAGTAAAGTAAGTTTATATTGGGTATCTGGAAAATCTTTACTGTTAGAATAGTGAATCAGTGGAATAGACTGCCTAGGGAAGTTGTGGACTCTTCATCATTGGAGGTATTCAAGAAGGGGTTGAACAGCCACTGGTCAGGGATGATCTAGGTGTAGTTATGCCTATTTTCTACCATGGGTATTTCCAGTGCTTCTGGGCTTTTCTGGTTGCTTCACCCCTGCCTTCCCCCTTTCCTGTTATATGTGTCAAGTTGTTTTTAAGCCTCCCGAAAAACATTTGAGTGTTAGCTACAGTGAAAGCGGGGGACTTCAGTTGGGGTGTGCTGATGCTTCTACTAGGAGCAAAGCTGGAGGTTCCATATTTGGGGTCAGGAGGGAATTTTACCCCATGGTCAGATTGGTACATACAATAGGAGTTTTTGCCTTCCTCGATCGAGCGGGGCATGGTCCTCTACCCGGAACCTCTTGTGCTTATATTGACAACATTTTATAGAAATAGGACAGTGGCTACTGTGGTTCCCCCGCTTTACCTGTGGCAGGCTAGGGTGTTGAGTTTGTTGTGTCAGGGTTGAGGGCTGTCAATGTAAAGTTTAGATTATGGTTGTACAGGATTGTTTGGATAGGGATGATCTTGCTTCAGGCAGGAGGTTGGAGTAGATGACCTCTGGAGGTCCCTTTCAGCCCTACTTCTCTATGACTCTATGGGATTTCTTTAGGAGTCTATTAATGAAGCTTCTAATTTGGCCTGTTGCCTCCAGGACCTGAGCATATTACTTTGATATGTTGTTTTCTCCCAGTTTACAAAAGGAGGAAGAGAGCTTGGTGCAGGAATTAGACATAGGTCTGTGGGTGACTGTAGTTGTAGCAGAAAGCCCCCTTTTCCTCTTGCCTGCATTTTCTCTCCCCTCTTTGGATATGTTTCTCTTTTTCTACCTTTTCTTCCTTCCTCTCTCTTTCACTTTAAGATAAGGAATTGTGTTTTAAATTTGTATGTGTGGATTTTGTATCTCCCCTTGTAGTTTGGTATTTTTATCTATTTGTGTGCTATGGCATTTGTAGCTTATATTTTATACTCCTCACCTTTCAACTTTCAACTGAATGTGTTTAGTTTCATAAGTAAGTTATACATTGTAACAATGTTAACAAGGGTAGGAATCAAACCGTCCTTCTCTGTATCAGGCTGGCCCCTGAAAGAGGAGTGAATCAGTGATTGAATGTGTAACAAGGTAGCACACAGCAATTATCACCTGGAAGCTGCAGATCAACCACGGGAAGAACTGAATAGAAGACAATGTAACAACCGGGAAATCTAAACGTCACTGATCAAGGGCTAGAAGCCCTGGTCTGAGTTAATCAACGCCGGGGACCAACTTTTGGGCTGAATATCTCCAGATCGACCACTCCCAGAGCCCTATTCTAAATTCATCAACGGACTCCCAAACCTGCACGTACATGCGGACGACCCCTGGGGCTGACAGATGCCGTCCAGTAGCCACCGAGGGGGGGAAGTCCCACGAGGGTCAATGACCCCTGGATTGGGCAAACCTGAAAACTGGGGAGTCACCAAAGTCTGCCAAGGACAGATAAAAGGCAGTGAAAAGTGACCCTCAGTGGCGCCCTCTTGATCTCCAACTCGACCAGACCTGTCTAGCCCGAAGGACCAGCCAGAGACCCCTTTCTGGAAGATAACACCACGCTGAAAGAAGCCTCAATGACAGACTCGAGTGCTTGTAGGATAGGTATCCCTGACTCTGTAGCCTGCTACTGTGTGTGTGTATGTGTGTGCATGTGTGCACGTGTGTGTGTGGGGGGACTAGCCCCAAGGTTTATGATTACAGTGTTTCAATCCGCCTAATAAACTAGAATTTGAAGGATCCCAAGTTGGACATTTGTAGCCAACATAGTATGTAGATTAAGATAAGCATATTAAGTTCATTAAAGAGCAAATAGCAAAGAGGTTGTTTCCAGTTTTGAGAATGGGTAGTATATAGAGTATAAATGTATTTTTTAGATTAGATCTTAAATCCATATCACCTGCTGCAAAAAACTATACATGCTGGTAAATATAAGAAATATTCTATCTTTGGGCAGTTGCCAAAGCTTGGTGGTAAAAGCAAAAAAAATTCCCCATTCTTGATTCACACGTACTTAGTTTCCCTGATGTTGTACATCTAGTACTACTAGAAATGGTAAATCCCTTCTTCCATTCTTCAAAAACCTTGCCCCTCCAAGTTTCAAAGTGCTAGTTGGACCAATACAAATGATACCAGGAAAACCTAAAGGCAGCAGAATGATGTGGGGGAAAGAAGCTTTATTAAGAAAAAAACATATTTCTTCCTGCCTATGTTTTCTTAAGAGTTTCAAGACATTTTGTGTATGCTGCAGCTAGGAAGAATGATCTCAGTTCCACTAATTCTGTTGTTGATCGCACAGTTGAAATGTTGTGGCATTCAACAGATGTATCATTATCAGCAGAGCCAAGATTTTATTTAAATACTTGTACTTATGTCTGCAGATCACAACTAGCTTGCACACCAAAGGTCAGGTGTGATACTGTCTACTGAAAATAAGCTGTAGTGACAATGAGGAAAGGCATCCAACTGTGCACTTTTATCTACACAGATAAAATGTTTGTTATTAAAATCATCTATGCTGTCTTTTGTTAATGGAATAAACATTAAATAGAAATGTCATTTGATAAAATAGCTCTTCAAGTGTAGCTAAAATTTAAAATTCTGTGACATCCTATCTATAAAATAGCTATATAAATGTTGTATATCAAGTAAAGATTGATGTAGAAGCTTCACGCTGAGATAGGGAGGAGATGTCTCTCATTGAATATTGTCAAGAAGACTAAAGTGGTTAATGTTATACTAAAAACAGAAGTGTTGTGGCTCAAGTATCTGTATGTAATCTTAAAGAAGATGTTTTTATTTGAAAAGAACACCCACCACCAATAGGTAACTAGAAAGTTAGTGAAAGTATAAAAATGTAGTAGTGACACGCTTATTATATGTTTTTGTCTCTAGTGGGTTATGGAATAGAGAAAATCCCACACCATTTACTGATTCGTTTGATGCACTGGCTGGGGGAGTAGTTAGCTGATTGCACAATTTCACAATGATTACACACTTAATTCATACAACACAATTTTATTTTAAAACTCTTTGCTACGTATATAACACTGCTTAGCTTTAAGAAACACCACAAACATTAAAAACACAATAATTATATATATCAGAAACAATGCTCCGAATGCACTTCCTTCCCAAACAATGCTATAAGAATTAGTGCTACAAAAACAACTACAATTACAACTAAAAGTTAAATTTGAATCAATACTGTTATTTTTCATAATATACTTACAATCCTAGAATTCCGAGAAGCCAAATACCAAAATATGGTTTAATTCCTCAGTAGTACGATTTAATGGGTTGGCCTCAGTAGTACTGTTCAATGGGCTCGCCTCAGCAATACAATTCAATAGGCTGGGCTCAGCAATGATAGGACTAAGTCCCCTTCCTTCAGTCCCTTTCGGGCGCTCCGCGGCTTCAGCGTGAACTAAGAGATTCGTGTTCACGGAGAGGTTGGGTCAGGTGATCAATCTGGTCCGGGCTACACTTGCGATTCTTCCTTCGTTGTTCTGCAAGTGAAGTCACCTCCAAATTGGGACAGTAAGTTACAGGTTTTTATTGAGTGAGCTGCCGTCAGTGGGCTCCTCCTACTCAATTTGCCACTACTCCCAAATTTGGGCTCAGATCTTACTCAACAGAAATTACCTTTGTTGAGCATTTTAAATTAGTCTTGGGGAGACTTCTTCCATATCACTGTAAATACCTTTTTTTTTTACCAGTCTGGTTAAAAGGCCCTAGGCTTTGATGTCTCGGAACTCAGGATATTTGCTTTCTTTGTAAAAGACTTCTAAAGATACAATTTAAATTAAGGCTTTAAGTGAAGTCAGGACATTTTTCACGTAGTCCCAAAACAATGAACTAGATAAGGAGATAAATCCTATCTTCTTCCTGAAACTGGCTAATGGGCAACCTTTACAAACATTCAAACTATTTCATTCAATATGACAGTTTCCACCTTTAAATTATCTATTTCCTTGTAACACATTCTTTCCAGAATATACAAACTACTTCCCAGGTTAGGTATTTCTATGTTAGGCATGCTGAAATCCATTTATAGCCATTAGGATTAATTTTGCAAAAAGTTGAGTCAATATCTATGTATTATCACACCCAATGGATGAAGCACACATCAAAGTACAGTTCAATTAAATAAAGAAATGTTAAAATCAGACATTAAAGGTCAATACTCGGTGTCTCCATTTAATATGTTCTGCATTATTGAGTTTGTACTATTTTCTCCATGTGACTATATGTATTTTTATATGACCTGTTGTGTTGTTATTCTTTATGGACTGAGCTCCAGTTCCTAGGTTCCCAGTCAATGGCCCTGCATTCATTTTTGGGAAACTAGAGAAGACTGAACAAACCAGACTCAATGTGTAGGAATAGACACATTTCCTTGAAGGAATTTAATAGAACCTTCCTCTAAGGGGTTAAAAGAAATGCCCACACATTTCTGCACTAGAAGACTGAAAAGGAAAGGCAGACAAATAACTTCTCTTTCATCAGCTAGCAAAGAGTGGAAGGGATAACATACTCTCATGTAAACTATTCATTTTCATGTTGGAGGTCCATTAATGTTGTGATGCTTTCCCCTTCTACAGATATTTTAGTTTCTGCCCTTTCCATCTACCCAACAATGCGTCTTGATTATAGAGAGAATGTGCTTCATGTTTCCACAAAGAAAGAATGAAAGGACCAGTGCAATTGCTGTAGTCAGTCTTCCCCTGAACACAAAAACAGCACAAGTCAAGCAGAGAGGCTACTTATTGCCTTTCTAGTTTCAGTGCATGTCTTTTATACCTAGGTAAAATCAGGGTTCAAATTAAGGGGGAGCTCAGGGGGGTTAAGCCCCCCCATAAGAGGCAAGAGCCCCAGTAAGAGTTGAAAATCATACCTGGGGGGGTCTCCGATCTGATTGCTCTGCATTTAAGTGGACTTGTTAATTAGTGAATTGATTTAATTTTTTTGCAAACCCCACCTCCCCACCCAAGAGTCAAAGTGTAATTCAAACCCTGGTTAAAATGGTTCAATTCTCCAGTTTTGTAGTTCTTTCCCCTCTTCTATCTCGATTCACACATACTTAATGTTGCGTTTACCTGATGCTGTACATCTAGGACTACTAGAAATGGTAAATCCGTTTTTCCATTCTTCAAAAAGCTTGCCTTTCCAAGCATTGGCAATGTGTAGGGGGTGCATGCATGTGCACCCCCTGAGATCAGCCATGCACACCCTGGAAGTGCCAGCTGCGAAACCAGAAGTGCACATCTGGTTTCGCTGCTGGCTCAGGAATTGGCCACTGGGAGACTCCCCCCGCCTTGGTGATTTGGTGCCCCCCAGACTCAGGAGGCACCAGTTGTCCATGCTTCAAAATGCCTGTGTAGTATTTGAAGACTGCTACCATGTCTCCTCTTAAGCACCTCTTCTGCAAGCTGAACATGCCTAGCTCTTTCAGCCTCTCCTTGTAGGACTTGCTTTCCAAGCCCTTGATCATTTTTGTTGCCTGCTTCTGGACCCCCTCCAACTTCTCTGCGTCCTTTTTAAAATGTGGAGCCCATAACTGCACACAGTACTACAGATGACCTAGCCCAGTTAATATGCTGCTACCAATCAGATAGAAAATGTGTTCAAGAAAACAAGCAGCTGTTTTTAAACTTGAGAAAATGTATATTTTCCTCTTTTGAACCTGCTAAATGTTTTGCATCAAAATTTAAACTATGTGGGTGTTATGACTCAATTTTTATATTTGTACTGGTTATTGTGACTACCCAGCACACATACTTTCCATAACTTATTTGTGTTGTGAGTTATTTAGTCTATGAACAGAAAGTGGGGTTTTTTTAGCATTGGAAACGACTTTGTCAGCAATTACGTTTCAACCAAAGCTTTGAGAGCACCCTTGTTGCAAGGCTATCACGTCAGCATGTAAGACAGCCTGACATGTTAATTTGTGAAGCGTACAAGACTTATGAAACTTTTTTTTATTGATTTCTGGTTTAACTGAAATTTGGGGTATTCTGTGCCTCTGAAAATCAGTTCCAAAGCTTGATGGCAGGACCCTTAAAAATTAGGTGACCAAAGTCACTGCCCCTATAGATAATGCTGACTATAATCTTTGCTTTGGTCAACCAGTCAGTAAAATAAAAATACTAATTTATATTTGCATATTAATAATTCTTTTTGCAACAGCTTTTTGTGGTTGTTGTTAAATACCACCAGTTTGAAGTTCCAACACAGTAGCTCTATTTGTCAAATCTGGCAAGATGGGCAGTAACTCTAAGTCAACAGGTTTCCACAGGACCTAGCATCCATCCTGTCTTTGGGGTGTATACTCCACAGCTACAAACAGATGTCACATTTGTTCCAGGAGAGTCCAACGTACCCTGGGGACAAATTGCGACCATTCAGACATCCATTTCCATTGTCCTGAAACAACCTCCTCCCACCCCCAAATAAAAAAAAAAGGCTTGCAGGATAAGTTCTGCTAACAGCCTGTCCCAGGACATTGAGTAAACTGTGCAATGTCAGAAGAGTAGCAGTACATTCAACTGCTCACTAAACCTGGATTGAAAGGGTACCTTTCTGGTCTAGAACAAATGGGGGTACAATTGCCTCAGAGCAAACATGTCTGTTCCAAATCTAATAGTGTGTGTGTGCGCGCGTGCATATATCTGTGTATATATCTTTTTTGTATATCTGTTGTGCACATGTCTCTGTATATTTTTATCGGTGTATCGGGGGGGTGTATGCATCTGTGTGTATTTATGTAGGTCTGTATGTATATCTATCTATATTTGTATGTGTGCATCTGTATGTATATATGTGAATATCTGTGTGGGTATCTATACGTGTGTGTTTCTGTATGTATATGTCTCTGTACATATATATATGTCTGTGCATCTCTATGAATAAGGTGTTTCATATATATATGAGATACATAGAGATGCACAGAGACTTATATGTGTGTGGGGGGGTGCGTGCGCCTTTTTATATACATGTGTATCTATATGTGTGTGCGTGTGCCTGTATATCTGTGCGTGTGTGCGTACGTGACCCCGTCTGCACATGGTGTCACACACACACACGTCGGCGTCTTGGAGGAACGAGGTTTTTGACGAATGGCGGAGGGGCGCTACCATTTCTAGTAGTACTAGATGTACAGCCTCAGGGAAACGCGACAGTAAGTATGTGTGACTCGAGATAAAAGCAGGGAAGGAGCCGCACAACTCTCCGTTAGTCCTGAATGGCATTCAGTTTGGACATATATACACAAACCCCGGCGTGTGTGCCACAGTGTGTGCGGACGGGGGGGAGGGGTCCCCCGGCCCGGCCCGGCCCATTGGCCTCCCCCCGGCGGAGCGCGGCCTGTGGGGCCCCGCCCC
>NW_005842429.1:1112647-1116450 GCF_000455745.1 Alligator sinensis
CGCGGGGCTCAAGCTCGCCCAGATGGTAAGTGCGGGGCGGCCCGGGAGCCGGGAGCCGGGACAGCCCCGGCCCGCGGGCGTCTGGCAGGAGGGCCCCTGCCTGAGCCGCCCCAGCCAAGCTCTCGGCCACCGGAGCTGCTTCGGTGAAGGGCCGCGGGTGCCAGTCAGAGCCGGGCACCGTGACACAAAGCTCCTCGCAGACCTGCGAGCGGTGCCCAGGGCTAGCGCTTAGTGCGCGGGGGCAGTGCCCAGACGGCACCACACTGGCACAGCGAGCTGCGCAGGATGTCCCTCTTGTGAAGAGTCCGTATCCAGAGCTCGGTCTGTTCTTCCCTGCCAAGGTTGTGCCCAGCGCGGGGCTGGTTTGGTGCTGAGACAAACCACTGTAAGAATAGGCCTGATTTCCAGTGGTCAGCCTGCTCCCTTGCTGTCCAGGGGTTAGGTTCAGCATGCCCAGTCTCTTCCAGTGGCTGGTGGGCTTCACATAGAAATGTTTTATGACTTCTAAGCCTCTTCAGCCTCCATCTGTACAAGTCTTCAGTTAGCAGGTGATGGAGCACATGATTTTCATCATCGTTTGCCTCTATTGCCACGAATTATGTTAGGGTCTTGTCTTGTTATACTGTTTGGTCTAATGCCTGCGAGCACAGGGAGTACATCTGTCCGTGTGCAAGTTATGCAGCCTGTCTGTTAGCTTAATAGACCACCCAGTTGGAGCTGAAGAGGGATTTCTTAGGCACTGGTTGTTGTTTTTTTTTGCAGAGACTTTCTTTTCCCCTGTGGTTTGTCACCAGCACTTTCTTAGTGTGTGATTACAGGCTGCTGCAGAAGTTTTCTACTCATAGCTCTTGCCCCACTTGGTAGAACAGGGAGGTGTTACATCCCTGTGTGACGTGCATATCTGATGGCACGTTGAGCTGTGGGTTTTCTGTTGCACGTGACACAAACTCCCATTTTACCTACAGTGTGTGGATCTGGAACGTCCAACGTTGATAGTGGGAGGCTTTGCTGTCGCACCCTTCGCCTGCAGAGTCCATCCTTAGGAGATGAAAGGGACTGTTTTATGTTTAAATGAGTCAGGAACTGCAACATGCTGTTGTGGTGCAGGACTGCGATGGCAGATCACTGAGGCTGATTTTCAAGAGCAACTGAAGAGTTTAGCCACACTGCTCACTGTCTCAGACGGCCAGAGCCGACTCGAGGTGATTTAGAAATTGCTCGTTCGTCAGGGCGGGCTGGTGAATGGAGAGGCAGACAAGGTTTAATGGTTGCAAAAACGTTTACTTACATCGCCTGTAGTTGCGACGCAGATGGTCCGGTCGTCTGAACAACTATGTGAGTTGTTCCAGCTGGCGAGGCCCAAGCCAGTTAATCCGTCTGCAAATTAAGCCGGCGGAAAAAGGGTACGTCTGGGATTGTGTTTGGCGACGGAAGAAGGATCGATAGGTGATCAGTCTATCGATCAGCTAGCCGCAAGTCAGATCTCTTTAGAGGCACTCTGCAGCGTGCTCAAAGTTCTTCGACTTGGGCGGAAGTCGTGCGAATTTTTTAAATGGCCAGCATGCCAATTACCAGCCACCACGTAGGAATAATTTAGAACTGGCCAATAGCGGGACACAAATTTGCATTTGAATAGCGGGAACTCTTTGCACCGTGCATTTCTGTGCTGCAAAGAAGAAATGCACCCTGCAAATTGGCGGGAACTCTCTTGCACCGAGGTTCTTCTGCTGCAACAGAAAACCTTTACTGTGCAAGAGGCTCTCATGTGGCAAGGAAATTCCATCGTGCCGAGGCACCAAAATCACTGGGTTGTGACACTCACGTTAGCAGTAGTTATGTCAGTTTAATCCATGAGGTGTCCTGAAACCTTAGCCCTGAGTTTCTCAAATGAGAAGCAGAACTGAATCCTGCTGAGCCTGCCTGGAGTCGGCGAGTATTTACTGGACTCCAGAGCTCTCTCCCACTGTGAATTGGGCTCAGCATAAATCAGGTCAATTTTCTGTTGCGCTCTCTTCTTGTTGGGTTGTTCACAAGCTCTGGTTTGGAATCTGGAGTGGCTTTGGACTTGATAAAATGTTTGTTTTTTCTTTGAGGGTGTGTCTACATTGTAAGAGAAACTGCAGTTATGGTACAGATAGGCTTCCCCTCTGGCTAACCTGGTCAGAAGCCATCACTACTATCTTTAGTAGAAGGCAGAGCAGAGTGGCACCTTATGAGGGCATCTGTACACATACTCTGGGTCGGCGGGGTGTTTTAATTAGAGTGGCTCTCAGGACCCACTGTAACTAAAACGCATGCAGCATCGCGTGTATTCATCATCCCATGTTTCAACATGATGGCAGGGGCACTTTTAACTAAAGCTTGTTCGACAAGATGTGCATCGAAGCATGTGTGAAAGTGCCCTTGGAGATCCGCTCTAACCTACTTCATCAGATGCTATGAAATAGGCTGTTGCTTACAAAAGCATATTCCTTTCTGAATTAGTGAAGTCTCCAAGGTGCCATCCTGCCCTTCCTGACTTCAGACTAATAGCTAACCCAGGGGTAGGCAACGTTTTTTGGCTGGAGTGCCGGAAAAAACCACAATGCCTACCTTGGAAGGTGCCGGAGTGCCGGCATGCCAGAAAAACAAAATGAGGGCAGGGGTTACATGGCAGGATACCCTGCTTGTGTCCCTGCCTCCCAGCCCTACTGTCCCTTTCCCCTCACCCATGACATGTAAATTAAAGAAAGCACAAGTTTGCCTATCTGTTCTACAGCCACCCCTTTGGTTGCAGCACATGCTTACCCTAGATGTTATCACTGGGCATTGACAGGCATGGAAAAAACTGTGCTTTATGGGAAGCAGCAGTGTGTTACTTTGACCTGGCTCCTCAAAGTCTATATAGATTTAGTGCTACTAAAGGCCCACTAAAGTACCTGATCTATATGGGCATGGGGAAAGCTGGGTCCAACTAATGCAATACCTCTTTTGGGCATGTGCTGGGCTTGGCACAGGAGCAGTGTGGATTTGGTTTAAATCAAATCGATTTAAATCACTGGTCAAAGGAAGCCTAAATTTTAATTGTTGTTTTGTACAAAATGTGCATACTTGTTGTTTGATATCCTTTATTCATTTAACTTCTTGAAACTTTGCACTTTTAGAGAGAAGTAACGGCTTGACTGTAGACAAACTTGTAGGGCTGATGGGTAGGTAATCAGTAATCACTCAGGTCTGTTATCTGTTGTCGCCATATATTGCTATTAACAAGGACATTATCTTTGAAGACACAAATTCACAGTTTGAAAACTGAAACTAAGCATCACAGAGATGTTTAATAGGATCTTTTAGTTTGAGGACTGAGTCCCATTGGGTCAAGTGGTTTTCTTTAATCTTTACTAATCTATAGAGGAGCCTCTGGGAACCCCGTAAGATTGGGCCCCTAATACAGTCCATGGCCTGTTGTGACCTATTTATAAAACTTTTCAGAAAAGTTTACATGAATATATCGTCTCAAATAGTATATAATTAGAAGTTATAATCCCTATTCTATGATGCTTTCTTTGAGCTTTAACATATCTTAAATTAAAACTATTTTTATATAGGTTTATTATTTTTTTTAAATGTTTAAAAAAATTAAAATACAATTAAATTAAAAAAATCTGATTTAAATAAAAAATCTGGGGTTTTTTTGTATTTAAAAAAAAATAATTGATTTTTAAAATTTTTATTTATGTTTTAAATCCACCTTGCTCAGGAGTGTGCCATGTTTAAAGTACAGCACTGTTTTGGGGGGGGGGGGGGGGGGGTTCTTGTGTCGGACG
>NW_005842429.1:1116481-1126911 GCF_000455745.1 Alligator sinensis
AGCAGCCACTGTGTTTTAAAGTTAGGGTCAAGCCATAGAACATTAACATTAAATTAGGGGTGTATGGTAGCCGTGTTGCTCTGAGACAAAAAGACGTACAAAAAAATAGAACTCTTGGTTCCAAAATGTTACCTTTTATTAGACCATTTTGGAACCAAGAATTCTAGTTTTTTGTATAACATTAAATTAGGGCACTTGAAGGTGTTAATTCTTGTATTTTTTGAGGTAAGTGAAACTATTAAGGACAGATCTGTTGGATCCAGGGCAGACCACAGTGGCTTCTTTCTCTTCCACTCCTCTGGCTATTTGTCAGCTAGACTGTTAGCAGCAGCAGTGGAGGTGACCTGTGGAATCTGTTGAGCTTTGGATAGTTAAGTATTTTCTTAAATGACATTATGATACTGAATGCATCTAACTTTGCTCCTTAAAAAGTTAAAAGTTTACTTACCAGGGTTGGAAATAAGCAGAACAGCCTGGTTCTGGATGAACAGCTGCACACAATGAAACACTTTGTGTTAAGCTTTTTTTGGTTATATTCATAGATTCATAGATTATTCATGTATTTATTTTACAAAAAGTTGTATCATCTCCTCTCACCAAATGTTTCAGCTGCATCCATGGGACAGTTCTTGTAAGTCAGTCACTCAGTAATAGGTTTTTGCAGGATTGGAACTTACATTTGCACACAGTCAACACGGTCCTTAGTGCTAAATTAGTGTTGGTGGGTCACAGTCTGATCAAGAAGGGAGAGAAGTATTACAAGTATTACAAGAATCAAGGACAAAGGTAATGTCTTCTGCTGGGAGCAAACTGCCCAGCAGCAAACTGGGCCATTTTTAAGAGTGTACCATTGTGCTCTCTCACTAGCTGAGCCTCTGAAAGGTAGCAAAGAGAACACTGCTCTGGTCATACTTCTGCCCTACCCATATTGCTTTCTGTCCAAAAAGGAAATAAAATGAAAGATGCTCACACAAAAACCCAACCTCCAAACCAAATGATTAAAAATAACCAGATTCCAAATTCACAGGTTCCTTTTAAAAGGATGTTATCAAATTAATGCTAACATTCCACTTCAACATATTGATGGGAAAATAACTGAATTTTATTTTATTTTATTTTTAAATTGCAAAACTATGAAGAGTCTTCTAAAGTGACTTTATTTAGAGTCACAAAGAGGACACTGTTGTTCTCCACCTGCTGTTTCTGTAGCAGCAGTATGTTCACAGTCTTGATACACTAGAGAAATTACATGTTTTGTGACTGAATCAGCCTGGTAAACTATTTTAAGTGCAAATCTTCAGTACCTCTCATTAACTAGGCTGACTTGGTTTGAGAACTCTTGTATATTTGCCCTTTGTCCATGTTAGTTCTGCTTTAGACTTTTATATGTAATACTTTACAGGAACTTATGCCACTTTTCCTAGCAGCGCTTCCAGATGTAGGGCCCCCAGAAATTTTGAAGGGCCAGCAGTGCATGGGTAAGACAGTAGTATGAGTCATCAGCTGCACTAGCACTAAAATCATTCAAATCAAAGCAGTGGATTGAAAACATATCTACAACAACTGGATAAATCTAGAGCATTTTGTATATCACTCCTAGGTGTTTTACATGTGTTCTGGGGGGTGAGAGAAAAGACTAAAATAGCTAAAACCACTGGGCTAGAATCTGGCTTACAGTGTAGCCGAGATAATCCTGTTTTGTGGGAACTAAAGCCATCTTGGGGTGGGATGGTTCTGAATCCACCGTCCATGATGCAAGGTGAGCTGGAGCGTGGTTAGGAATGGACATGATATTCAGAATCATTGTATGCAAGGGGAGCCATAACGGCTGAGCAGAAACCAGACTGACTGCTAAGGATGTAGTGGTAAGTAGCTCTGCTTTGAGCTTTTGCTGAGGGCGGCCTGCATTTAACCGCCTGTAAATAGGTACCTGGTCATTAGTAGCTGGATGTGAAGTTAACCATGTCACTCCCTCATGAGCTGTAGAAATTGAGATGTTTTAACCAAACTCAATAGGCTTTTACACTTGGGTGGACCTTTGACCATAGGCTACTTTTGTTCCCATTAGGGGAAACTTGATTCCAACTCTATTACCAGAATCAGTTGGTACAGAGCCATCTTTGCCTTTCCTTCCCCCAGTCTAGATCAAGCAAAGCTTGGCCACAACTCAAAATTAAAGTAATTATTCGCATGACGCTGATGTTATTACTGAGCAGACACAGGCTGTTCTGGCACGATAAGATACTACATTGAAGTTTTTCTTAACCTAAAAACAGTGATGATATTTTCAGCTCAGTTTGAACCAGGAAATAAATCATTGTTATGATTTCGGGAACACAATTATCTTTTCAAGGTTTAAGGTGTTTTACAAACAAGCAAAAGATGATAATGATATATAAAATAAAGATAAAAGAAATAAAACCAATAAAATGATTGAGCATCATACTTTTAACTTTTGGAAAGCACAGAGGCAGTAATAAAAGCCATAAGTTTATTGAGAAGATATTTAGTTTTCAAACCTTGACAAAAGCAATTATGTGTTTGATGTTTGAACTGTAAACAGGGAGCCTCAAATATTAATCAGAGTAACCTTGGCTTGGATTACAAATTTGTTATAAAGTGGTATGAAAATGCTATGTTTGTGGGTATTTGTGCAAGTGTTGTTGTGCAGGTAGAAAGCTGTGTGACTAACAGTGTGTTTTAGGTTGGGTCAGCATATACCAACTAAATATCATGTTGCTGCCATGTGCAGGGTCCTGTATTCTCTTCAAAAGTACAAAGCCATGTAAGTAACTATGAATTTTAACATTCACTGATACATGCACGCACACAACTTTACTGGAATAACATTAAGATGACAGACAAGCATTCAGAAGTTATGAAATACTAGCATTAAGATTGCTAGCAATATTTTATATATAATTTAGCTCAGTCTAAAGCATAATGTTTCCTTTTCTTTTCTTTTCTTTTTTTTTTTAGAATCATAGGGTTGAAAGGGACCTCAAGGGTCATCTGGTGCAATCCCCAGCATGAACACTGTCCTAGTTGCACTGCTCCACCCCAAGATGGGGATAAGTATGAACTCCTTGTCAAAATTTATTATCTCCAGTTGGTCCTTGTCCCTATGGGCATCCTCTTCACCCAGGCTGCCTGGGTCTGCTGGAGTGGAGACTTTTGAGAACATGGAAGAGAGAGACTTCAGGTGCCCAGCTTGTTCCTGTCATGGCCTACAGCCCAGTGGTTTTTCAGAGGGTTGTATGAAAGACGGATAATGAACATATATATCACCATAATGTAAAATTTGGGTAGTTTTTTTTATGGAAACAGTGAAAGAGACATCCCTAACATAAAAAGTATCTCCCTTCCTGATTTTAATTCCATGCTACAAAGCATGAGGGTGATAGAGTTTGCCAAAAAAGGTTGCTAAAATATTTTAGTGTAGCTTATTTTCTCTTTTTGCTAGCCTTGGTTGGTTGGGTTTTTTTGGAAATAACTGAACTATTTTGGCTGATTTTTTTTTTTTTTTTTAAATCCCCCCCCCCAACTCAATCTGCAATAGATAGCCATTATGTAGAATATCACCCCCAATTCTGAAGTTTGTCCAAACAACTGAAAAGAAAGGTCCTAAAATAGGACAGAATAGTGTTACCATCCACTGTCCCTCTAAGTCACCTTGTTAAATGGCAAAAAAAAGCCAAATGCATTTTTAAATACAATTTCAATTGTATTTTTTATTTCTGGTTTTGGAGGTGGTCATCTTAATGGAGAATAACATTGACTGCAGTCTTGTTAGATACCAAATGCCTTCCCCTCCCATTGATTTTTGGGGGAGTTGAAGATGCCTTTTGTTCCTAGCACGTGCTGAAAGAGTGGGTGCTAAAAGGAAACAAATCATATTATGATGTTTCCATCCTGTTTTAAGAGTTGCTAATATTCATAAATATTCACAGAAAATATTCACAGAAGTTTAGGGCTGGAAGGGACCTTGTGAGATCATCAGGTCCAGCCCCCCTGCTGTGGGCAGAAAAGACTGCTAGGGTCAAATAACCCCAACAACTGATATTCATTTTTAATCCAGGGCCAAAGAAGTAAACTTCAGTGATTCAAAATTAAACAGTGTAAATTATTATAATTAAACACTTGATGTCTTAAGCTCTTCAAACCAGAGACCTTGTCTCCATTTTTATAACTATAGTATAGAACACATCAGTAATAATATATTTAAAACGAAACTAACATTTTCCCCTTTCTATATTGGCATTCTAGTGGACTAGATTGTTTTCTGTTTGTATATTAGTCTTGGGTACATTCATTCATGTTTCATAAAGATAGCTTTTCCCAGTAGCAGACTCAGAAATTGCAGTTCTCTTGCATCAGAAACTAGTGGTCATTCGTAACAGGCTCTTTTTGTACATGTGGAGTTTCCAGGGCAAAGAAGCTGGTTTTCAAAGGGAGCAGACAATGATGAATCTAACAAGATAATCTATACAGTAAGCTTTGTGTGTTATAGAAATTGTGTGAGTGTACACAGTTATTTCCATAGTAATAAAAAGATGACAAAAATTCCTTATCTATTTTTGTACTATGGTGAGATTGCTTATGAAAAAAATGGCTAATAGCAGCAGCAAATAAGCTGAAATGAGAGGACTGTAGAACTCCCTTTGGATTCCTTGGTTAGGCTCATGTTTCTTTCTGTGCAGAGTTCTTAAGATGTTGTTTGGGTTAAGTGGGGAAAACCAAAAAGAAAAACCTAGTAAGAAATGGCAGCCAAGCATCTAACTAGAGAGAGCAGAGTAATGGTCTCTTGGTTATAACAGGTAGTAAATAGGTTAAAATAGGATTAGGTAGTCGGGAAATTTGGGTTCTGCCTCTGTTACTGACTGTGTCATCAAAAAATGAGTCCCTTAACATCTGTGTTTCCAGGGTGACTTCTCTCTCATTCTCTCTCTCTCTCTCTCCTGACATAGTCAAATAAGCAGAGCTGCCCAAATATGTTACTAATTACAAAACGTTCTAAAGAGCTTTGTTTGATCTTCTGATACTCGCTGCATGGTTTTGTTCCTGAACTCTTAAGCTATAGTCATCCGTTTAGATTAAAAAAAACAACCCAATCCAAGTTATCTGTCCATGTAGTAAGGGGAAACACTAATCGCACAAAAGTAAACTGTTTGTGGATTTATTTGCTGAGAGCAAGTCAATGTGCATTTTTTAGAGCCCTAAATGATATCATATACTAAAAACCCTACTTTAACAGAGTATTATTAAGGTTGCTAACTCAAATACTTAGAATTTTTTTTATTTATATGTAAATATTATTTAGGGCCTTGAACTCTAAATCAATTGATAAAAGTGATTAAAATAAATCATGTCATTCTTTCTAGCAAAATGTTAGTGACTTTGCCATAAAGAAACTATACCCAGGGGCTGGCAGTCTGCAAGCTGGATTGTCCTTGCTGATCCATTTTGTTCTGCCCATGGAGCTGGGTAGCATTTTAGTGGTTGGAGGCTTCACCTGCATAGCTGCTGCGTGGCAGGGAGAAGTAGCAGCGGTGGCATTTTGGGTGGATGGGAGGGGACAGGGAGGAGGGAGCAGTGACTGCAGCTGCAGCAGCACAGGTTGAGTTGTCAGTTGAAGTGCACCAATATATCAGCTGCATATCAGATAAGCACCAATACAAGGAAAATTAATATTTATCAGCTTTTTTTGGCCGGTGTAGCCAATAATGTTCACCGATAAATATAATATGCCTTCTGGCCCGGGCCCCTGGACACCACATGCATACATGCAGCTGCACACATGCATGTGGCCAGGAATGTAGCTGGGCAGCATGAAGAGCTGATGGAGGGAGTGGGGCAGGGGCTGGGGGTGCTGCCCAGCTAGGTCAGTGAGTGGGACCCGGGGCCAGGGCAGAGTGGGTTGGAGCTGCATGTGGCTCATCCAGGGGGCACGGGGGGCATGAGGTGAGGGTGTGGCCCCCCGACACTGGATGCACCCCCTGGGGGAAGCATGGGAGACATGTGCCCCCCCCCCGATTTGTGTGCAGGGCAAGTGCAGTTGGGCCCAGGGCTCTCCACTTTGCTACCTTTCCCTTAGGAGCCCTACGCTGGCTGTATACCACCTGCCCACCCAGCAGCAGTGGATGCGGCAACTTGTGCCTCCCATTGCTGGGTACACAGCCAGCATGGAGCCCCCGGGGTAAAGGCAGCAGGGTAGAGAGCCCCAAGCCCTCAGCAAGCAGTCCGCATCCACCCTCGCCCTCCTTGGTTCCTCCCCAGTTAAAAGTATCCTTGCACTTAAAAATGATGGTGGCAGCACTTGAACTACAGCTCATTCAACGGGCTTTGGTTCAAGTGCCCCTGCTGCCATTTTTAAGTGCTGAGACACTAATCCCTGGATGAGCTGCCCATGGCTCTGTCCTGCTCCCCACTTTGGCCCCAGCTCCTATTCACAGCCCTAGTTGGGTAGTGCCCCCAGCCCTAGCCTCTGCCCCACTTCCTCCCTCACTATGGGGGTCTCAGTCTGCCCTTCCCCATGCCTCTTCTCCTCCACAGACTTACCTGCAGAGAGCTCTCTCCATGCTGCCTGGATACATTATCAGATCGGTATCTGCTGATATGGCTGGTTAATAATCTGCTATCAGTACCAGCCAAGAAAATCTTTATCAGGGGCACTCCTAGTTGTCAGCATCCTGCAGTCAGAGCTAAGCTCTGTTAAAGCAGTCCTCTGCTCCAGAACATGCCAAACCCCTAGTCTACACATTAGAGAAAGGGATTTTGAAGATGCATAGGCATGTTGACCTGTCTGGTAGTCCTGGGTAGACAGCAGTTGAAGCTTTGCTTGTGCTGCTATCGTGTCTATAAGTAATAGGTAATAGTAAATACTCAGAGGCATGTACTGTATGTTTGTAAGTGCCATTCTGTCTATGCTTTACTTTCATTATTGAGTTCAAGAACTTAAGTTCTAGGTTATGCCAGAAAAATTAGCAGCTGTTTCCCTTTGATAGCTGTCAGAACTTTGTTATTTTAAATAACACAAAAAGCCTCTTTGGGGAGGTGGAGGAGGAGGTGTCAGTCACAAGTTACTAGACTATACTTAAAAAACAACTAACCACACAATAAAATTACAGCTGATTTTTTTCTGATGGCCATACAACAAACCTTTAATCCTAACTACAGCAAAAGAGCTTTGGGTTGACAACAATACCCTTACTGCTGCTGTTGAACACTAAATAGCTATGTTGAAGCAGCTAACTGATTTTGTTCTGGTGAGAGTCTGAACAAGGTTACATGCATGTTTCTCTAGTTAATAGAGAGGCTCAAATTCTTCACCATGTTCTAAGTCTGGGCCCCAGGCCATGTCCAGCCCTTAAAGCTATGCCACCTGGCCCACAGGATTCCCTTATGAGTCTGAAAATTTGGGAGCAGGGGAGCAGTGGCACTGTTAATTGCCATTCCCCTGCTGCCACATTTCTGGACCTGTGGGGAGCCTTATAGGCTGGATAGCCTGGCTCTGCATGCTAGAATGGGCATGGGGCCCGATATGGGTATGCAGGGCAGGGCAGCGGTGGTGCGGGACTGATCTTGGCAGATGGGCTGAGCAGAGGTGGTGCAGGACCTGATCTGGCAGCATGGGGCTAAGAAGAAGTGGCATAGGGCCCAATCCCTGCACTTAGGGGGGTGGCCAAGGTGGCACAGGGCCTGCAGAGTCCCATCCAACTTTTAGATCAGCCCTGCACCACTCATCTGGCCTGCGGGACCTAAAGGTTGAGTACCACTGTTCTAAGTTTTGGACCTTTTTAAAGTCAGTTAATACTGTGTTTGCTCTGTTCTGGAATTGGTATCCACAGACCAGCTAGGTTTTATTTTTTGGGTGACAATATGTCAAGGGTTTCATATGTCAAGGCTCCTGTACACCTTCAAACTTTTCACAGAGCTCCAGCACAGGGCCCCTGGGACTGTCTTCCCTGGGCAAGGAATGGCAAAATCAGTGATTAAAAACAAACAGTTCTTAAAAGTACTGTGTTTTTTTTTTCCAGCCTGTCAAACCTTTTGGCCTAGTTTTGTGTGTGCCATGCTGTGGGCTGCCAGACTAGACTTCTCCATTTAAACTGGAAGTGAGCTGTGATGTTCAGTCAAGCTGCATACCACCACGTGTTTGGCAGGAAAAGCCTGACCCACTCTCTGATCACAGTGTAGACTGGAGGTCTGTCACTCTATATAATTTCTCTTCAGATTTGATCTGTCCCTGTAAAAGAAGACTAGTGATTATCCTATTATTTAATCCACTTTAGTACACTGATATTATATTATATACTGATATTAGATATTATATACTTGTATACTAATATCTATTATATACTGTTGTTATATGCCACAAAATTATATAAAATGTTGTGGCAGTTTGGTTGACTGGCATTTATATTCTTGGAACAAACTCTAGGGCTAGAATTAAAATATAACTGCATCTGTTCACCTCTGTTCTAAATATATGTGGTGGGGAGTTTGTACACATCCCACGCAGGGCGGCATGTAAGTGTGAAGCAGTCACCTTAGCTGGTCTACTGAATAGCACTGGCAGCATTGTTGCACGCTATGTATCCAGCAAATGGTACAATCATATGAAGGCTAAGTAGTATATTTACAAAATGAAGAAAACAAACAAATCCTAGAAATTCAGTGCTTAATGTGATCATTTGCTTATTATGCTTGAAGAGGCATAGCGGTATGTTGGTGGTGGTTTCCTCTGCACACGTACACTACAGGAAGCTAGATTTACATATGCTCTTTTAAAATAGCAGTTACGTTGTGTAAAGTAGCTGTGAATAATAGGATGTGGCAGAATGCAGGGGTTCTCAATACTGTATGACCCTCATGTAACAAGTGCTAATGTACTGTGTCCTCTCAGCTGTGCCCTCTATTGCAGTAATCCTTCATATATCAGTGGGTTACATAGTTGAATCACTTCAGACAAAAACAGAAATCAGTTTTTAGTCACTTTGCTCTTTATCAGTTTGGATATATATACAATAAAAAATATATGTAAAAATAGAACTGATTCCATAAAAGTAATCCTCCAGTGTGTTGCTGCCATATTCTTAAGGAAGTAATCCAGTCTAATAATCCAAAAAGAAATCTTGCAGCTGGGGAATCCCATGCTTGCACAACCATCAATCACCAACACCTGTCCACATGAGGGGATTAACAGTGAAGTGAAGTTCTTTGATGCAACTGATTCATGTTTTAAAAAGCATAAAATACTACTGTCCAGGCAGTTTTCTTTTACTTTGTTATGAGTCATTTTACTTCCCCATGGAAAAGAATCCTTCTGAAGTACCCAGTCAGCATTGTTTGGATAACCAGTGCTCCTAGGTTCTGTGCATTGTGAGGTCAGCCCTGTGATTAATGGTAAAATATGTATAATTGCAACTAGCTGAAGGTCTCTCATTCCATATTTGGGAGGTCAGACTAAAAATCTCATGATTCTTCTTGCCATCCCATGATCTGCCTCTCTTCAGGTAGCCAGCACAATTTTCAAACTCTTAATAGATCACTTACGTTGGAACAGTTCTGTATAGTGGTGCTGGTAGTCATGCAGTTGTGCAGCCTGTATGGATACAATTTATGTCACTGCTCAAAGAAATCAACTGATTGTGCTACTCTAAGTAAATGGTTTGGGCTGAAACTTTCTGCAACAGCTACAACTTGCTAGAGCTACACCTTCCTCTTCCTTGTCTTCTGTTGGACCTAGAAGCAAACAAAAAAGCTGAGGAAAATGTTGAGACTGAAGTCAAGGGACTGCTCCAGGAGGGATTTGGATGTGTTGCGTTCAGTTGAACGCTGTTGCTAGGCTTGAGAAACAAGTGGTTGCTGGTGGGGGAGATTTAAACCGCAAAGTGCAAACCTGAAATGACCATCAGCGTCTGCCGAAGTTCAGAAGAACTGTGTGCGCCTTCCTGGAGATCTACGCTGAGTTTACCCCAAGAACTGCAGATATGGTACCCAGTATATGAGCTCTTGAAACTGTGTGGCCATTACCATCTGGAAGCTCACAATCCCTGACTGTTTAATAAATGACAGGTAATAGTCTGTCCTTAGCAGATTGGCTGTTGGGGTTGTTGTGATGGACCTGTGTATCATCCTTAGAAAGGACTGTTACCATGTGCTAAAAGAATGCATACGGTTCCTTAGTTGTACTGACACAGATGATAACGACATCCATATTCCCATTATTTACCCTTTCCTCTCTCCCCTCACCCTCCTGCCCAGGACTCAAGAATTCATACAGGAAAGTAATTGTTCACATTATTCCAAGGCCTGTTCCACAATTGCAGTAGGTTTACCAGTATTAATTAAGTTGATCTGGAAAAATGCATAATGCCAACATTTCCAGGAATTTACTTTGACATGAAATTCCTCCTGATTCCAGCAGG
>NW_005842429.1:1126921-1144812 GCF_000455745.1 Alligator sinensis
TAAAACAGTTAGCTAGGTACATTGCCATGAGGTGTTGTGGATCTTTTTACATCGATACAATTGGCTTTATCATATATATATAAGCCCTTGTGAATGAAGGATTTCTCAAGACATTAACATGTGAAGGGCAAGTAGGCAAGAGACCATATAGCCCTCAATACATTGAAATGAAACTTTGTTAGAAAATATTATAAGAATGGGACTGAGTACATATGAGTTAGATGGTATGGTGTTTCCTGGTAACATAGATCAGCAAAATTGTATCCAGTGTTATCTGCCTATTTGTGGTTAAACTCTTGTCCCAGTGTCTAAACTCCTTAGACAAGGGAGTGAAATGTACTCTGTCCAAGTTTGCAGATGACACAAAGCTATGGGGAGAAGTGGACACGCCGGAGGGCAGGGAACAGCTGCAAGCAGACCTGGACAGGTTGGACAAGTGGGCAGAAAACAACAGAATGCAGTTCAACAAGGAGAAATGCAAAGTACTGCACCTAGGGAGGAAAAATGTCCAGCACACCTACAGCCTAGGGAATGACCTGCTGGGTGGCACGGAAGTGGAAAGGGATCTTGGAGTCCTAGTGGACTCCAAGATGAACATGAGTCGGCAGTGTGACGAAGCCATCAAAAAAGCCAATGGCACTTTATCGTGCATCAACAGATGCATGACAAATAGGTCCAAGGAGGTGATACTTCCCCTCTATCGGGCACTGGTCAGACCGCAGTTGGAGTACTGCGTGCAATTCTGGGCGCCGCACTTCAAGAGGGATGCGGATAACCTGGAGAGGGTTCAGAGAAGGGCCACTCGTATGGTTAAGGGCCTACAGACCAAGCCTTACGAGGAGAGACTAGAGAAACTGGATCTATTCAGCCTCCGCAAGAGAAGGTTGAGAGGCGACCTTGTGGCTGCCTATAAGTTCATCACGGGGGCACAGAAGGGAATTGGTGAGTATTTATTCACCAAGGCACCCCCAGGGGTTACAAGAAATAATGGCCACAAGCTAGCAGAGAGCAGATTTAGATTGGACATTAGGAAGAACTTCTTCACAGTTCGAGTGGCCAGGGTCTGGAACGGGCTCCCAAAGGAGGTGGTGCTCTCCCCTACCCTGGGGGTCTTCAAGAGGAGGTTAGATGAGTATCTAGCTGGGGTCATCTAGACCCAGGACTCTTTCCTGCTTATGCAGGGGGTCAGACTCGATGATCTATTGAGGTCCCTTCCGACCCTAACATCTATGAATCTATGAAACTCCTGATGGGATCTTGCCAAAACTATCTGATATAATGTCCAAAATGGTTTGCCATGATGGTTGTCTCTTGCCCTACTACATCATCTCTACTCTAGAGCTACCAGTTGCATTTGGACTTAAGGGTTGTCTGCATTAGAAAACCTTAAGAGCAGATCATGGCTTGTGTGATGCACTGTAGTATCCTGCACTCTATTCATCCTCCCCTTGTCTGAGGATGTCCTGCCAAACCAAATAGGTGAGACATCATTATTAGATTCCAAGTGGGGCTTCTGACTTTTTCAGTGAAGTACTTTGAGCTCTAAAAGTGCTGCTAAAACCCCATACCGTAAAGACTGGACTACTTTTGAGGTAAAAGAAATAGATGGCTTGCTGAGGCCAGCACAGTTTATTTAAAAAAAAAAAAAAAGCTACCTTGCTTTTATTCTGTTTGTCTTTCAAAGGAACCTGTAAATAAGCTAGAAGTCTCATACTTTTATTCTTTAACCAGGGCTTCATGTGAAGTTTCTTCACAGCTGCTTATATCCTACCTAACCCAACAATAGTTTACAAAGCTGATGGATAGATTTCGCTGTGTTCTGAATTTTAAATTTTCTCAAAAATATCAGTGTAATTCCAATTAACAGTTGAAATGTATGGAAAATAATGAAAACATACCCTGCAGGTACAGGAGATTGTTTATCTTTCTTTGAGTAACCTTCTAGCTGCATAGTCCAATGTTGGTAAATGGGCCCCATGCAGAAAGCCTTAAAGATTTTTCTTCAGCAGTATTCACATGGTGCCTTATGTTCCCTGAGAGTTTTCATGCTCTGGCTGAAGACATAAAATGTGGAGTACACCAACTGCTTCAGTGCCCCTCAACACAGAGTGACTGGCTGTATTGCTGCTGCTAGCAAATTCCTGTTTTAACCATACCACATTTTTAGCTAGCTAGTTTGCTATTTATAAATTTAATGATTTTAGTGTAGTTGCTTACCTGATCTATGGAACCGGTTAGCAGTCAACTGGAGCAAATGCTGCTCTTGGACTAGGAATGGGAATTAAAGATGTCATCTTTTTGCATATCTTTTGGAATGGGGCTATCCACAACCAGATTGATTTGCAATGCAAAATGACAGGAATCGTTAAATAATCTGTTTCAGGTCATGAATAATCTGTCTCATGTCTGATGTTCCTTGATCTCATGGATCTGCTGTACACTAAACCTCTGGTTCTTGTGGTTCACAGAGTATTCCGCAAGACTAAGAGGATTCAGTCAAATTGATCCTCATAACTCTGAAGATACAGGACCAGATAGTTTTGGTTCCTGAACACTGAACCCCTTGTCCCACCACCCCAAAGCCTCACTACTTCCAAAACTATTGCATCAGAATGAAGGAAAGATGTGGCGCTTCATCTCATGTTCTGACTGTTGTCTGTAAAAAGATCCTTGTGTTTCCTGGTCTCTGATGTTCTGATCAGTGGAAGTATCTTCATGGACCAAACTTAATAATGGAGTGGTCAGGATTCTCTTCCTGGAACTGTAAAATGTCCCTAGAACAATATGAGATGTTAATACCTCAAATTCTAGACTACTTACTAAAGCTGAAACAAAGTTGCCTTGTCACTAAGCTTGTCACTAAGCTGGCAGCAGTCCCAGCAAACGGTCTGCTAGTGGGAGGTCAAGTGATTTTTTCTGACAGCCAAATACATTAAAATTCCTGAAGGCCTTGGCTGGGGTGTTCATACCTGCCAAGGATCTCATCCCTCTCTGGGACCTTCTTAGTTTTCTTGCCTCTTGTGAACCCTGCATTTGAGCCAATGTCATTGTGCAACCAAATGCATTAGCATTCATAAATTAGAGCATCATTTTTAGTGACCGTTATCTCAGTAAAGGACTATATGAAAGAAATCTAGACTATGATGGTTGAACTTTTCTATGCCATCTTTTAGCTAGCATCTCCAAGAGCCTAGCCAAAATTCCTGCTGAAGGTGTTACAGAGTTCTGTCTGAACTAGCAGATTCACCTTCCCATATTCTTACCTAAACTCTGTGTATCTACAACAGAGCCATTTCTTTACACGTGGACATCAGACATACTCCAGCATTTTATGTGCACAAAACAAAACTGTTTATATAATATCATGAGCTCTATGCTTTGCCCTTTTTCTTTCTGCTAAAATAGGGATCTCAATCCAGAAATTGGGAGAGGATTTTTGAGCTGTGTTAAGAACATGATGCCCAAAAGACCCGTCACCCCTATAATAGTTTGCTTCCCCAGGGCTTAGGCAACATCTGCATCTCACTGAGGAACATGTCTAACTCAGACATCTGAGAAGTGTCTCCCTATAGTTAGGGCAACCATATTCTTTTTAAGGAAATCCAGGATATTTTGCCCTCTCTCTGGGACACTGCTCCCTTCTTCCCCCCACCCCCCCCAAGTCAGCAGCACTGCTGCAGGCAGAGGCAGGTGGACAGGAGTGCAGGGGGAAGTCCATCAGGGAGGCAGAGCAGCATGGTGCATGAGGCAGATGGGCACTGCTGGAGCAGGTGGTACCTCCCCAGCACATGCCCAGCCCAACCCAGCTGCTGCTCAGGAGGAGCCAGGCTGGGTATGTGCTAACAATGTGGCATCTGCTCCAGCAGTGCCTGCCTGCCTGCCTGGTGCCCACCTGCCTGGCACACCCCAGCACTGCCTACCAGATAGACTGCACCCGGTGCCCTTGCAATTTCAGGAGTTTCATTTTAATTTTCACCAACTGGCCAGGACGCTGGGATGGCCTGCGAAATCCAGGACTGTCCCAGCCAAATTGGGATGTATGGTTACCCTACCTATAATTCTACTGATTTATTTACAAGGCGGTAAGTGATCCCTTAAAGTGTTTATACTCAACACTGCATTTGATGAGGCAACGCTCTAGTTGCTGTTTTCCTGGGACCCTGAACTCCCGAATCTGAGGAAAAGTTTTGCTGATCTGGAGCTTCTCACAGTAGATCGTGGACAGTCACTCAAAGGAGAATGAAAAGTTAACTGTACACTACCTATGGTTTTTTGAGTTGTGTTAACCATATGCTCATTCCATGTCCTTTCTACTGCCATCTTATGCACCTGGGTGTCGAGGGTCGAGAGAGAACTGAGTTGCATTTGGTACAGTGCTTCCTATTATGCCTTTAGCATAGAACACGAGGGCCCTCAGGCCACATGTGCCCTTTGGACACCTTTGCCCAGAAGTCTGCAAGCTTGATCGCGTGGGACATGTCAATAAGAGAATGTGCATAAGGACAGCACATCTTGAAGAACTCCCATTACGGTACAATTAAGTATTTTTTGTTAATAAACTACTCATCTCACCTGAATTTTAAAGAACATGATGAAGCTCAATTCATTTTTTTCTTACTATTTTAACCTCAATAAATATCTCCTTAAAAATGATGCAGCGAGAGAAAAATAGAGAGTGAGCAAGCAAAAACTTGTCCATGGAATAATGATCTCTAAGCATGAAGAGGGAATCTCTCTAGGCACGAGAAGGAATCTGCCCATATGAAATGGCTGACAGATTAATGTACAACTAAAGACTTGTATGTTTCATAGAACCATAAATTCTTAAGGCAACTAATCTAATTTGTCATTTCTGAAGTTTTGAATTGGTCAGCCTCTTTACCTTCTTTCCCTTTAATAGTTGTTATTGTTCAGCTGTTACATTTCAGGTTTCGAACTTAACAATGTAATAAAAGGAAATCAGGATCATATGGAAGCCAGCTTTGTTGTTCAGAGCAACTGAACCAGTCCCTCTCACAACCCACATTTCTGTCTTTGGCACTAAGCTTGGCATATTTTTCTGGTTTGGGAAGCCATCCAAACAAATTATTTAATTCCACCCAGCAACATGTAATTAAATACATGTAATTGTTACACAGGGTCTAATGTTTGGGAATTTGCAGCCTGCATGTGGATTTGGTGTATTTAGCTGCTGTACCAGGCATGTCACCCATGGATGGTACTGTGTCCTGGTATCTATGATTGCATCCAAGTATCAGACAATCTTGAAAAATCTACTTGCCCACTCATCCCTCACAAGTCAGAAGTTTTCTTGGACAAGTAGGCCACCTCCCTTCCATTTTTATTTCACTACAAAAAGCTCTAGTGCTTATGATATTTACAGGGAACTAGGTGAAAATAAATTCAGTGCTTTCTTATGCCTGTAGACAAACAGTGTCAGTACTTCTGCTAATGGTCTCAGTGCTTTGGAGTTGGTCTAATAAAAGATAACAGATTTACACAAAGAACCTTGTCTAGTAATTCAGCATTTTAGCAAGCTTCGGCAGAATGAAAACTGACCATTGGTATCACTTTCATTGTTGCATTCCTTAAAACTGTGCTCAGAAACAAAACTGTTGAAAATCAGTTGTATTTTTGGAGAGAGTTGCAAGAGAGGCAAAGAAGCTACTTTCTGATGGAGAATTCAGAAATCAAAGGCCAGGAAAGAAGTAAAGTAGGAAAGACACAAGGCACAGCTGCGTTCAAAAGCAGGGTATCACACAAACCCTCCTCAACTCTGTTGCAGCATTCAGGAGAAAACTATCCTTCTGCCCTCTGAAAGCTTGGAACATGGGGAGGAGAAAGGGAAATAGGCACCCCAAATCTGTTAATAGATGCTAAAATCTATTAGCTAGAAGCAATTAAAGAATGTTCTTTGCAAAAATCTTGTTGGTCTAATAAAATATATAACTCTACTACAAGTCCTGATTGCCTTTTAGCTAGAAGCTGGCACACAACAGTCCTTGAGCAAGGTCCAGGGCAAACATCCTGCAAGTAGTACCAGAATTCACCCCCTTACCAGTAACTGGTGAGGGATTGGTTTCTCCTCTGAACATCACAGTTGAATACCATATCATCTAATGCCCCTTTCCCTCCACCCCTCCACTCCCCATGTATGCACGTACCCTTTTAAAATCATTCTTTGGATAGTAAAGTTGGTTCTCTGATTGTTGTAAACCTTTTTACCCATCAAGACCAATGTGCAAGTTGGTGAATGGAAGATAGGGGAAGAGAGTGAATTTAGAACAGTGATTCTTAAGCATTTAAACCCAAGGCACACCTTGGAAAATGCAAGCTCTTAGTTTTCATTTGGGTTTTTTTTTGAGCACAGAAAAAAAATACTAGAGTACGTCTTCTTGTGCAAAGAACTCAGACCACAATAGCTCAGTGTTTTTGACACTGTGGATTCCTGTTTCAAATCTGTGAGTTGACCTTGTGTATCATATTTGAACACCTAACAATTATAATATTGTGTGGCACCCTGTGGCTCCCTTGAAGGGTTCTCAAGGATTAGGGCACATTGATTGAGAATCACTGATTTAGAGAGAGTACAATATTGAATGCATGTGTTATGACAAGAGAGATTTGGATAGGAAAGAATTAAACAGCAGGATATAAAGGAGAGAGTACAGAATACAATATAGGGAAAAGTAAAGAAAGGAGAAGGATGGCGTGGAGGAAGAGAGGAAACTGACATAAAAAATTACACAGGAAAAGACACACCAAGTTCTATTCTGGGAAATAAAACAGGAAAATATATTGTAAAATCAGGAAAGGAAAGAAGTTCTGTTAGCGGTAGTAAGTTGCAGTTTGAAAAATAATTAAGTAGAAAGCAGACAGAGTCCCTGACACCAGCTTTAAATTGCAGTGAGCGTGACAACATATTTTATATCTTGGTGTGCTGAAACCTTAAGTATTAGGTAGCAAATTTCCTGAGAGCTGTGACCACATTAAGGCAGTTTTGTGTTTTAATTTTCTGCCCTCAGTTCATAAATTGGTCTACTGTATTCTGTATTTTTAAAGGAGCGAAGAATAATTGGTTAAATATACATAGCCAAAAGTTGCAGAATGGTGGAAGTGAGGAAGGATGATCCATCAAGCTTGAGACTTGAGAGACCCACAATCAAATCCCTGTTCTGCTAAGGTTTTTTATTACAGTTTGTTTTTGTGTAGCGTCTAAAACCCATAGTTGAGAACCTGGACCCCAGTCTGTTAAGTGCTGTACAAATAGAATGAAAAGATACTCCCTGCCCAAGAGAACACCTAATGGAAATATAAGGCAAGAGAAGGCCATTGAATAGTAAAATAAAAATAATAGTTTGAGATAACACTGCCAGTTATAAAATCTAGCGTTGTAAGGCAATGAGATAGTTATCTTCTAAAACATGTAGCTTTTTTTCCTAGTGTGGACATGACCTAACTCTTTTCTACGCCTGCCACCCTGGATTTCTTTCCTTTTTTGGAAGATCATTCCCACCAGCTTTTTTCTTGCCAATCTGCGAGGTCAGGGGTAGGCAACTCCTGGCAAAGGTGCCAGAGCATGGCATGTGAAGGCATTTTACTTGACATGCGCATCTTGGGGCGGACAGTGGGGAAGGGGTTGGGGCTGCACTGTCACAACAAGGATCAGGCCCCTTGCAGTTCCCATACTGTCCAACCCTGCACACCAACCTCCTACAAGATGAGGTTGTGGGTGTTTTGAGCACTCTGCCTAAAAACATTGCCAATCCCTGTGTTAGGTTTTCGTTCAATTGCCATTCTTGCTCACACTACAGAGGAAGTAGTCTTGCTGATCTAGTGGTTTATTAAAACTTGCTCAGCACTTATTTTGGGTGTGGAAAGTGGTGCATGTTTTATATGTGCAGATCCTAAATGGTCAGATGAACTGTCATAATCTAGTAGATGAAAAGACATAGTTAAAGGTACTGCTCACTGAACAAAATTTATTATATTTTCCCCCTGGATCAGGAATTTTACTGATTTTTGGTAGGGTGACTGGAGTTCAGTAAATCATCCAGTAGTGTGCATATGTGTCATTTGAAAAAAGAACTTCAGCACATGGTAACCAAAATCAAATAGGATAATGTCCTTGCATGTGTAGATCTCAAATCTCCTGGCTCTGCAAAAGTATAACTCTGGGATCTGCTGCTGTTTTTTGGACAAGGAACTTCATTAGTTTTTTTTGCTACTTATGGTTTAAAAAAAATCCTTCTTGCATGTGAGACTCACCATGTTTGGTTGTTTCTTAGGCGCCTTTACTCAAAAGATAATCTTTCCAGGGAAGCTCAGAAAGATTAGGTGTTAGGTCATTTAGTTTTCCTGATATGGCTTCATAGGTATGAGTCTTCTGTCTAAGTTCTCCTCTGCTCTGTAATACATTTCTTAGTAATTTTCTTGTTCTAGGCTAGTGATTCTCAACTGCAGTCCTGTGGCATGCTGAGGTGCTGTGAGATCCTTCCAAGGGTGCTGCAGTGCCCAGTGTATGTGCCAGGAAGTAAATGATCACTCCCCCCAGCTGGCACCAGGTATTTCAGCATCCCACAGACAAGTGGCACCTGCAGTTCCCCCTGCCCCCAGGAGCTCTCACAACAGTCCCCATGCTCCCAGCAGTGTGTTCTGCTGAGCGTGTGTGGGTGGATTAGCAAGTGGCCAGGGGGAGCCATGGAGCACTTTTCAGCCTGACTAATCTCTTATCCTTCCCCACTTTCCTCCCATGCTCCCAAGGCCAGCAGGAGGGCCTCAGGTTTACAAGGCTTCAAGTCCCTGGAGGAGCAGCGCTTTACCCCTGTGGGGGGCAGGGAGGTGTGCAGATGGTAGAAAAAACAGGATCCAGTAGGGCGAGGGCCTGCCTCCACCACCTTCACTTTGCACAAGCTAGATTCTAGGTCAAACTGGGGATGCCCTTAAATTCTGAACAAAGTTAGGAAGGGGTGCTGTGAGGCTAAAAAGGTTGAGAACCTGTTCTAGGCCCTCTTAAGTATGTCTGTTGTTCTGCCAGAGCTCTTTTTACAATGTTGCAGGTTTTTTTGGAGTAATTCTATGAATTCTCCCTTCATAAGGAGAAATGCAGGGCTGTCTGTCTGGCTTAGATTCCTTTACTGCCTGTGTGATCTCACACTATCTTGCAGTGGGAAATTAACTTGCCTGGGATGCAAGCAAATAGATCTTCTTGCTTTCTCACTAGCTCATGGGGACCAACAAATACGTGCAAGTCTTAGATGCACACAGTAGTGGGACGAGCAAGACAATGCAAAGGAGAAAATAAAGCAGACCTTTTCATTAGAGTGCAGAATTTTCTGGGGAAAAGCAGTGTTCTAAATCAAGAAGAAGGTAAGATAGCTTCTTGCTTCTTACCCTTTTCTGTTTTCCCTTGCCAGGCCCCTCTTTTCCTTTCCCTTTGAGACTGGTATACTTGCGTTACCTTTCTAATTCATTCCCTTCTGGTGCCTTGGGTTGGCTTCACTTCAGGAAGGAGTAAATTTGTCTTCCGTTTTTGGCAGCTCTGTAAGTACAACTTCATTACTATTTTTGCTACTCAAGAAATTGGGTTTATAACCAGTATTATAGTTGCCAATGAGACATTCTCCCAAAAGGTGCCATTAGGAGTTTGTTTATCTTTATGCACGTATAAATGTGTGCTGTTCTGTGTACAAAGGGGTGGCTAACTGAGAAGAAAACTCCTGGGTTTTTCTTTATCATATTTGCATAATGCTTTCAACTCCTGTTGGCCTCAGTGAGAACTGAAGTTGTACAGAACTTTGCCAAGTCAGGTCTGGTCAGCTGCTTCCTGAAATACATTCAGTTTTCTTGTGACATGCTTAAATGTTTTGTACAGTGAAAGGCCAGCACATTGATAGATTCATAGATTGTTAGTGGCTGGAAGGGACCTCGCAAGATCATCGGGTCCAGCTCCCTGCACTAGGCAGGAAAGACAACTGGGTTCAGGTGACCCCAGCAAGGTGACCATCATGTCTCCTCTTGGAGATTTCCAGGGTATGTGATTGCACCACCTCTGAAGGGGAGAGTATTCCCCAGTCTAGACATCCTGACTGTGAAGAAGTTTTTCCTAGAGTTGAGCCTGAAGTGATCTTCCAGGAGTTTGTGGCCATTACTCCTGGTTTTCCCCAAGGGTGCCGTGGTGAGCAGTTGTTCACTGAGCCCTTGATGTACTCCCCTGATGTAGTGGTAAGCTGCTACCAAATCCCCTCTCAGCCTTCTCTTTTTTAGGCTGAAGAGGCCCAAGTCCCTCAGCCTCTCCTTGTATGGCTTGTCTTGCAAGTCTCTGATCATATGGGTGGCTCTTCTCTGGACTCTCTCAGGGTTTTCCACGTCCTTATTGAAGTTGCAGCACCCAGAACTAGATGAAGTAGTCCAGCTGCAGTCTCACCAGTGCTGAGTACAGTGGAAGAATCCTTTCCTTGGTTTTACATGAGATGCATTGGTTGATACATGGCAGAGTATTGTTTTCCCTGCTGGCTACAGCATCGCACTGATGGCTCATGTTCATGAGATGGTCAATTTATTACCCTAGGTCCCTTTAGGTCATGGTGCTAGTCAAATTGGCACCACCTAGCCTGTAGGTATGTTGGGGATTGTTTGCCCCCAGATGGAGCACTTTACACTTCTGAGTGTTGAACTTCTGGTTCTGATTCACCCAACTCTCCAACCTGTCCAGGCCCACCTGAATCTGCAGCCTATCTTCAGGTGTGACCACACTCCCCCATAACTTGGTGTTGTCTGCGAACTTGGCCAGTGAGCTCTTCACCCCCACATCCAAATCATTGATAAAGATGCTGAAAAGCACTGGGCCAAGCACAGACTCCTGAGGGACACCACTGGCCACTTCTTGCCAGGACGACATCCGTTCATAAGAACTCTTTGGATCCTACCTCGCAGCCAGTTTCCTACCTACTTAACTGTCAAGCAGTTAAGTCCACAATCTTCCAGTTTTCCCATGAGGATATCATGGGATAACTAGATCAAAGGCCTTTTGGAAGTCTAGGTATATAACGTCAACCTCCTCTCCCTTGTCTACGGTGAGATACCTGGTCATAGAAGGAGATGAGATTGGTAAAATGAGACTTCCCCGCAAGAAGGCCATGCTGGCTGTCATTCAGAATCCTACCCTCTGTGAGCATATTGCACATAGATTCCTTGATGAGTTTTTCTAGGATTTTCCCTAGGATAGAAGTTAGGCTGATTGGTCTGTAGTTGCCTGGGTCCTCCCTCTTCCCCTTCTTGAAGATGGGCATAATATCCGGCCTCTTCCAATCCTCAGGGATCTCCCCTGAGCACCACACGTTTTGGAAAAGTTTTGCCAGGGGTCCTGCAATGACCTCAGCCAGCTCCTTCAGCACTCTCGGGTGGAGTTCATCCAGTCCTGCTGACTTATAAATGTCTAGCTTTTCCAGTTGGTCACGTACCAGCTCAGTGTCAACAGTAGGAAGGTGGTCATTCCCACTGTGCCCCCTGTGAGCCTTATCTAGCATGTTTTTCCCCTTGGTCTGGTGAAATACCAAAGCAAAGTGGGCATTCAGGAGTTCAGTTTTTTCCTGAGTGTCAGTTACCAGCTGTCCTGAGGTGTTAAGCAGGGGTCCCACGCTTTTGGTATAAAAAGGGTCATTGCATAACTTATTCAGTATAAAAAGGGTCATCATATACCATTCCTTAACTTAAGCATATCAGTTGCTGTAAAACTTGATTTTCAAAGATGCAGGGTCATTACCTATGAGTGATTTTTTTTTTTTCTTTTAGCCAGAAAACCTAGCAGAGTTATTTCTAGGTGTACTTCCAGAAATTATAATGAAAGACCTGAGAAGTATATGAAAATAGCAATGTGTCGCTTCAACACTGCCTTACCGTTTTTCTTCCCTTATGTAGCTAAGGAACCCAGGCACATTTCACAATACAAAATTAAATCTAACCATCAGCTTGAAAACCTGAACTGACTAGCTGCTGTACATGAGTTACGAGTAGCTGCTTTGCGAAACCCTACGTTCAGCGGGAAGGGTCTCTTTGGAAAAGGCGGCTTCTAAATATTTGTTTAGTTACTTAGTTTTTATTGTTGATATCTATTAAGTACAGGTTTCCCTTGCTTTATGCGGGTTCTTTATGTGCAAATTCGCTCTTATGCAATGACCCTTTTTATACCAAAAATTCGTTATATGCGAGGTAGATTCACTCTTATGCAATTGGTGTGGTGGAAGTCCGCAGTCAGCTACTTTGTGCAGTGCATTGTGGGAGTGACATGCGCGAAAATATAGTCTCCTGTGTGGATCTGTGCTCCTCACTCATTGTCTGCAACATGTGTTTCTGTAGTTGACATCTCCATTATGGTAAGATTCACCACCACCCTGTGCTTGTGTGTACTGTCTGCTGTTGATGAGTACCAAAATTGTCTTGTAAAAGTGGTAGAAATGGGTCTGGGGGGCAGTACAGTTGGGTAGTGGAATATATCCTTATTTGTTACATTGTAAAGGGGGTTCCCTTTGCGTGAATTTGAGTTATGCGCCATTTTTCAGGAACATATGCACAGCATAAAGCAAGGGAAACCTGTACTATGTCAAGTGCTTATATGTATACCATAGTCTTATCACTTAAACAATGTACTACTTTAATGGGAGAAGCAAATGATGGAACATAAAGCTGTGCCACAAATTAACTTTATAGTTATACTGTGATCCTAGTCCCAAACTGCTCCACACCAATTTCTTTGTATCCATTGGAAACCCTGTTCAATGTACCACTTCGGTAAGGGAAATTGTAGAAACCTCTTAAAAGAGAATATTGTATAGTGGTTTGTGATAAGAAAGAGAGAATGCCATAACTTTAGGCCAGTAATTCTCAAACAGGGTACCATGGCACACTGGGGTGCATTGAGGTTCTTTCAAGGGTACTGTGGGGCGTCACAAGATTTTTATTATTATTGTGGGGTGTCACACTATTATTATTAGGTTTACAAATGTGATTCACAAAATAAGCCCAGAGTTTTCAAATGGAAATCCTCTGTAGTGGTCTTTCTTATTCTTAGCAACAGAAAAACTGCTCTATTATTTTTCTTTTGGTCAAAAAAGAGTGAAAACTAAGAGCTGGCACTTTCCAAGAGGTGCCTTGAGCTTAAAAAGGTTGAGAAACATTGCTTTAAGCAGTACAGTAAATGGAACATTTTTTAACTGTTCTTTTCAAATAGTAGGAACTGAAGTTTCAACCACATGTCTACAAGCATACAGAGATCACATACCATATCAAATACAGTTACAGCCTCATGCAGGTTGCTGATCCTGTCTCTTGTGTTTCCTGTCTTGTGGGTACAGAAATAATATGCATAAAATTGATTTACAGATCTCCATCAGGGTGCCTGTTTAGAAATTAATTATTAAGCTCCTCTTCCCTGAAATGATACCTAAAAATGAAAGAAATTCAGTTCTGCAGTAGCTAATTCCAAGCCAACAGGAACACTGAGAGCAGGACAGATCTGGTATGAAAGAAGGGAGAATTTCAATGAACTCTTTCTTAAATCATTTTAACCTGGAAGAGCTACATGATTTATTCAAATTCCTGTAGCAGGTAGACCTGAGTATCTTTCACTTTGTGTAATCATTCTGCTAAGTGGGGCTGGTGGAGTCACCTCGGAGAGAGCTTCTGTTGATCTAGTTTTTGGAGTGCTCTTCTCTTTCTGCCTGACCAACAATTTGTTTGTCTCCTGTTTTGAGACTGAGATTGTTTTATTGTACTGAACCTTCAACTTCGTGTTACCTGTTGAGTCACTGGTGTCTTCAAGGGTCTCTTGTTAGTGTTTGCATTGCAATAGTACTTACAAGGTCTGTCACTGCTGCACGAAACATTGTATGCATGTGCAGCAAAAAGACAGTTCCTGCCTTAGTGATGACAGTCTTCATATAAAATAAGATGCAGGGGGATTTAGCATTTATCCAGGTTAGCCCTTCCTTCTTGACTTTGTACAAAGAGGCATAGATTGAAGATAAGTTATCATCAAGCACCCAAATGATTTTTCTTTCAGCTGTGAAAAGTTATATGGTTAAGAGTCAAATCCAATCTTCCCTTGACTTTCTGCCACCAGGATTTCTCATTAATCCTCTGTTTTACCATGTAATTAGATTCATATTTCAAACCTGTGTTTAAAGGTAAGTCCCTTTACTGCTAACTGAAGCCTCAGTGGGTCCTACAGTCTGCATAATGTTAATGAAGCCCTGATCACTTCCCCCAGGCGCTGAATTTGGCTGCAAGTCTTTCTTTCTTTGTAGTTTAAGTTTCATCTTGCAGGAAATTTAGCAGCTGGTACAGATTTGCTATGCAAAGGACCTAGGAGGCTTCTTAAGTCCTGTAAATGTAGTGCTGATCAAATATATGCTGGCCTTCAGCCCAGGACTAAATACTCATAGGACAGGTATAGTATGCACCAAAGCTGCAGATTTGCACAATGCTCCACTGGTCTGCCATAGTCCTGAACTAGAAAGGAGGATACTTAGAATCATTTTGCTTGGAGGGGAGGAGGAAAGAAAGGGAGAAAAGAATCTTGGTCCTTCTCTCTGTGTCCCTTAGCAGCTGCTACTCCCCTCCCATACCCTGCTTGTATATGTGTTTTGCATCTCTTGTCTACATCTATCTCCTGATGGGTTCTCATCCAGGCAGAGAGATGAATAATCCCCTGCTGCTTCAAGGCAAATTTAGCCTTTTTTCCCCAGATACATAACACCTGTTCCATAGGCGTTGAGTACATGGGGGCCCAAGGGCCCTGGCCCCTCTTGGGAAGAGGGTAGGGTGACCACCCATCCCTAACTGGGTGGGACAGTCCCGAAATAGGAACATTAAGTCCTGGTCCCAGGCTGCATGACCCTGAGACAGCATTTGTCCCAGATTCACAATATCAGGCAGGGATCTGGGTTTTCTGTTCGCTGCAAAAAAAATACAGGAAATGGTGGGTTTCCCCTTGCAGGCTGGCAGCGTTCAAGCCTGCAAGGGGCTGTGGGGAGCAGGATGTAGGGGGTTGCCACATATTTGTGTGTTTGCACACATGCGGTAGTGGCCAGGAATACAGCCCCAGGCAGCAGTGGAGAGTACCTCCCCCAGCTGCCTGCAGGTAGGTCAGGGGGAAGGGCAGATCGAGGCTCCCATGGTTACATTGCAGTAATTATCACGCTTCAGCACACCGATTAAACTGTAATTACAGCACATCAGAGTAGTCTTACTGCACGTGTATAGGCACCCTCTATTACAGTGCTTACTTTCTTGCAGAGGGGCCAGGCAGTAGAAGTGGGGGATCTGCCAGGCAAGGACAAGCCTGACCCTGCACTTACCTGCTTATCGCCTCATACATTGATGCACCCTTCAAAGGATCTCATAACACTGTGGTTGAGAATCACTGGGCTATGGTGACCCATTTATTTTGACATTCGAACACATACAGATTAGGTTATAGTTGATGAGAAGTTGTGGTCTTATCCCTTTTTCCACACCAAACTACATCTGTCCTGTGGTGGATAAAATAAACTGTGTATAAGCATTTGAGCTTTCTGAAATTATTCTGGTAATAGATTAGATTCAGTAGAAATTTGAAAGATGACAAAGCTCTTGAATGTTTTAGAGAAACCTTAGAAGTGTAGACCAGTAGTTTCCTATACCTGGCTGACTTAAAGGGAACTGAAAAATAAAAATGGCTAAAGCAACGAAAGTGTTCAGAGTTTATAAATAGAAAATCCTGAGGTACATCTAGGGGAAACCCACTTAGATGTACTTAAGCAAATCTAACCTTGAAGCAGCCACAAGAGTGAGTAGGCAAATGACTGCAACTTTTAAAAAATAATATTCAAGTCCTTTTCAGGTTGGCACATAATGTTAAACCATGACAAGTCATTGTACAAGCTATTTGATGTTTCTATCAGAAGGTGACAGTTGTGTAGTTCATAAGTAAGGGGACAAAATATGCTTCTTCCACACTATTATACTTGCCATCCTATTATGCTTATCCTATATTCACTATTATTGTCTGGTTGTAAAGCAGCAGATTGACTTTAAATTGGTTTTATTGGACCCACCTTCTCAGAGTATGCCTGGGAAAAATCCCAGTGAATTAAATTGTGTGTGTAGGATCTTGGCTTCTGTGCGTCCTTTAATGGTTTAACTTTAGGCCTTAAGTAACATTTAAAAAACACTAAGTTAGGGGTAGTCAACCAATAGTAGTCCTGCCAGAAGTGGGATGGGCAGCCTGTGTGTGTGTGGCACATGGCATATCATGGAGGGAGCAGGAAACACAGCAGTAGATCAGGTAGTGAGCAGAAAGCTGAGCAACAGATCAGGCAGGGAGCAGAAAGTAAAGCAACTGATCGGGCAAGGGGAGGGGATTCAAGAGTGCACTCAGTGAGGGTATATGGCTTACCTTGTGGCATGCCTGCCAGGAAAGATGGCCTCCATTGACTTAAGTAACCCACAAATCAAAATCCCATTGACATTTTATGTGATTTAGTTGCTTCAGTCACTGAACCACTATGTATTTCATGCTTTCTATACTTGAGGCATCTTTTACCATACCTTAATTTAACCCTATTTTTTGGGATCCCACTGTTGCATTTAAGGTTGTCTCGTTATTTTGGATGAATGAGTCCCATGAACAATCTCCATTCTGACATTTGTCTCTTCCTGCTTTTAAATATTATCTTAATATATTTTACTTCTAATATGTTAGTATTTTATAATTTTTTATTGTTATTAATTTTTTATTTTTCTCATTCTTGATGCTGTGTTCATTGACTTCCACTGTCTTTCTTCTTGTACTATGCTTTTAATCTGCTTGATTTTAAAGGGTTGTTCTCTGCTTTTTACATTCTGTTTTATTGTACTTACACTTTCTTCTTATTCTATACAGCAAGGAGTCAAACTCATTTGGCCCCATGGGTCCACTCAAAGATCCATGGGCAGCACTGAGGGCCAAATCATAGGCCCTATCTTTAACACCCTTGCTATACAGCATGTTGGTGGGCTTGCTAATTAAATTAACCATTCTGTTTTCCTGTTCTATCTTTTAGGTATCACTGCTGATTGGATTCATCTGTGTCAATAGCTCAGTGTGGACAGATTACAGTGCCTACAGCTACTTTCAGATTGTCAGCATATGTGACTTGATTATGATTGGTATCTTTTACTTGGTCTACATTTTCCGAGTTTACAAAATGCTTAGCTGCATTAGCTGGCCTCTTGCAGTAAGTGAAGCAGATTTACTTCCCTGCACCTCTTCTCTACCTCATTGTTTGGGTTGCCGTTAAGTGTGTGCACTCTGTCACTTCCTCACTGTCTCTAGTGGGTTATGGAATAGAGAAAATCCCACACAATTTACTGATTCGTTTTGATGCACTGGCTGGGGGAGTAGTTAGCTGATTGCACGATTTCACAAGATTACACACTTAATTCATACAACACAATTTTATTTTAAAACTCTTTGCTACGTATATAACACTGCTTAGCTTTAAGAAACACCACAAACATTAAAAACACAATAATTACATATATCAGAAACAATGCTCCGAATGCACTTCCTTCCCAAACAATGCTATAAGAATTAGTGTTACAAAAACAACTACAATTACAACTAAAAGTTAAATTTGAATCAATACTGTTATTTTTCATAATATACTTACAATCCTAGAATTCCGAGAAGCCAAATACCAAAATATGGTTTCATTCCTCAGTAGTACAATTTAATGGGTTGGCCTCAGTAGTACGGTTCAATAGGCTGGCCTCAGCAATACGATTCAATGAGCTGGGCTCAACAGTGATAGGACTAAGTCCCCTTCCTTCAGCCCCTTTCGGGCGCTCTGCAGCTTCAGCGTGAACTAAGA
>NW_005842429.1:1144883-1146969 GCF_000455745.1 Alligator sinensis
CACTACTCCCAAATTTGGGCTCGGATCTTACTCAACAGAAATTACCTTTGTTGAGCATTTTAAATTACTCTTGGGGAGACTTCTTCCATATCACTGTAAATACCTTTTTTTTTTACCAGTCTGGTTAAAAGGCCCTAGGCTTTGATGTCTCGGAACTCAGGATATTTGCTTTCTTTGTAAAAGACTTCTAAAGATACAATTTAAATTAAGGCTTTAAGTGAAGTCAGGACATTTTTCACGTAGTCCCAAAACAATGAACTAGATAAGGAGATAAATCCTATCTTCTTCCTGAAACTGGCTAATGGGCAACCTTTACAAACATTCAAACTATTTCATTCAATATGACACTCACCACCTTTGTATTCCTTTTTTTTTTTAACGTTCTTCTTTTCCATGTATGAATCCTCTAATATTAGACAGTGCCCGCTAAACTGAAGGTATTGGGACTATTATATGGTAGTTAGGTCTGATTCTACTTTCAAACCAGTGTAAGTCAGAACCAATGCCATTGAACATAATAGAGTTACTTTAAGATAGTTGAAAAGAGACTTTGGGCCCTTTATTTCCAGTACTGCTCATAATTGAGCATTGAGCAGACAGACCCTAATTCAGGAAGGCACTTAAACACATGCTGAATGTTATAGTTATGCTTAAATGCTGTTCTGAATAGGACATACAAAAAACTAGAACTCTTGGTTCCAAAATAATACCTTTTATTAGATCAATTTCTAATTAATTCTAATTTTATTAGACCAACTTCTAACTGAGTTCTGAATAGGAGTGTTTTCCCCAAATCAGGGTGACATGGGAAAACAAAGCCTTTGTATTTCTCAGTGGCAGAGCCATTGGAAAACTACAGATGACCTTTTAAAAATGTACTGAAAAAGAAAACTGGGTTTTGGTTTGGTTTGGTTTGGTTTTGTGGTGGTCTCTTTTTTCTAGCAGATGTGTTCCAGTTCTAAAACTATCCAGTATATTCTGAGCTGAACTCCTGTTGTCCCTTTTTCATTGCTAACCAAAGTGGCTTTAAAATATTACCAGACACAGGATAGTAGCATTGTACAACTACTTTCCAAGGTGCAAGTTACTGGGCGAGATACAAATTAATGTGGAATCAGCCTAATAGTAAAAACTTAGCTGAAAAAACTCATGACTGAAAACTAGTTACAGCACTGCACCATTTACCTAGTTACGTTAGCTCTGTCCTATTTAAACAAAGTCTATTCAGGCTGTTTTAGGTGAAATATAACCTTTTAGTAAAGCCAGCAATAGCAAAACATAAACATAAACCTCAGCTTCCCTCGCTCCAGAGTCTGGTTGCTCGGGGCTGTAGGGGGGCGGTCAGGAAGGCCAAGGCGGAGATGGAACTGGGACTAGCTACCCAGATCAAGGACGACAAGAAGTCCTTTTTTAAATACATAGGGGGCAACCGGGTAACGTGGGGCCTCTGCAAGACATGCTAGGAAATCTGGTTGTCCCACCAGACGACAAGGCTAACCTATTTAACAATTTCTTTGCCTCCATTTTCCTGAGCAGGGACCAGATCAGCCCATCTGCTGGGACCCCCTCAGGCCCCAGGGGAGGCGCACCCAGGCCTAGGGTCAGTGAGGACCTAGTCAGGGAACTTCTGGAGGGACTGGACGTATTTAAATCAGCTGGTCCTGACAACCTCCACCCCAGAGTGCTGAGGAAATTAGCAGAGGTCATTGTGGGACCCCTGGCATGGCTTTACAAGCACTCGTGGTGCTCTGGTGTTGTGCCAGAGGACTGGAAAAGGGCCAATGTGGTTCCCATTTTCAAAAAAGGAAGGAGGACCCAGGGAACTATAGGCCAGTTAGTCTTACCTCAATCCTGGGTAAGCTTTTTGAGAGAATTATCCTGGCGCATGGGAGGATATGCTTAGAGGCAACCAACATGGGTTCATTAGAGGCAGGTCCTGTCAGACCAACCTGGTGGTCTTCTATGACCAGGTCACAAAATCCTTAGACGCAGGGGTAGCAGTGGACATAGTCTTTCTGGACTTCAGGAAAGCCTTCGACACTGTCTCTCACCCCATTCTCATTAAAAAACTAGGGGACTGTGGCGT
>NW_005842429.1:1147740-1157352 GCF_000455745.1 Alligator sinensis
ACTTCCAAGAGAAGTGGTGCTGGCTCCTACCCTGGGGGTCTTTAAGAGGAGGCTGGATGATCACCTTGCTGGGGTCGTTTGACCCCAGTGCTCTTTCCTGCCATGGCAGGGGGGCAGACTTGATGATCTGTCAAGGTCCCTTCTGACCCTACCAACTATGAAACTGTGTTTCTAGGATATCCTGCAGGATGTTCCTGTTTCATCCCATAGTTTCCCTGGCTAGTCAGTCATATTTACCTTTTATATTCTGGTGAAGCTAACAAGCTGCACAAGTTAGAATGAATCAGCCAGACTTAGTAGCTTTCTGCAGGGATCCAAGTCCTACTAGCAGGGTCAGTTAACAGAAGAGACCTGCCTTATAGGGCTTGACCATAGGTCTTGTTACCTCATTATAAATTAGGTTTTTTTAAATCTAGTAACATAACAATTCTGCTTAGAATGGATTTTTGATGTCCACAATCCAGATCCTAAACTGGTGTAAATTAGCGTAACTCCGCAGGTTGCAAAGGAGCTGAAGCTCTGATCCTGACATTTTAGCAAGGGATCTGAAATTTTGGTCACAAAAGAGATGTCCAAAAATCCCTTTCTCCACTATTTGTTTTGAGGTAATTTCTCTGCTTAGTATTTCTTTCTATTTGATTTACAAGTGATCAGCATTTGCCTTGACTTGCACACTTTTGAATCTAAGTCACGTTGAAATGCCTTTCTGATAGTGCGCTGTATTTGTCTTTGCAGGAATTTCTGCATTATTTAATTGGTACAGTTCTGCTTTTCATTGCATGTATTGTGGCAGCGTCCAAGAGCTACAATCAATCAGGACTCGTAGCTGGAGCGGTAAGACTTTGTTAGATCACAGTGTTTACAAGATCAGAGACTTTGTATCTGTTATTTGCTCTGTAATGTGTATCAGGAATTTATTGTTTGAAGCATTCTCTTTACAGTTGCTCCTTGCTTATGTCTTGGAGGAAAAAAACAAACTGATGATATTTTTCTCTGAAAAAACACACGTGATCAGTTAAAGAGCTTCCTGTAGCTTAGGAGCCACTGCCTGAGTATCACCGCCCTAAAATAACACACAAGCTAATTGATTACTGTAGGATTCCAGCTGCCTATGGTGGTGGTCACGGCATGTCAGTGAGGCAGCCTTACTCCCCAAACATGATGCTTGTGAATAGAGAGCCCAGCTCTCTGTGAAGTTGACCCTAGCTATCTGAGATATTTAACCGTCCCTACAACCAAGACTTCCCTATATGGTTAATTTGAGGAAGTCCATGAATGTGTAAAACAAGACTTTATCAGCAGTGGAACTTAGATTGAGGAAACTCAGTTCTGCTGAAATAAAGAATGACTACAGACCCAATAGCATAATGGAGGGGGAAAGCCCTGAGTGCTGCCTTTGTGGGAGGGCACAACTGGCACTGCGGCAGCTGGCACAGTCCTATGCGTTGCAGCTGCCTTGCTGTACCTCCTCACAGGCCTTTCCATTTTCAGAACTAAATCCACAGAACTCCTTAAATAGTACAAGACTTAGTTCTTCAACGCCTGACTTGTAGGTGCTGGCCATCATGAGAAAATCTCTAATCCTAAACTAGACATGTAGAACGATAACTAAAAAATTAAGCACTGTGAGTGAGGAGCCAACTAAGCTGGACATTAGGAAAGTCTGAGGAGATGGGTTTGTTTGTCTTAAACCCACATACTTCTGTGGGATTTAAGTTCTTTACTGTAGGCTGCAGAAAGGAGTCTTCCTCCATGTGGGATTCACAACTCTGAACCCTCTCCTGGAACAGAGAAGCACTCTGTTTCTACAGTGATGGGGCCCATATAAAACTTCCCGTGTAATCTCACATTAATATTCACCATCCCAAAGGATTTTATGCTATATTATTACAGGTCTGTCTGGCCCATGCTGGGGACTTTGGAGGAAACCAGTATTTCCTCCGCTCTGCCATGTTCAGATTGTGGCTTCAGTCGCAGAATGTAGAGAAGGTGCTTATCCACTGGACCCCACAGTCAGCAAGGAGGTGGGGAGGGAGGTATAGGGGATCAGAAGGTCCTTGTTGTTATTTCTTCACTCTTAGTTCAGAGCTGGTGGCTGAGCATAGAGGGGAAAAGTAAACTGTTCCACAAAAAGGAGTAATTTCCTTCTTTCTCAAAAGAAAAGGCTCACAAGGAAGAAACTGAGACTCTGAGTTGCAGTACATTCCCTCCTCTGCCCCACCTTAGTCAAGGCAAATTGTAATGGTCATGAATATGGTCAGACCTGTGTCAGATTTGTTCAATATTGAAATGCATCTCCCTTTGTGGTAGAATGTAGCAAGCTCCTTAACAGCCAACATCATGTGTTGATGGTGCGGGTTGTTAAGGAGCTGCCACATCCTAAGAAGTTCAAGATAAGATGCAAAGGAAGATGAGAGAGAGAGAGAGAGAGAGGACCACAAACAGCCTTCTGACATGAATAGGGGGTCAGGACAAAAGGGCCTTCTCCTTTTGGGAAAAGCAGTATATTAATTTAATAATTGGAGGGAGTCAAGATCTTTTATATCACATTCAGAATTATGGTATTCCCTTTTACTGTATTGGATCAATATATCAATAATTCCTAAAAGGGAAAATTGTTAATGTTACTTCTTGAAGAGTGTGGCCTTTTGGAAATTTAATTTGTGATCTGTAGAAATGAATGGGTAAAAACTTCTCTGGGCAGCAAGTACCTGGGATAGACTTATTTAGTAACAGATGATTCTTTGTCAAACTATGAACTAAGTCAACACTTGCTGTGAATTATTGGAAGGTTATTTTTGTGCTCTTTGTTCTGTTGATAGAAACTGGAAGTCCCTGCAGTCATAGAACTGAGGCTTGAGGGGGAGGACCTTAACTAATATTGTTGATTCTGTTTGTGCTAAATGTTTTGTGAATGCTCCTATGCTTTGGGCTCCATTCTGTATGTATGGAGTTCATAGGAATCCAGTGTACTTTACCCTGTCAGAATTGAGTTCTAAACTGAGATGAATCTCCAGGTGCTGTAAATCAGCACAGCTCCACTGAAGTGAGTGACGTACAAGTCAAAGATATAGTCATGTTTTTGTAACTACAATCTATTATATAGTGTTAAGAGTACAGGGTATAATATGTTCCTGCTTTCAGCAAGTAGACGTGTGTTAAATAGAGTCATAACTCTACATAGAAATATATGAATTAGGGCTGTGCGAAACCTCAGTCCTTGACTCAGTTCGGTGGAGATTCAGCCCAATTCAGTGGCCAAATCTCCAAATTGAATCAGGAGACCCTTTAATCTCTCTGAATCGAATCAGAACCCTCCAAATCGATTCAGAAAGATTCTGAAAGATTCAGCAATTCGGACATAGACACAGCTTTAAATGGTTTTCTACATACCTCAAGGTACCAGGTGGCTCGTGAATGCTGCAATGCTGGGGTGGATGGAGTGTCCCACAGGAACATGGTAGGGTCCTCAGTGCACTTGGCAGCAGACCCGGAAGTGGACCAGAAGCACTTCCGGTCCACTTGCAGGTCCACCAGGGAGCGTATGGGGGGGCCCTGCCCCCCCAGCTTGGCAACTTGTGCCTCCTGGGTCTGGGGCGGTGCCCGGGGTTCCCCCATGGCCAGTCACCGAGCCAGTCGGAGCATGCTCCCTGGTGGACCGAAAGTACTTCCGGTCCACTTCCAGGTTCACCGTTGAGCATGTGGGGGGCCCCCCCCCCATGCTTCTGTGGGATGCTCCATCTGTCCCAGCATCACAGCGTTCACGATCCATGCCTGGTACCTCAAGGTATGTAAAAAAAAAAAAACCAACATTTAAAGCTGTGTCTGTGGCCGAATCTCTGATTCTCTGAATTCGCATCAAATCTTCAGACTCAGATTCGGCTGAATCGAATTGGGGACAGTGATCCGAATCAGATTGAATCGCTGTCCCCGATTCAGACTGAATCTGAATCGAATATGGCCTGCTTCACACACCCCTAATATGAATTCCAACTTTAGCATCTAAAAATAAGAATGTTTCCATGGCTGCAGGAAGGAATCTTCATTTGTGTAAAAGGTTCTTGCACAGGATCTGTGTCCCATTGAAAACATTCCTAAGCCCTAATTTTGAGATTTGAATAGTTCAAATGGCTGGTTAGGGCACATCACACATGGGCCTCACACAAGCACATTTTCCTCTGGTAGGAGCGTTCCGCCTCTCAGTTAACACCGTTATGCAACAATAATGGGATTTTAATATATGGGACTCTCTACTGCATAGATTCCCTAAAACGGTTTTTAAATGCACCATTTTTTAACAGGTCTTCGGTTTCCTAGCTACATTCCTTTGCATATTGAGCATGTGGTCATCTTACAAGGTCTCTTGTGTTACTCAGTCAACAGGTAAGTGTCAAATGTCTCATGTTAATATGAAGCAGAGAATTTATTCAAAATTTATATTTATATCTTCCATGGCAGAGTTGGTATGGAAGGATTTATTAACATTCTGTACCCTATTACTCCATCTATTGAGAGATGGTAATTTAATGAATTCAGTGAATACTGAAATGTGTTAGCAGTTACTGGCAGCTGTTAACAGCAAAATAACTTGCATATAATAATCAGTGAATGCTTGATCTCCTCCTTGCCTCCTCAAAAAGAATGTTTCCTGTGTGTCCTTTAATCAAATAAAATAATTTGTTTGTGGCTACCCAACTGACACTAGCTTCCTTTTAAAGATGCAGCTGTGTGACTTTCACCACTGCAGGATGTCTGTGCCTTGCTAAAGGTGAAACCAAAGAAAAGAGCCAACCACTGAGTAAAGAGAGTGGATATTGTTGCAACTGGACTGTATTCCAAAAGTGTGTGAAGATCTACTTGAAAAACTTGTGCAAAGGAAGGAACAAACAGTATTTGGACCAAAGAAGCTGGCACCAAAATAATTTATAATGGAGAAACTGAATTTCTTGAGCTTTACGAAGAAATGCTATTTCTGTCCTTTTGAACTGCTCTCTTGCTCCCAACTAGTTGCAATAAGAATAATAAAACCTCATCTGGAGAGTTTACACTTCTTCATTAGGATCTGTATAATCTTAAAGGTGGAAAAAATTAATTCTAATTTCTTCCATCCTTTTACAAAAGGGAAATCTTTCTTCTCTATTAACCTTTAACAAAACAACTGCTACACACCAAAGCTGTGCCTGGGAAATCTGCCTGAAATCCTCTTCTACCTCTTCATTTCATGGTCACTGAGATTTTTTTGCATTATCTTAGTCAAGACTAGAAAAAGATCTTAAAGAACTTATTCTTGGAGGATTCACTGTGAACACTCCCTTTTAACCTCAGAAGTAAACTGGGTTTTTTAGATGACCAAAGACCTGTTTCAATGTTTACATTTTAAAATGGCCAAATCAGTAAGCTTAGAAACTTCTTTTTAGTATCCCACAGTACAGGAAAATAGATATCCAAGAACACATATTTAAAGGTGAGCCAAGTTTCCTGTTTTCCTTCTTGTCAATTTGTATTTGCATACTGGACTTCATTCACACTTATGCAGAATTAACCCATGGGAAGGGGAAACTGAGTTATCCAGGAATTTCTGTCTTTGGAGTTATAAGTATCATTATCTATTTCTTCAACATGCAGACAGTGTTGATGACTCAACTGCTCAGCCAGGTCTATGCTTTCAGGAACTAGAAACCATCTCAGGGGAAGTATGTAGCAGAGACAGAACCTCCCCTTGTCTGTGGGTGCAGCTCACCTCCACCACAGCTCTTGTTTTCTAAATCAAACCCATTTAGGCAGGCTGACTAGGGTCCAGGCCCAGGGCAGAAGGTCTAAATAAAGTTCACTTGATGAGGGACAGGCATAAAGGGCCTTGTGCAGGCTCTTTGGCTCCAATTAACCAGGAGGCCAAGGGAAACATGGGAAGAGCAGCATCATTTGAGCTGTTTCTTATTTTTTTGTTTGCACTAATCTGTGCCTAAATGCCTAGCCTCCGTTTTTGTGATCACTCTCCTTACATAGAATAATAACTGTATATATAATAATCCCTTTTTATTATATAGAATAATAATTCTATATATAATAATCCCTTTTTCCCCTAAGGAGCAAGCCTTTATACATTTTGTCATTCTTTGCCTCTGTATCATGTTTGTTTCTGTTTTATGTGCTTTTATTTTCTTACTCTCTGCTAAAAGAAGTTGGCAAGAAGATAGGGCTACAAATATTAAACTAATGAAATAAAAATAGCTGAAGCTTATTGCTGTTTTCTGGTAGAGGTAGAAAATTCTTCTCAACATAGCATGCCGTTTCCACAATTTATGTTGCTGTTGCAAACTTCCTCTTAAAGAAAACAAAATGACCAGCAAAGGAGCCAACCAAAAGCACAAATGTCTATTTTCTGCCGATACTTGGATTTATTTTTGTAAATGAAATGGTCACAGGCCTTATTTGTACTAAAAAATTATTAAAATGTAAGTGTTGTTCATTCACTAGCCAGTTGTATATAAGCCTTTAATAATGTTACAGGTTTTGTACAAAGTCCAGAATTGGCCTGCTTTTGTGCCTGACACCCCTGTCTGGTATTTATTCTGTCCACTGAAAATGTCAGTTTGTGTGAATTAAGAGTATATGAATAGTCATTTATCCATAAACCATGTAGTATGCAAGTAGCAATGGTGTAAGCTGCCAGCATTGCACAGCCATGACTTGGAGAATCCAGTGAGCTAGTGTGACAAAAGAGTGCATTCTTGGTGCCTATCTTTGCCTTCTCTGTGGAAAATGCCAACAGCTAGTGGTGATGTTTTCTGCAAGGGAGAGAGATGCTTTTTCACTGACTCAGGCCCCTGAACTGATTTTGATGACTGATGACCTCGCTTTGATTTGGACCAGGAACCTAGCTATATAAGGTGTTGTATGTCCCATCCTCAGGAGGAGCATTTATAATACAAAACAGTACTTCTCCTAGTTTTTCTTCTTTTCTTGTGTGAGGAATGCACACGTGTTTACTATGCACATTATCAGTGCAACCCTCTCTCCTCTGGCAGCTATTCAAGAAAGAATTCCTTCAGCAACCGAGCCAACTGTGCCTTGCCCTTTCTCATCAGCCTCCTCACTGACTGTGGCAGCAGGACAGCATGTCCTACGGATGCAGGACAGCATGGTTCATGGAGGCCACATCGTGCTGAGAGTTTCAAAAGGAAGGTGAGCTCTCTGGCAATTGAGCTAGTTCCTATACCTCTCAGGTGGTCCACATATTCCTCTGTACAGGATTTGTGCCTCTTATCCCCAAGTGCTGCTGCATTTGTGCCTCTTATCCCTCCCTCCTCTCCCCTCCCGAGTGCCGCTGCACTGTCATTTGCTGGACTTCCACAAGACACCCTCCCTCCCCCCCAACAATTCCAGGTAGGAAAGGTCCCCAAGTGGGAGCTGAACCCAATCTAGCAGCCAAATTGTCTGTTATTGCCCAAAGAATATTTTCTCAGACACTTGAGTACACTGGGAGCATTGTATCAAAGAAACAAGATAAAAACTCTCCTTTTCACTTGCATCTGCAGACAAAGCAAAAACTAGGCCAGGTGTAGACATGGAAGGCTTTCATTAACATACTTATCAGTATAACTTTGTAAAGCACTGGTAGTGCTCCAAACCCACTTGTATTGGCGCATTTCAAATTCAGAGCACTTTCAGAGCATTACTCTCCCACCACCCAACACATGTGCGCGCACGTACACACACAAGCCTGCAGCCAGAGAGCTGGAGAGCATGAATCCCTGTATGCCTCTTAGCCTCTGGAGGTTTCCAAGGACAACTGGTATCACAGTTTGATTGCACAGGAGAGTACTAATTGGCTGTCTGCTCTCCTTGTCCCCCTGCCCTCTCCCTCAAGATTTGGGGAGCAGAGCACTGTGGGATGCCAGAGGACTGAGCACTCTGGTGGAGGGTGCACCTATTTCAGGAGGTGCTACATCAGCACCCTCCCTAGCTGTAGCGCTCCACAGGCACTCAGCATGCTTTGAAGAGAACATCTGCTCGTGACCCTAATATGGATACAGCTTACACTGGCAAAACAGTATTTTTGCTCTTTAGTTTCCTTCACCCAGTCCCTGCAGGACATAAGTTCTAACAGCAAAGGTGCAATTTTGCTGCTATATCTGTGTCTGCAACAGCAGTTTTTGCTGCCATAGCTGTGCTGATTGGAAATTATACCCTTGTTGGAATTGATATACCAGGCTGAGTTTGTAGCATGGACCTGGGTGCTTTATTTCTCTGTGAATTTGATGTGGAATATGGAATACCAGTGTTTAAAAATAAATGATATATGTCTTGTAAAAAATACTGACTTTGAGATTTGGTGACTCTTAATTCCTCTTTCCCTGCTAGATGTTGACTGCACAGTTTATGTGGTATTTTCTACTCCTTTGAATTGCTTTAAAATTGTTCACATTTGTGTCACATTTTTTCAAATAGTTATTCCATATATTTTGCAAAAAAAAAATTGAATCATTTCTCCCAAGGACTAGGGGGAAGGGAAAAGCAGACTGCTCTGTTAAAAATACATTGAAACACATCAGTGAACTAATGTGCTACTGCAAGTGTGTTTTGTGTGGTGTTAACATGATGCTGGGGGAGGAAGACGGCTGGGAGAATTGCAGAGATTATTGGTAAAAAAAAAAAAGGAATATTAGTGCAAACACTATGAAGAAAAGATTTTCAGTGGATGTTTGCTCAGACATGAGCATGGGGTAACGTATTTTTTGCTGTTGGGGTGAGAGTATAATGGGCAAAGAGGAAGCTAACAAAAAATAGCTATTATGATGATGCATACCTTTAAGGAGCAACAAACTGGAGGTGGAGAAGTGTACGTTTCTTTAGGAATGCAGTTCATATTTCACGCTGTTTTCTTCTGATTTCATATTCTACTAAAGATAAAAGGACATTTTAGCCTGAGAGTGACGACATCGACTTGCAGTGCATTTAGCTTTGCTTAACGCATCGGTGGTTAAAGGCTCGTTTTATTGTTTTTGTAGGCAGCTTTGACCAGAGTGTTGCTCATGGGCCAAAGACAGTCTACAACAAATTCTGAAATGGAGTTATAGCCAGTGATGTGATCCAAGCCTATGTGTGCTCTGAACCAATCCATCTTGGATTCAGGTGGTTTACAATTAAATGTTTGGAGTCTCTACAAGCCAAAGAGGAGGGCAGCTGCAGCAATTACTAGCAAACTGTGTGCCCTGCTGAGTTCTGTTGCAACACTCATCTGGGCATAATTGGGGCAGCCTGCTTTAAGGCATATACAACATCTCAAGATGTGACTAGGAAGCTGAGATGTTCCATGGTTGTTTGTGGACAGCAAATCATCCAACAAATCTGCTTGGCTTCAATCTGTTGTTGCTGAGGTGCCTTAGGTTAGAGCCAAAACATTCTCTTTGGAGGCTTACCTCCTGTTTTTCTTCTTTAGAATTGCAGGCCAGCCCCCTGGAGCATGTCTCCCAGTGTGTTAACAGCTAACTGCTAAATGTGCAGCAGCTAGCACCAGCAGACCCCTTCATTGTGTCCCATCTCACACTACCCCCACACAGGAAATGAAATCAGTTCCCTGCTGCCAGCCATGAAGTCACATGGACTGCT
>NW_005842429.1:1157449-1161055 GCF_000455745.1 Alligator sinensis
TGAACCTAGAGCCTGGAGAGGGAGGAGGAAAGGGAGGCTCCTGCCACTATTGAAATTTTACCTGCAACTCCCTGGGCAAGAGCTTGCCTAACAGCATGTGAGGCATCATGTGCCAGCTAGCACATCCCCTTTTCCTGCAGCCATTTACTGCCCACTCCCCAAGGAAGAAGCAGCAGAACACCATGGTTTATGGGTGGAGAAAGCACCGTCTTCCTTCAAGTGCTTGTCCACCTGCACATTCTGCTTTGTTTGTGGGGGAGGCACGTACCTCATGAACTCAAACTCCTAGTGACTCAGTTTTTCTCCCCCTTTAACCAACCCCCCTACTTCAGTTCTGAGTACAGCTTCCTGCCACAGAAGTAAGTAGCAGGTACAGGTCCGTAGGTCTCTACAATTTACAGTAATCTCTTGGTAGCAGGGGCCATGGCCCTCTACTTGGGACCTCTTGAGCTTATATTAACAACATTTTATAGGGGCTGGCCATTGGTTGCCACGGTTTTCCTGCTTTACCTATGGCAGGTTAGGGTGTTAGGTCTATACTGTGCCAGGGTTGATGGTAGTCTTATGTAAGAAGGAGATTAGATTATGGCTGCATGGGCTGGTTTGGATAGGGATGATTGTGTCTAAGGCAGGGGGGAGTAGATGACCTCTGGAGGTCACTTTCAGTCCTACTTCTCTATGACTGTTCTTAATTGTAACTCAGTAAAAAAAAAAGGCCTCTGGAGATGTGTTTTCACTGAAAATGGTTTGCTTTAGAAAACTAGCAACCGTGAAAGCCATTGTGCCTAAAACCTATTCTTCCTACAGTGGGGTTGGCTCTGCCATGGATAGGCCCACCCAGTGCTTATTTTGCCCCAGACAGGCACGTGTCCCTGGGAAGTGCACCATATGCAAATTCTCCACTTCCTAGGTTAGGAAGCCAGGCTTTAGGTACATACTGGGGACATTTATAGTCATCCTCAGACTCTTGGGCACAAGATGCAGATGGGTACAGCTCCTCCAGGCATAGACGCTTTCTCCAGGAGACTTGTCATTGGCATCCAAGAAGTTGCCATTATCTGCTGGTGAGTTCTTGCCTAGGGATAATTTGAAGGGAAAATCCTCACCTTAGGGTTTCATGATCCTTGCCTCCTCTTTACCCATTTGTTCCCCAAATATGGCCCTGCATGGTTCCCAACAGAGCTTGGAAGTATCCTAAATCAGCCTGGATCCAGAGAGACCATCCATTTACTGTGGTAAAATAGGGGCAAGTTCCTGCAGCATTCAGCAGTATCTTCACTAGTGCCACGGCATCTTCAGCGCTAGGGTTCCAGCATTGGCTTCCCCACTGGCACGACATATCCGGGCACAGCTTCACCAAGGCATGGTGCTCCTCAGCACCCTCTGGGATCCCCAGGCCATCTTTCTGTGTTGTTGGGGAACCCCAGGACTCTGCTCTTGGGGTAAAGAAGGACTTTCCATCTAGAGAGAATCTGCTTATCTCCTGTCAGAGTGAGATTCAGCCAACAAGCCAACTCTGTCAAGTGAGCTGGGCTCTCAGCTTGGTGCACAAATCGAAACCTCCTGGGGAGACTGGGATGTTCTAGCTATTCTGGACACCCTTTTAGAGATGCAGGTTTGCAACTTCTGTCTTGACTCTGTCAGGGTGCACTTACCTGCTATCTCATATCACCACTGAACCAGAGAGAAAATCTGTCTTCTCCCATGGTACTGAAGTGGTGACGTTACTCTGAGGTCTGACTAATGTACTCCTCCTATCCCTCTCCGGTGACCAATCCAATCCTTCAGCAAGACCTGAATCTAGCTCTGACAACCTTGGTGAGTCTACTGTTTGAACTGCTATTGAATTCCTCTATCTGTCCACAGAGATAGCTTTTGCGAGTGAGGGATCCAAGTGCTGATGGCAAATTTTTCCTATACTGTTGGACAGCCTCCTTGAAGACTCATCTCAAGATTTTACTCAAGGGTAGCCACTGAATTCCACCTTGGGCGGCAGATTCACCTGCCAGTCTTTCCAAAATTTCACTTTTCAAGAACAGGTGCCAGAGCTGAAGAGAGCCCTGCTCTCCACCCTGCACAGAAACCCCCTGGCTATGTGTTGCCATCATACAACGATCACAAGGAACAGCAATTTCCATCCAGAGACAATCCAAGTGGATCTTTCACTGCCTCTAGATGTGCTGCAAAATTGACACTTTGGATCCACCATTGGTGATTAGAGTGCACTCCATTACAGGCCAAGCAATGTTAGTGACTTCCTCTGCCTCCCCCTGCTTCAAAATGTGTCTGTTCCTTTTATATTGCTTTTTTAAAGTTTGTGGATGCAGAATAATAGCAGTAGAGTGACCTATTTGATCAGAATGAAACAGCCTGAAGGAATACTGCAGTACAGTCAGCACACAGCCTTGTTCTTGTGAAAATCAGGAAGGATTTTACAACATAGGCTGTGGAAAAAATCACGAAAAGCTACCTGGCAAGCAGCAGCAGCAAACTATGCTGTAAATCAGCCAGTGGGTTGGGTGTTCCAGGGTGGGAAATGGTTCATTAAAAACACTGCTTTCTCAGTGTGGCCCTTAGACTGAAAAAACAGGGACTACTGGAGTGCTCCTAATCTTCACTGGAGTGATTGAACATGTCAAAGATCTTGGTGCTGAGAAAACAAACAGGGGCCCTATGTGCTGAGATCATCCTTGCTGTTTATCTCACCCACAGTAGGGAGGGAAACAAAGAAGAGGAACTGTGAAAGGAACCCAGTCTCTTGTGGCATCACATTTAAGGGCTGCTGTTGTAATCTCCCTCTGTGCTTCTCCAGGGGTCTAACATTTCACTTCTAGTCATGTAAACGTGATGCACCAGTTGTTTATTCTCTGTCACCTAAAGCACTTGAAGAAATGCAAAAATCTAGAACTCTTGGTTCAGAAATGATACCTCTTATTAGACCAACTAGGAAACTGCAAAAGAAAATTATCTTTTTTTTTTGCAGACTTTTGAGCTCAAATGCCCTTCATCAGGCTCTGGGAAAATTAAAGACGGTAAAAAGTCCCCATAGGTAGGAAATAAACTTGCACAGAGGAAGCTGGAGATGGAAAATCTGTCCCTCTGGGTCCATGAGAAAATCTCTGAGAGTTGTTCTGAGTTGCTCTTTGTTGTGCAGATCAGGTAGGATTCTTTCCCTGGAGATGGCAAGCAAGGAGGTGTAGAAAGTCAAATGGCAAGCAGGGCGGTTTAAAAATCTTTCTTTTTGTTCTGCAATGAACAACTCACAGAGACACTCTCATGGACCCAGAGGGACAGAGTTTCCAGTTCCCTCTGGAAAAATGAAGTTTATTTCCTACCTATGGGGATTTTTTACCAGCTTTAATTTTCCCAGAGCCTGATGAAAGGTGTTTGAGCCTGAACGTGTGCGGGCCGGGAGTGGTCCGAGGCCCTCGGGGGCGCGCGGCGGGCTGTGGCCAGCAGCCCTGGCACGCGGGTCGGGGAATGCAGGCTGGCGGACTAGAATTAGGCACGGACGCGTAGCGGTTGATTAAAGATTATTTTACTTACACCGTAGATGGTCATGGTGCAGGCAGGAAAACTTGCTTGAGTTGCAGTTACAGACAGGGA
>NW_005842429.1:1161123-1191410 GCF_000455745.1 Alligator sinensis
GAAGAAAACAACTCGGAGAAGAGCTCTGGATACACTCACATGAAGTTTGCTAGGCTTCGTGGAACTTGCGCGCAGGGAAGGGGTTCGTCGAGGGATCGTTCGGCGACGGGGAGAGGCCAGAGGTTGATCAGGCCCCTATAGCCTTCTTAAGGTAGACGCTGGCTCCGATAGGCTCCGCAGCGCTTAGAGTTCTTCATGAGACGTGAAGTCCTCCTCCTCCAGATGGTTGTGGCGTCCTCCCTTGCGGGGTTCTCCTTGGAGTTCTCCAACTTGGGCGGAAACCGCTCAAGCCTCTTATACGGCTAGCAAGCCAATCGCTAGCCGCCACGTGGGAATAATTTAGAACTTGCCAATAGTGGGACACAAATTTGCATGCGGGTGGCGGGAACTTCTTTGCACCGGGGTTTTCTCTTTGCAACTGAGAAATGCACCCTGCAAAGAAAGCTCCTCGTGGCGGGAAATAATTTAGCAGTGCCGAAGCGTGCACACACAAAATCACACCCTTGGGTTGTGACAGAACGCTTGCAGAAAAAAGATGATTTTGTTTTGCTATTTCCTAGTTGGTCTAATTAAAGGTATCATTTCTGAACCAAGAGTTTGAGGTGTTTGCATTTCTTTTAGTCTCAGACCAACACGGTTACCAAAAACACCTGAAGCACTTAACACTTACATTTCAAGAAGAGCAAAGATAGACTGCTTTTTTATGGAATAGTTGTAATGAGGCTGAAAAACTATATGAAACGTGGGCTAAGAGGAAGAGTGTAGATGCCTAAAGCTCTGGTACTAGAGGGCCACTCAGCACAGACCTGAATTTCACAGAGGATCTCAGCTGTGAGCTGGCAGCCCCCTTCCATGGCCATGGTGGGATGTACAGTATATATCACTCCCATCTACCCCTAGAGGTTTTGCAAGGTTTTCAGTAGGAAGACTTACAACCCCAGCAAGTCAGTCCATATTTGTTCCATTAGATGCAGTCTAAAAGTCTGCCTCTTTATTTTCCTTTGTACACCTTTTAGATACACAGACCACATGACTCAGCTCACATCTGGGCACCTTTTGAAGCTAATGGGATTCTCTGGGTAACTGGAAAAAACACAATCAGAATGTCAGGCTCATTTGGCCCTTGGGCAGCCATCGCTATCAGGTGATGATAGCTTGGCTCAGCACGCTGGAATAGTACAACCATCCATAAAGACTCTGGCTAGCAAGGAAGGACGGTCCAAAGCTGTGCTTCACTACAAATTTCTTCTGGTGTATCAAGGGGTCAGAGGTGTGACCAGCACATCTGTACCAGTAGAAATCCCTGGGACAGGTATACTTGCACCAGCAGAAATATGCTTTCAGTAAAAGTGATAGCCTGTCTTGATCTGGGTGGATTGTTTTTCCTATATAATAACAGAGTGCAACTTTGTATTTATACCTGCATCTATGCCAGTGTGGCCTGTTGGTATTCTTGTACAGATGAGTCACTCCTACAACATGGTGTGGATCCCTAGAAGAAACCCAGGAGTCTCAGCATTGCTATTGACAGCCCCTGTCCCTGTTGAAGTGAGCCTTCCTCAAAGGAGTGAGTGCAAAAAGCAAACTATATTAAAATCTCCAAATAAGAATATTGCTAGCAAATAATTAATGTATCTAGATAATGTTTTCATTCCTTAGGATAGTATTCTAAGACTATCCGCTGCTTCAGGAAACCATGCTAGTCCTTATGGAATATGGACTGTTTTCTAGGGTGCTATGCATGTCTTGAGGGCAGTGATTCTCAACCACGGTGCCTTGAGATCCTTTTAAAGGTGATGAGAAGTGCCATACAATATTAGCACTGTTATGTGCGTGGTTCAGAAGATAACCCCAGAGCCTTCAAATAGGAATCCACAATATTCTGACCTGTTGTGGTTGTTCTGAGCTTTTGCAGCAGCTGAATTGCTCTATTATTCTTCCATAGTCAAGAAATGAGTGAAAGCTAAGCACTGGCATTTTTCAAATGCTTCCTTGAGCCTGATGAGGGGTACTTTGAGTCTAAAAAAGGTTGAGAGCCACTGCTCTAGGGGAAAACTTCACCAAGTAGCAGGTACAGGTCTGTGGGTCTGTATAATTTGAAGTAATCTCTCTGTTCTTAATAGTAACTCCAGTAAAAAAAAACAGGGCCTCTGAAGCTGTTTTCATTGTGAATTTTTGCTTTAGCAAACTAGCAGCAATGAAGGCCGTAGCGCCCCAAACCTAAGAATCCTGTCTGCACTATTCTTCACCCCTTACTTTAAATGAGGCTAGAAAACAGTGGTTAAAAAAAGTATCTGAGTGCCCCACAGCCACTGTGAATTACACACAGGTGCTACCTCTGCCAGCATGAACAGCAATGGTACAGACTGCTGCTCTATTCAACTCGATACAACCAAGGAATTGTTTGGAGGAGCAGATTTCTGTTTTATTGGATATTTATGCTGTGTCTTCCTAGTCCAATTCCAAGCCTCTCCTACAACAGAGCAGCTTCCTTTTCATTCTTTCCTGTTCTTCCCTCTCCCCCACCTCGCCTCCTGAACTCCTGTGCCTATGGTTGGAGCTCTTCATTTTCTGTTATCTTAATAGGTCCTGTTTCACATCGTCAGCCAAGTAATTAGGAGTTCACCTGACCTCCTGTTGATGATGGCCACTATTCTGGTCTGCAATAATGCATACAGTGGAGAGAAAGAGGCATTGCCCTGCAGCAAAGCAAGTCATAGATGGTGCACTGCGCCTCTGATAACCTCTCTGTGTCTACTCCAACACCAAGAATGAAACCTTTCAAAATACATGACAGTCACAGACAAAGGAGCTCCCATCCCAGAACTGATCACACCTCTGCAGCTCCACTTTATAAAAGTCATTGTTTTGTATCTGACAGGAAAAATATTCCCTATAGATAAGTATAAGTAAGCTAAGATGTAAGATAAGCTTTAACATTTTATTTTAGATAGTAAGTTTTATTTTTCTCTCCCCTCTTTGCAAATAAGTGCCCTGCTATTTTGATATAGATATCCACTGTTTTATAAGTGATAATTATTACGTTTTGTATTGATATTTTTTACTGCTTTTATATTGTGTGATTAATGTTTTAGGCCTATATAAGTAAGTTAGCAAAAGTCATGTAACGTTTCCATCTTGTAATGTCAAACCTCCGTCTTAGCCCCATGCCTGGTTGTGTAACCCATGACTCACACCTACCCCTCCTATGTAACTTGGCTCCTGAATGAATGGGGATGAATGAGGGTGCTTGAGAGACAATGGCAGTAGGTCTAAAAATAGCTCCCTCTGAATGACCAAACAATCAACACCAAAACCTGGACCAACAACCCAGCCCTTGGAACCACCCATCGGCATTCAAGAAACAAAAGATGAGGCAACCCACCATTGTGCCAGGCTGCACATGCTCGGTAAGAACACCTGGAGCCCTCTGGGACAGGACTGACATTGCCTGGACAGGCCCTCCCCATAGGAGATCAGAGGTAGTCTGCCCCATAAAAAGGGGTAGTGAAGACTAACTCCTGGGGATGCCCTCTCCATCTGGACCAGCACCATGCCACACCATCTACCCACCCAGAGGCTCTGCCGGTGACCTCCCTCTGAACAACACCTGCTGGACAAAAACCCCTTTCCAGCCTGGATAGGTAACTATCACCCTCTACCCCCTCTTCAACCAAGGACTTGGACTCTGTTTCTCTTCCCTACCTGGACTCCAACCCTTCCACTGAGTCTCTTTCTCCTGCTGCCATTGTGTATGTGTGTGTGTGTGCGTGTGAACCAGTAACTTCATGGGGCTGTGTAGTGTGTGCTCTGTTTAATAAAACTGTTATTTGGACCCCTGAGTTGGGGTTTCCTTTACTACAGCCTGGCCCTGCTCCAATCTCTGCTCCTCGCCCCTCTAACTTCTGTCTCATTTTTCCCTCTCCTGCTTCTGGCTCACCGCCACCTCCAACACCTGTCCTGAGCGCCTCTCTGCTTCTAAACCCCCTGTTTCTTTGCCACTGTCTTATCCTCACTGCCTTTTCCTTTTCCCCTGAGCAACCAGGTTTCTGCCTCAGTTTCTTTCCTGGCTGTATCCTCCTTGCCACCACTTATCTGCCCCGCCCCCCAATATCTCAGCTGTCTGCCTCAGTTTCCAGCCCCAAACTCCCAGGTTTCTGTCTCTCTCTCTTTCCTGGCTGTCTCCTCCTTGCCACCAGGCTTCTTCTTTTTTTTTCCCCCCCCATGCACCAGTGGCCTCAAGTCACCCTGGGGCCACTTGATCTTAAGTAGCCCGAAGCCTCAGTTCCTCAGTCAGCTTCTCTCTAGCCCATCGATTATAATCATGGTTCTGGCAACTTTCACTCCCTACACTTTAACTCTCTCTCTCACCTTAACCTTCCCCCAAGTATCCCAGATACCCCAAGCACACACATATATACCGTACCATCCAAGTTGGGAACTTACCTATGTGTAGGTGGGTTGTATGTGTGTGAACTGGTGAGTGTGTGTGTGTGTGTGTGTGTGTGTAATATATATATATATATATAATCATTATGTGCATGATATATGAATTAGTGATCTGTGTATGTGTACTGAGTGTGCAGGTATTGACAATTGATTTTTGTCTAATTTTTAGTGTGTATGTGCTTGAATTGGTGATAGGTATGCATGTGCCTAGGCTGGTTTGGATGTGTATGTGCCTGAGCTGGTAGTGTGTGTGTGTGTGTGTGTGTGTGTGTGTGTGTGTGTGTGTGTGTGTGCGCGCGCACACCTAGTTGATTTGTGTGTTTGTATATGTGCAATTGTGTCACACCCTCTTGTCTAACAGTGCAATATTGAGATCCTGAGAGTTGGCCTAACCCCACAGGACAACAGCAGCTGGTTTGAAACTAGCCTTTGCTTCACATAGTACATTTGTGTAGCAGCACTCATTATGAGAAATGGGGGAGATGAAGTCAAAACAAATGTAAAATTTGAAGGGGAAGAACTGAATTCACACTGCATCAACTGATTCCTGTTGGCTATTTTGCCCTCTTGTGGACAAATTTCACTACAGCAATTTTCTAGCTGCCTTCAGAGCATCACATACACACAGAGAACTTGTGCTGACAGCACAACAGGTATACAGTAATTAGCATACAGCTGCTTAACACCTGGAATACTGGCACCCATGTGAAACAGGCTCCCATGTGCCACAGGGAAAAGAATCCAGGACTATTGAGCTATTGTAATCCCTGTCCATTTCATCTAATGGAAATTGGCTTAACTAACAATGTTTAGCAGGAAAAAAAAAGGCTAGGGAAAAAAAAACAAACTCATTCCCTCAGAGAATGAGCGAGAATAACTTGCTCTAGTTGCCTAGAGTACATAACTGTCCAGTATATGTAAGGAGGATATTAAATACACTCCGTTTGTGATGGTGATGAATGATGATAAACTGGTTTGAGGTAGCTTAGGCCTCCCTCTACACTTACAGGAATTATACAGTTGACTGGTTAATTGCATGATGAACTGAAACCAGCTACACCTGCAAAATATCAAGCCATACAAAGGTCCAGCCAGCTATAACGGTAGACATTGAAAATGTGTACTAATTTTATAGGTGGTTGCAATCCAGCTTGAATTTACACACGTAACAAAGAATATTGTGTGATAGCTAGCTGCTGGTCCTCTGGCATCGCAGGCTGCACTGCTCCACTCCAGTGTAAACTTCTCTGAAAAAGAACAAGGAGGAAACCTCTGGCTCAGCACAGATCTGAGCCCCAACTTTATACCCCCTACCCAGCAGCATGAAAGACAGGACAAATACTGCCTCCACCACCACCTGAGCACAGAGCAGGCAAGCATGGGGGGAGGAGGAACCCTGCCGGCCACAGTGCAAACCCAGGGTCTCTGAGAGAGCAACAAGCTTGGGGAGAGAAGAAATCCCAGGCTGAGGCCAGGCAGGGTATCCCCAACTCCCTGCACCCCTGGGAAGAAGTGGGGAGGATTTCCCATCCCCCTGTGCATACTGATGCCTGGGAGAACCACTGTGGCTGTGTGTAGTGGGGGGCGGCGGGGGGTGAGAGTGGGTGTCTCCTCCCTGTCTGCCCGCTTGTTGCTGCCTGGGCTGCAGTGTGGCTGGGCAGGGTGTCCCCCCCAGCTTCCTGCATGCGCTTGCTGCTGCCCAGGAGATCCTGGGGAAAAGACTGCTTAGTAGAGGCATCCTTCAGTGGTGCTGTTGGCCAAGGAGAGCTTCCCCAGCTGTGCAGCAGCACAAGCTGTTAATGGCTTTTGTCCTTTCCCCACCCCATGCTTGTGTAGCTGTACACATGGCACCATGTCTTCATTACACAAGAAAAGCTATGCTGCCATTGGAATAACATCTAGTTTCCTAGAATAAAGGTGGGCTGGGCAGTTAAAGAGGAAGATTTCCAAAGCAGCACAATGATCTGGGAGCACAAGTCTCATTAATTGGGCTCCTCGTTCCTTTAGGCATCTTCAAAAATCTCCCCTGAAGAGGTTTTCTAAAGGCCCTTTCTTTGCACATTAGGAAACAGGAGTGAAAGTCAATAGGGCCCAGAGCATAAAAAGCCAGAGATCTTACAAGAGGTAGAATTCATTACTTAGAGGGGGAAAGGAAAGAAGTAGTTTCATAAGTATATGGGGGGGCTGGAGACCTATGGGACTTAACAGCCGTGCTTGTCATATGAAGTTTTTTGTAGAGCTCATATGAAGACACATTCCTTTACTTTCCAGGTGATTGGTCTATCATCCACCTCCTCCAGTACCTGGGGACTGCAGCTGATAAGGCATTCCCTAAAAGCCCTTTAGCTAAACTGCTCTTTAGCTCTTGTTTCTGGGTGTATCTCCCTGCTTTGCTCTGTTGGTGGTCAGATTGACAGGAAAGCCCCCAGAGAGTGTTTGATTGTTAAGCCCATCCTAGGAATGTAACAAGAATGAGGTAAACAGCCCAGGAGGTGTCAAAGTGTAAATACTGCTATTCAGTATCACCTCTATGAAGGTGCAGCTTCCTGAGTGATTTGGGAGTCAGACAGACAAAGAATGTGGTGAGCAAATGGAAATAGTAATGAATTGACAGGCAAGAGAAAGGCTAGCTCTGTGCATCCAGCTGTTAGCTTGCAATTGGATGGTTCAAAGAACATATATAGATAAGTATTTTCTGGAGAGTTTTGGATTTGTGTTCCTTGGCATATCCCCACTCTCTGTTGGGCTGATGGGGCTATTTCTTTCCCTTTGGTTTCTTTTATTCACAGCAGCAGCAGGGCTGGAGAGCTGCCTCTGAAAGTCACAATAGGTCATAGGCAGACAAGGTTCTTTGGGTGAATCTGATATCTTTTCTTAGACCAACTTAAATAGTTGGAAAACAATTTTTAAGCAAGCATTCGGGTTCAAAAACCCTTCGTCAGGCTAAGGAAGTTTCAGCAGTTGGTGTGTGCTCTTCCTGGATGGAGTGAAAAGTAAAGAAGCCAGAGGCTGGGCTGGTATGCATACAAGACAGGTAGTCAGTGAAGATGTCGTTTGAGGAGTCAATGGGTGAGACACAGGCTGGGTGGGCGGGGAGAGAAGGGGGATGAGTAGTGGAGAAGTACCTGGGGAGTCAGATGTCAGGCAAGTTATAATGTGTCATAAATCCAATGTCTATATTTAGTCCATGATTTTTAGTATCCAGGAGGTTGATGAAGTGGAGTTCATAGGCTCGTCTCTGGGAATTGTTTGTAAGTTTCCTTTGAGGATCAGGACTGAGAGATTGGAGAGAGTAGTTTTCTTGTGAGAAATGTGCCCCCACAGGTCATTGGGTAGCAGTTTTGCACTGATGGTTGCGAAGGTAACCACAGGCCAAGCTGCAAGAAACCAGGGAATGGTACGAGTAGGCAAACAATGGAAGAATCTAGTCAGAAGCAGGGTGAAAGGTGTAGATGGGGTCTATTTATGCCTACAGATTGCCCTGGCACCATGTCCAAGAGTATGCATTGGCAGCTTGCCTGAATAATTTTAAACTGAATACAAATTCCATTGACTGTTGTCACATTAACATACAAACCTTCTTTACCAGATGAGAAGTTGGCCTTTGAATTCAGTAAAGAAAAAAAGAAAAGAAAATCAAGTAGTTGACCTGCTTGGTTCTTGATTACCAGTACTAGAGAGCAGTGCTTCTGGCTGAGCTCTTTACTCTAAGGAAGCAGTTCTCCCCAAGTAAAGAAAGACACTTGCAAGGTGCAGATGTATATACACTTACTTGGCAGGGGAAATACCATATTTTCAGCCTTGAATGACTCAGGTATAGTTAGAGGGTGAAGGCCTATCCCTTGCACAGTGGACAGGCTGGCCTGCGAGAATCTACAAATGCCTCCAAATGCAAGTATCATGGCTACACAATTGATGGTGATGGGAGATTGTTTTTCGGGCTTTCCCCCTCCTTTGGCATTTTGGCTAGGGACCAGGGAGGCTAAGGGGAATCTGAACTCCAAAGCCCCTGGGCTTGCACATAGGATGCCTACTATGGATTTGGGAGTATCTGAAGCCCTAGACTGATGCTTGCTGGTGGTAGCGCCGCACAGACTTGAATGATTGAGCTGTGCTCAGTCAAAATTTGGAACTTGGAATTTTGGAAGTGATTTGGCCCTGGAAACAAAATTTTAATAAAAGATGTGCATATATAGAAATTATATTTAAAAGGATGCAGAGATCATAGTGTAGCAAGAAACCTTTTTGCCTGCCTCCTCCATCAAATGTGAAGTTCCTCCATACGGCAAAAGCGCCTTTTGGGGATGCTTTCTCTTTTCTAGCTTTTCTTCCTTCCTGTCTCTCTTTCTTTTATTATATTATTATTATTTTGATATAATGTGTACTTTTAGTGAAAATAGAGCTTGTGGAAGCTGTTACAAATGTATTTTAAGTTTAAAAGTAAGTTGTACCATGTAACAACGTTAGCAAGGGCAGGAATCTCCATATGGAGCGGGTCCCTGAATGAGTCATGGTCAATTGTGTAACACAGTAGCTAGTCTGGATAAACAAGTTAATGAGCGGCAATTAACACCTACATACCACAGACTAAAGAGAGGAAAGAATCAATACCGAGCCAGGAACTCCCTGAAACTTCACTGTTAAAGGTCCGGAAGCCCCGGTTTGAACTAATCAACGCTGGAAACAGACCCTTGGGGCTGAAATACCCCCTGATCAACCACTTCCAGAGCTTCCTCATGGCAGTGAATCAATCAAAATTCATCAACAGACTCCCAAGACTGCACATACCTGTGGACATGACCCCTGGGGCTGACAGCTGCCATCCAGCAGCTGCCAAGAGAGACGTCCCTCAAAGTCAACGATCCCTGGATTGGGTAAGCCCAAGAATTGGGGAGTCACCAAAGTCTGCCAGAGAGGGATAAAAGGCAGCAAAGAATGACCCCCAATAGCGCCCTTTGACCTGCCCAGCACCCTGCCTGTCTGGTCAGAAGTACCAGCTGGTGACCCCCTTCTGAAGCAACATCGCACTGACAGAAGCCTTGACTGGCCATCAACGGTGGACTCCAGCACTTGGGAATAGGTATATCTTGACACCAGTAGTGTTCATAGCTAGCTACTGTGAGAGAGAGAGTGTGTGCGCGCATTTTTTGAGGGGATCAACACCAAGATTTACGGTCTGACTTTTGCATCCGTCCAATAAACTAGAATTTTATGATGATCTTGTGAGTTGGTCCTTTGTAGCCAACAATAGCAAGCAGGTGCTGCCTGTGTATAATTGAAGTGAAACAATTGCTTTTGGGCTATACTCTGCCCTATTATACTGGTGTAACTCCATTGCTGTTCAGGAGTTCCTCTAGATTCATACCAAAACAGCAGGATTTGCCATTATGAGTGGCAATACAAACTTTGTATCCATGAAACTATACCACGTGGTCATCCTACAGTTTTTACATTGGTGTTGCCCTTGACTCCTGAGTTACTGTTTGTTCCCTACTAATCCACAGCTGCAATATTTGTCTTTGGTTCCTTATACTTGTGACTGACAATTTTCTCTCATTAAAGCACATTTAAAATTAGCAGAAGGCCTTTTCCACAGCAATCCCTGACAAATAATACACTCTGACAACTGCGGTAGGGCCATGATTCCTCTCTTACTTCACAATGCAGAGAAATACCTCAACTTATTTCAGTTTCAATGAATAAGACTAAAGCTGTGCTCTCAGAGCATATCTGCAGGCATGTCACCATAATTTGGGAGTTGTCATCATATAAAGGGCAGATAGGCTCAGTGGAATGGAACAAACCACCCACAGAACAATGGCAACAATAATAGCTTACAACTTGCAATTTTTTTGGCAGACAGCATTTCCAATTACAGATGTCCCCACTTCTGTTCCTACTCAAATGAGTAGTCTAATGACCTATATTCACTAAGTTAAGGTAGATGCACTTCCCCCAAAACAACTGTCTGGTTTGTGAAAGGAAGGATTATAAGTGTCACTCATTTTTTTCTCTAAGTGCCCCAAGGAAGAATAAAATATTCAGAAAAGCAGCATTGGAATGGGATGTTCCATGCTAACCTACAGGAAACTGCAGATGTGAAATCTGTTTTGAAAGGACTGTTTTAGCCCCAGGCTCTTGCCCACAGCAGTATCAACCATATTTCAGAAGATGCTTTGAGAAAACTCCCAGTGAAGTATCCAACTTTGTGGATCTGTAAACTAAATTCAACTACCCAGATCAGCACAGACAAATGGCCCCTAACCAGGAACTTTAGCATGAAGCAATTTCCTGCAGTTTCCACTAACAGAAGTGGCTACTAATACCAAAATGCTAGCAGCTGAGATGAGAAACAATGTGAGCAAGCAATTTGTTAATCCTTTATTTAAAATGATTACAAAATTTTAGAAATTTCATAAGACAAAAAAAATGCATTAAAAAGACCACAGGCTTAGAGAAGGAGAAAATACTTAAATATATGGAACCACTTTGATTGACATTTCAAGGTATGTGCAGCAAAAGCTAAAGAACCATATATAATTTACATATATAATTATTATATTTCCCTTATTCAATAACTAATAGTTCTCAAGGCATGAAAATAACATGCATTAATTTTGCTACCATTCAAAATTATCTAGGATGATATAAAACTGGGGACGGTCATGTTTGGGGCAAGTGGTTGGACCAGATGACCTCCTGAGGTCCCTTCTGACTAATTTTCTATGATTTTATGATGCACACTCAGCATTTATAGTGACAAAAGAAAACAGTCAAAAGGAATTGTTTCCTGCATTAGACAAGGCACTGCCAGTTTAGTGAATTGGTGCAATTACATATACTTTTCTAAAAAAAGCTTACAAGGATATCTTATTGGAGGTTTCACATTTCTATTGCACAAATTAGTTGCTGTGTTTTGAATAGAATTGAAATCAACACAAATACAACTGCTGTCAGGCCAAAGACTCTTTACAGAGCTCTAACCACACTGTGAAATATCCCCCTGCTTTCTAGAGATGGAGTAGAGCTTTAACAACGAAGTGCCTTAAAAAGGATGCTGATTTTTTTCCTCTCACTGGTATTCTAATTTTAGGTTAAAACAGTATGGGTTAAATATTAAGTAAAAAATAAGACTGTTTCCTCTAAACATTGTCATATAATATTCAAGGGGCTCCCAGGCCTTTCATGTCACTTCCTCCCTTTATAACTGGTCCTCAACAATCCTGTGTGCTCATCCTCATAGTACTTCAAGTTATACACATTGTGGAAACTGGTGGGAAGATTCATTGGCTCTGCCTGGTGTCTCAGACTTAGTCTACAATATAGTGTTTTGCTGGCAGAACTCTGTGTTCACATGCTAAGGCAGCCATGGCACCCTGCCCCAATCCAGCAGAATTATTTCACCTCTGCTGAGTGGAGGGGGGGCTTCTCCTGCCACTCAGCTAACAGTTTGCATAGACATTCCTATGCCTTTGCCTAGCTGCTGCAGTCCATTCAATGCATTGTAGAGCTGTGCCTCCAGGATGTGGAATGGAGCCACAGAAAGATGCAACAAGGCCACAGGGGCTCAGTGTGGCAGCTTCGGAGGAGTGGCTGCTGTCTGCTACCAGGACTTCAGAGAGGTGAGTATAGACAGCCTTACATGGGCCAGTTAGGAGAGACCAAAGCTTCTCACAGTGTGCTCAACCAGAGCAGGCTCATAACACCACAGAGCAGACAGCCCTCCCTTGCAGGTACAATGTACAGACTTCCTATAAAAATGATTCTCTTCCACAGTTTTTATGATTAAGTGTTCCAAACAACAACACTTTAGTCCAGTTTCAATAGACACTCGCTCGCTCGCTCGCTCACTCATTTACATGCACTTTGGAACCATGTGTTAAAAAAAAAAAAAAAAGAAAAAAGCAAAACAAAAAAACCAAAGACCATCTGATCCTAGAATCATCCGATGGGGAACGTCCAGCTGGTTCGAATGAGCTTTTACAGCAATAGAATTGCTCCACTTAGCGTACAAAGGTGGATTGGCTGGAGGATTTAGGCCAATCATTTTCTTTTCCCTGAGGTTGGTATGGCGCACTGCCTTATCCAAACTTTTGTTAGGAACTGTATATTGTCATCACCTTATAGATAAACTCAATTAAACAACTGCAGGCTGGTCCAGTAGTAGTTGCCACAGGAGATGGTTAGATAGCCAACTGTCTGGCAGCCAGGGTATTTAGGAATGTAGCAGGTCTCGCTTCTCTCCATAGAAATCTCCTATGGCTAATCAGAAGGCAGAACTAATTTATTTTCCAAAGGTCATCCATTCTTTTTTCAAAACGTAGTTGATTGTATTGTTTTTTCATTCCTTTCTATTGGAAAAAGGCACTTTCAGCTTCTCCCTAGCTTTACAAGACAAATGATTTGACACTCCATTCCACATGAAGGTCACCCCAATGGCTACTGTTGAGGGTGGAAACCACACTACAGAGGCACTTAAAATGAAACTGGATAACAAATGAGGAAAAACTTGCTGCAAAAAACAATGCTGATTTTGCATGAGGGAGGAAGAAAAACAACAATGGATGGCTTGGATGCTGCTTTATACTACAGGTGTCAAGAGTACTTGGCCTTTTAGCTAAAATCAAGCATGACAGAAGGCATCCAAAACCCCAGGCCTCTGTGCCTGAGGCTTGCATGTAAGATACTAGCCTGGATATGAGGGGTGGGGGGGAGGTTGGTAATCTGAACTCCCAGATCTGGCCTGGGAAGTAAGATGCTGGCCCAGCTGAAGTTATAATACCCATGGATTTTTGTAGACACAGTTAAACTCCAACTCCAATTGAGCAAAGCTCATTAATTGGCTATTTGGGATATAAATAAAAAAAATCAAAGTACTATACAGAGGTAGGCAAGCAAATGCATTTGCCATTTTTTTTTAGCAGTAAGACCATAAGACTGGGAGTCATGAGGGCTGAGTTCATGTCACAGTTCTGCCACCCACTCCCTGCAATGCCTTGGGGAAAAAAATAACTTGAATTTCTCTTTATTTCACTTCCCTCAGCTGTAAAGGGAATATAATCATTATTTACCTTGAGCACAAAGCACTTAGATAGATATATCTGAGGACTCAAAACTATTATGTACAACTCAAAATTCTTCCTTTTGTAGAAGGCCTCCCAAGAATAGTGCTATTTAAGTCCATATCATCCTACAAATCAATAGATGTCTACCACCAGCAATACCTCCACTTCTGTACGGCACACTGGAAGTATATGGATTCTGTGTTGCCTGAGAGCTGAGTTCTAAACAGGCAGAACAAACAGGCTGGCTTTTATACAATGGTAGCCCTCAGCCTTTCTAATATAATAACATTACAGTGCTATTTTTACATTTAGCTAGAACTTTAAAAAACAAATCCATAGATACTTTTGATATGAGGAACAAGAATCTAGTAAAAACAACATATAGAAACATTAACAGATACTAAGTCAAAAAAAAGGGACAATGTTCACTGTAGTGACAGATACCAATTTCAAGTTATGGAATTACATGTGATATTGCCAATGACAACATATTACATCTTCGGAAGTACTGTTTGGAAAGACGCTCTTTAGTTTGCTTTCTGAACACCCACAGTACCAATTCCCAACAGCAGTAATAACCATTTTCCATGTGCAGGTTGAGAGTAGGCTTTAGTGCAGATATGCAGAAAATACGAGCATTTGTCTGACAGAACAGCCCTTTTTCCAAAGAAATAGAAAGAGAATACATATGCATTGCTGATGGCATGCTACAGAGTAAGCATGAAGCCCCATCATTCATGCAAACCACCCAATACCTCTTCTACATTCCTTCAGTAAAGTGTAGTGTTAAGGGTGAATCTTTGAGAGTAGACACATTATAAGAAAACAAACACAGATCCATCAGGGGATGAGAGCCTTGGAAAAGACTCTGATCTCATTTTCAAGGCCTCAAAGGCATTTCTGCAACCTCCACATCTTGTTCTGAAAACCCGGTGAGAGTGCCTGACACCCTCAGTCTCAGTGCTGCTCTAAAAGTTTAAAGGCAATTGTTTCATCATAGGAAATGGTGAAGTGCTGTGGGGAAGTTAATGTCTCAAGCCATGGAAGACAATGCATGTCGTGAAAACAGACAACTACTTTGCATTATCAGCCTTTTTTGTTTGTTCTAATATTTTGTCCCATCTCCTACTCTCCTTTTCTACTACCACTTACCCTGCACATATAGTTGTCCTATTTTCCTCTTCCGCCACCAGATCTCTGAGGAATGCCTTTCTACCTCTTAGCTCTCAAGTACAGCTCTATTGATCAGGACTCCAGCACTGTCTAGTCTTATAGTTCTCATGTAACTATAGGTTGTTGTTTTAAGATTAGAATTTTACACAGCTGTTTGCTTGGTTATTTATCCATTCAACAGAGCTGGACTGTACCACAAGAATCTCAAACTATTGCATGTATACAGGCAATGAAGAAAATAAATGTAGGCTGTTCCTGGCCAAATTCATCTTAATTATGCAGAAGCAAATTGCGCAAGTTGTTTAATACATGTGATAGGCACTGGAGAGCATCTAAGTTCAATGTTCTCCCTGGTGAAGCTTAATAAAAATAAAAGCCTAAAAATACTTCTTGTGCTGCCTAGTAAGAAAAGGTGAGAATTTTTTTGTTTTGTTTTGGTAATATCTTTTATCAGACCAACTGTGTAGTTGGGAGAGATATTAAACAAGCTTTCAGGCACAAGGTGACCTTTTATCCCTTTTTCTGTTTATAGGCAATTCTGCCTCCTCTCAATTCTCTTTCATCTAATATGAAAATATTTGTCCCTTAGCTTATGAAGCAAGTTTATTTCAAGTTTCTCTTGAAGTTTTTATGGCTTTTTAGCTATTTTAAGTGCATTAGATATGACTTCAAAGTTTCAGAACTGCGGAATGCAAAAATGGCTGCAGGATCCACAATGTGTCTATTGCCAAAAAACAATTGGCCAACTGTATCTTTCACTGGGTGCCTTATACCGACTGTCAGAGAGAGAATCTAGAACTAAAATAAGAATCAAACTGTTTCAGCAGCTAGAAACTTCTGTAAGATTCAAGCAATGTCCCTTTTATAGGTATAATTTAACTGACACCCCTCCCCCCAAACAAGAAACAACTATGCTGTACTAATTTATAGTAAGCATCTAAAACAAAGGTGAATGTCACCAACATAGATTAGTGAGAATTAAGCAGAATTCTAACCCTGCCCTGCTGTACTCCATACAATTTTAGTACTGTATTTTAAACATAGATCTTGAAATTCAAGCACACACTATTGGTGTATATCATTCTTTGCTCTTAAGGTCTTATAAGCAAATGAGAACACTGATTAACTATTTTGTTTAAAGAAAAGAATTCTGGATGGAGACAGCTTCTTCCTTTTGAAGTGCGCATCTTCAACAATTATTAGTCAGGACAAGTTATCTGGTGAATTGTATAAATCATGATACCTGAGAGACTGTTGTTAAGAAATGTAAGAGTCTATACAAGTTTTTGGTACTCAGTATGAACAAAGTTGGTTAGAAGGGAAAAACAGAAAGAAGACAGTAACTGTCAATGTAGTAAAGTATTTCATCTGGATTTAACTAATAGAAAGAAACAGACTTTTTAAACTTTGGCTTCACTTTTCAGTGGCTGATTTTCTGGTGTTTCCTGTCGGTCTGGGTTCTCTGCTTTCTTTTCATTGGCTGGTTTACGTCTTTTCATAAGCATATAGATAAGATCACCCAAAAATGCTAGACTTGCCAGAAATCCAAACACCTGTGGAAGTGAAAGAAAAAGTTAGTTGTTTAACATATATGCATAAATATTAAATGTTGCTGCAGCATTGGCTGAGAACCTGATACAAGGGAACAAATCCTTTTCCACAGGGAAAAAAAAATATGCATCTTTTGTGTACTTTTCCTGCACACTAATGATCAGGGTACATTAAGCTTCCAGTCTCTTTATGCTCACAATTTAATTCTTATCAGAGACTGGTCAAAATGTTTACTTCTAGCATATCCTGTGTAGAAGCACTTCTTAATGCTTGAATTGCAGTTGGTGCAATTCATATTCATATTATGATAGGACTGAATATGTCATATTTAAAAAGTTTCTTAATACACTACCAGAGGCAGAAATTAATACATTTTTTACAGAAGTGCTGAATAAGGTGTGGCTTGGGCAGAAGCCAATCAGTATTAAGTCAAAATCATGAAGGAGAAAATGATGCCATTGGAGGGCTAAGTAGATCTGCAGAAATCTTTACTGGGTATGCAAGTAAGAAAATTGCACCTTGATTTCCTGATTTATTGGCTTGCCATTCCTAATCACAAGAATTGACTGGAACAGTGTGCATTTATGTGACGCTTTAAGAGAGTTACATTTTATAGAGCTGACTGCAACCAACAAAATCACAAGATTTAAGAACAAAAATTCCGTTTCTGCTCACTCCAGAAAAAATCTTATGGAAGTATTCAAGTCATGCTATGCTTTCACAAATCTATATTAAAGTATATTCCTGTGCACATTTATGTTCTTCCCACAAATGCAATAAGTCAAACTGAGTTTGGGGCAGAAGTTCTTAACATTTACCATTTTCTGTTAGTTCACGGATAACATTCTTTGATACTGATGGTTTAAAAAATGACAGAAGGTTTAACAGTAAACAAGGTATGAAATAGAAATACAGGATAAAAATACTTACTATTGCAAGAGTTTCAACAGATGACTTGTCATTGGTTGCAGCAAACACAATTGAAGCTAAGATAAAGAAACCGCTCACTATTGTTGTGGCCACAAAATCCTGCAAATAGGCAAGATTATTATTACAAATAAAATACCCATTAAAAGAAGTAATATTAGGAGTGCCCAAGGTAATCTGAGACTGAAGTCAAATGTGAGCCCAAACATTCTTACAAGTCTAGGAAAATTTGTCTTTCAAATAGGATATAAGAAAGCGTTCAACTCCAACAGTTGGGAAAGGCGTCTGCATTGCATTACTCTTTCTAGTCCGTCCCCATAATGCCTGGAGTCAATCTAACTTTTCTCAGAGTATTCTGTATTCAGGAAAGTCTGTTTAGCTTTCCTAATTTCATTCAATATTTAAAAGATATGGAGAAAAGAAAGCAAATTCATTCTTTCACTACAAATACTCTCCTATCTTTATCCCTTCAATCAAAGAATGTATAATTGTTTGCTATGAGATGCAACAATTCTCCAGTAGGAAGGATTCTTATATACACAATACTGTATCATGTTCTCTTTAACTATGCTCACCGACACTTACTGTCAGTATCGTATCTTCTGAAATGTAAGGAGCATAATTGGAGTCTGAAAGGAGGTGGGTAAGGGGCAAGAAACAATTGTATAAATTAAATTGAAGAAACAGACACATTCTAAATAATTAAATGAAATATTTTGCAAGATAAACCCACCAGTATGTGCTGGCAACATACTGTCCCCAAAGATATAATTTAGGAGCACTGATAATTTGCATGACAGAACATTAAGTCCTAAAGCCCTTTGCACAGATGTGCAGATCTATGCTACTGACTCATCCCAAAAGTAAGATCAGTCTCATTGCAAATCATCTCATTAGCTCCAACTCATAAGAATGAAATGCAGACAGTGTAAAAGGCAAGAGAGGATCTTTTACAAGATAAAATATGAGAAGTGGGGGTAAGTCAGGGGAAATCTCAGGTGAGGTTTCAATTTGCTATTTAAGTTGAGAACGAAAGAAATCCCCATAAGCGAAGATGTGTTTGTGCAGTCAGGCTGCAGTGTTGTAGTTGGGATGATCTACGAAATATGTGGAAGCAAGGCTCTTAACACTATCTTTTACTGGACTACCTGTATAGTTGGGAGAGATGTTAGACAAGTTTTGGGGCATAAAATACCCTTCTTTAGGTCTGCGTGGCATGTTTGTTCACATTTCACATTTCACCCTCCATCCGAGGGTGCTGAAGGCACTGGCCGACATCATTGCAGAGCCACTGGCGGGAATATTTGAAAGCTCGTGGCGCACGGGCCAAGTCCCGGAGGACTGGAAAAGGGCCAACGTGGTCCCCATTTTCAAAAAGGGGAGGAAGGAGGACCCGGGCAACTATAGACCAGTCAGTCTCACCTCCATCCTTGGCAAAGTCTTTGAAAAAATTATCAAGGCTCACATTTGTGAGAGCCCGGCAGGACAAATTATGCTGAGGGGAAACCAGCACGGGTTCGTGGCAGGCAGATCGTGCCTGACCAATCTAGTTTCTTTTTATGACCAGGTTACGAAACGCCTGGACACAGGAGGAGGGGTGGATGTCGTATACTTAGACTTCAGGAAGGCCTTTGATATGGTATCCCACCCCATACTGGTGAACAAGTTAAGAGGCTGTGACTTGGATGACCACACAGTCCGGTGGGTGGCGAATTGGCTGGAGGGCCGCACGCAGAGAGTCGTGGTGGATGGGTCGGTTTTGACCTGGAAGGGTGTGGGAAGTGGGGTCCCGCAGGGTTCGGTCCTTGGACCGATACTCTTTAATGTCTTCATCAGTGACTTGGACGAGGGAGTGAAATGTACTCTGTCCAAGTTTGCAGATGACACAAAGCTATGGGGAGAAGTGGACACGCCGGAGGGCAGGGAACAGCTGCAAGCAGACCTGGACAGGTTGGACAAGTGGGCAGAAAACAACAGAATGCAGTTCAACAAGGAGAAATGCAAAGTGCTGCACCTAGGGAGGAAAAATGTCCAGCACACCTACAGCCTAGGGAATGACCTGCTGGGTGGCACGGAAGTGGAAAGGGATCTTGGAGTCCTAGTGGACTCCAAGATGAACATGAGTCGGCAGTGTGACGAAGCCATCAGAAAAGCCAATGGCACTTTATCGTGCATCAGCAGATGCATGACGAATAGGTCCAAGGAGGTGATACTTCCCCTCTATCGGGCGCTGGTCAGACCGCAGTTGGAGTACTGCGTGCAATTCTGGGCGCCGCACTTCAAGAGGGATGCGGATAACCTGGAGAGGGTCCAGAGAAGGGCCACTCGTATGGTTAAGGGCCTACAGACCAAGCCCTACGAGGAGAGACTAGAGAAACTGGATCTATTCAGCCTCCGCAAGAGAAGGTTGAGAGGCGACCTTGTGGCTGCCTATAAGTTCATCACGGGGGCACAGAAGGGAATTGGTGAGTATTTATTCACCAAGGCGCCCCTGGGGGTTACAAGAAATAATGGCCACAAGCTAGCAGAGAGCAGATTTAGACTGGACATTAGGAAGAACTTCTTCACAGTTAGAGTGGCCAGGGTCTGGAACGGGCTCCCAAGGGAGGTGGTGCTCTCCCCTACCCTGGGGGTCTTCAAGAGGAGGTTAGATGAGTATCTAGCTGGGGTCATCTAGACCCAGGACTCTTTCCTGCTTATGCAGGAGGTCGGACTCGATGATCTATTGAGGTCCCTTCCGACCCTAACATCTATGAATCTATGAATTTAATTAAAGACTGTTTGCTTGTAAGAGTTTTGGTAAACAAAGGTCTGTATCCATGCCACTAACACGAAGGATTTTAGAATTATTAAAAATGAGAATATTTACATATTCTCTTAATCTCTCTTAGCATGACATATATAAATAAATGAAATCAGTTTTGCTCTTGAATTCTCAATAAAACTGTGTTTGGGTTAGTAAAGAATATCTGGCTTTTTTGAAAGAAACTATTCCCGTTAGAATTTAGCAAAGAAGCAAATATATTTCCTGGTCTCACCTTTTGTTAAACCTGACCTATGGCTACCCATTTGACCATTTTTGTTTGCAATATGGGAGAGAGACAGGAACAGCAAGGGAGAGTGTATGCACATGCACAGAAGGAGGGACTCTGCACGTCTTGTACAGAAGTTCTACTAATTCTTTTCCTTCTAGTTTATTAGAGACAAGAAAGCTCAGATGAGCCCATCTTGGAATAGGGCTGGATTTTTTTTTTAAATAGTGTTTTTCATACCAAAGAAATCCTAACTCACTTTACACAACTGAGGTTAAAACAAACATAGCAATCTCCTGCAGAACCAGAAGTGAAAGGGTTAAATTCTTTCTTTTAAAGGGTTTGTGTTATGTAGCAAGTCAGACTAGTTGTTCATAATAGTCTCTTTTTACGTTAATCTAGGAAACCTAATGATACCAAAGGAGAGGCACGTGTACGCTCAGAAAACCTGTTTAAAGAAATATGCTTAGTGACCCTTAACTAAACCTATTAACCCCCAGTCTGTTATTCATCCAAGGAAATCTTATTTGGATGTCCCACCAAATAATCATGTTTACCACACCTTCCTCCTCAGAACAACATGCACTGGCACAGGACTTTTCAGGCAGTCACCAACCCCTTTCTTCACTTTCTCTCTTACCCACCAAATCAGGGGCATGGAAAAGAGCAACCCCAACTAAAGAGAGACTAAAAAGAACAGCCTGTTTCCGTGAAGAGCCAAGTGGTCTTCCTAGTTCTTGAGGCCCAAAAATGAAGCACCGTATCTCATAATTGCTAACATAAAAATGTTAAAAAATTGTTTATGTAAAGGAGATTCTTAAAGTTGATTATGCTCCTATGTAACATGATGTTTTAAAGAGGCACATGGAAGAACAAGCAAATCACTGTATATACCTTGTTATCAAATAATATCAATCCTCTAAACTCGTATATAAAGGTGGATTATGACAGAAAACTTAAATTTAAAGAAAAATAAATATCATCCTTACTGTTTTTCTGATACTGTCATCCCCAAATCTTTCATACAAAGTAGTGCAATACACGACCAGTAGCAAGAGGCTCAGAAGCACGGCACTGCAGCTTACAAATTCAAAGAAGTAAAGGCCGCCGCATAAGGTGCAGCTCTCCACCACTTCTTCACAAACGAAAGCTACAAAGGAAAATAACTGTGGAAAAATAGGAATTATTCAAGTTAGATAATTACTTCACTAATGTCTGTACCAGGCAATTGAGTCACTTATCTAAAACCTAGTGAAAATAACTATCTGGAAGAAAGAAGGAACATAGACTTGCAGTTTGTGACCTGACAAACACCAAACTAAATACTTGGTATGTGTAGAAAAGCTATATTGCTGTTAAAATTAAGCACTGTATCTTGTATAAACTAGGTCCACCTGAACAAAAAGCACTAAACCAGGCAGCCACATAGCTTCTTAATTTTACAGTAAAGATAAATAATGCATGTTTTCCTGTAACTGACAGGTAGAGGCCAACTGGAAATATAGGGTATAAAAAACAAAAAAATTCAGTCAGTGAATTCTCTGGCTGCCTATTGGCAAATTGTAAGATCACATGTAGTCTCATGTGCACTGGCTGGTATTCACAGCCAGAAGGCAAAAATGGGAATGTTAAAGAAATGGCAGAAGATGATAATTCAAATGGGCTCCTACACTGCAGTTCTTCCTGCAGCGCTGCTGGAGTGTTTGAACCCTCTGATGTACTGCACATTGCATTCTAGGTAAACACTCCCCCCTAAACTGCATTTCCAAAGAGACTATGGCAGAAAGCAAATATTTCCATTTGGACTCAAGTCAGATACATGTGCTGTTCCATCTCCCCAGAAGTCTACCCAGTGGGGGTGCATCAATAAAGATTTTTTTGGCTGATACCGACGGCCGATTATTAACCAGCCATATCGGCTGGTACAGGGGCAATATGCAGCCTGACAGCTTGAAGAACAGCTCCCTGCTGGTAAGTCGGGGTCGGGGGACGGGACGGGACAGGACGGGACAGGACGAAGAGGGGTGGGAGCAACAGATCAAGGCCCCCATGGTGAGGGAAGGAGAGGGGCAGGGGCAGATGCTGCCCAGCCAGGGCAATGAAAGCAACCCTACTGGAAGCAGGGCAGAGCCATGGGTGGGCTCATCCAGGGGGCATGGTGGGGTGGGGCGAGGTGGCACCCCACCGTTGTGCACACCCCTCGGGGAAGCATGGGGGTCACGGTTGGGCCAAGGCTGTGCTTGGGGCAGGCGGCAGCAGTGCTGGGAGGGGTGGCCACAGGGTGAGCTAGTGTCACTTCAAAATCACCAATGCCACTGCCACCCACCCCACTCCCGCCTATCCCAAGCACACCCCCAGCCCCGTACCCACTGCTGGGAAAAGGCTGAGCAGCTCCGTCCCACTCCTGATGGGGTCACTTTCACTGCCCTGGCTGTGCAGTGCTTGCCCCTGCCCCAGCTCCACTCCCTCCCTCACCATAGAGGCCTTGCTCTGCCGCCCCGCCCCCACCACTTTACCGACCAGACACTGCTCTCCAAGGTGCTGGGCTGCATTCCTGGCTACATGCATGCTGCAGCTGCGCTCATGCACACAGCATTTACTGGTGACATTATCGACTACACTGGCCAAAAAAAGCTGACTGCCAATAACGTTAATTTTCCTTTTATTGGTGCCAATCCAATAGGTGATCAATATATTGGTGCATCTCTACTACCCAGACTTCACTGCACTGTATATCTAAAGAAAAGAAGCCAATTACCCTTTAAAGAAAACTTTAAATACAAATATTTGAATACCAAATTTGAGAACCAGGCTCCCCACAAACAAGAAATGTTTCTCTGTTTTGAAGGAAGTAGATAAAAGAATCTTTCCCCTAGCTGCATACCCTCAACTAAAATTTGCTACACAGATGCCATTTTTTTCCCCACAAGGTTGCTATATCTGCTGTTGTAGGAACCATTTTCTATAATATTATTCTACTTAAAAGAATATTTAAAAATTGATGCATAATTTACTGTGCAATTCTTGATGCCTGTTCCGATAACAGGCTTGTCAAATGATAACAGAACTGAATAAATGACACTTGTAGGTCTATCAGATTTGTAAGCTATTTTACGATATTCTCTAAGCTTTTGTGCAACAATTTTGTTTGCAATTGTGTCATTCTGGCCACTGTCCTACTGCTAGACTTCCCCGCCCTACATAGCCAACATCAGGTACAAAATCTATTAGTGTGGCTTCACTAGCCTAAGACATTCAGGTACAGAAAACTTGACTAGCCATAAAATTAAAAGTACATTGATAATGCCTTTTTTTTCCATGCCCAACCAGTCACCTCAGTAAAAATAATTCCTTGTATCCTAGGAAGCCTTCCTAAATGCTGGGCTTACCTTTATTTAGGCATTTACCAAATACTACTCTCTGGGAGCTCCCTGCTAGAAAAGAGCAGGACCAATTTAGAGTGGTCCCATGAATACTAACCAGGTTTTATCAGCATTTCATTCACAGTCAACTGTATCAAAGGCCACTGCAAGATTTAGTAAGATCAGCAGGGCACAATTACCCCTGCTGATCTCCAAGTGAAGATCCTTGACCAATGCCATGAGCATAGTCTCTGTGCTATATCCAGGGCAAAAGCCAGATTGGCAAGGGTCCAGAAATCTGATGGCATCCAGATGCACCTGGAGCTGTCCAGAGACCACCCGTTCAGTGACCTTTCACAAAAAGGAGAGACTGGAGGCAGGACAGTAACTGGCTGGGGGGCAGTCAGCATTCAAGCTTACTGAGTAGGAGCTGGACAGGACTCTTGGCCTGCATTATCTAATAAAACATGTTCACATATCCTCCACCTTTCACAGGCTCTATCCACAATGGCAAATTTCAGATTTATATTTTACATCTCTTGCTGTAACAGCAGAGGTTGTGATAGAGATGAGCATTTTACCAGCACTCTAGTTGTGATCATCTAACTCAGGGGTCGGCAACCCCCGGCACACGTGCTAAGCACAGCACATGAGGCCATTTTCTTCAGCACGCGTTGGGGCCAGGGAGGCAGCAGCTGTTTGCAGCCTCCCGGCTGCAGTCAGCTCCAGGTCTGGGTAGCTGCGGCCAGCCAGGAGCAGGCAGCTGGGATGCTGCAAGCCCTGCTGGGAGCAGCCTGGGCACCGTGGCTATCAGCAGCTACTCAGAGCCGGGGCCAGCTGCAGCCTGGAGACTACAAACAGCTGCTGCCTCCTGGCTCCAATGGGTGCAGTGCCGGCACCTGCTGCCTTCCCAGAGCCCGGGCCGGGAGGGCAGCAGCTGTTTGCAGCCTCCCGGCTGCAGTCAGCTCCAGGTCTGGGTAGCTGCGGCCAGCCAGGAGCAGGCAGCTGGGATGCTGCAAGCCCTGCTGGGAGCAGCCTGGGCACCGTGGCTATCAGCAGCTACCCAGAACCTAAGGCAGCTGCAAACATCTGCTGCCTCTCCACCCTGGCCCCAGCCCCATCTGCCTCCCAGCCCCAGACCCGGCCCCAGGGACGCAACACATACTGGCGATGCTCCCCCCATTGTACTGCCCTCACCACTTCTGCAAAGCAGTGTTGGAACCCGGCATAGCAGGGCACACTGGGGGGTGGAGAAAGCTGCCTGCCTGCTCCCAGCTCCCCACTGCCCTGCCATACTTCCCCTGCAGGTGGGGGCATCAGAGAGGGGCACAACCCTGAGCTGCTCCCCAGTGTGCACAGGAGCAGCATGGGCAAGTGTGGCAGGGCAGCAGGGAGCTGGGAGCAGGCAGCTTTCTGTGCCCACCACTGTGCCCTGCCATGCCAGGTTCCAATGCTGCTTTGCAGAAGCAGTGAGGGCAGCACAGCAGGGAGCATCGCCAGTATGTGCTGCCTCCCTGGAGCCTGGGGCCGGGTCTGGGACTGGAAGACAGCTGGGGCCATGGCCGGGGCCAAGAGGCAGCAGATGTTTGCAGCTGGCCCAGGTTCTGCATAGCTGCTGACAGCCACAGAGCCTGGGCTAGGGAGCAGCAGGGCTGAGGGGCAGGGGCTTTGGGTGGGAGGCAAGGGTCATGAGCAGGGCTGGGGGGCAGGAGCTTGGGTGTGGGGTAAAAGTCATGAGCAGGGCTGGGAGGCAAGGGCTTTGGGTGTGGGGCACAGGGCAGTAGGGCTGAGGGGCAAGGGTCATGAGCAGTGCTGGGGGGCAAGGGCTTTGGGTGGGGGGCACAAGGCAGCAGGGCTGGGGGGCAGGGGCACAAGCAGGGCATCCTGCCATGTACCCCCGCCCTCATTTTGTTTTTCTGGCATGCCAGCACTCCGGCACCTTCCAAGGTAGGCATTGTGGGGGTTTTCAGCACTCTGGCCAAAAAATGTTGCCTACCCCTGATCTAACTCTATTCTAAATAGGTGTGGGTAGAGGCAAGAGTAAGAGACCTGTCTAAAACATGGAATCTGTTGATGCTACCAAATGCAGAATTGCAAAATAGCAAAATCAGGATCCTGTAATTCACCAGAGTGAACAAGATTAAAAGCCAATGGCATTATACTTTCAGCACTACTAATGTCCACCAGATTTAGTTGTAAGAAGCATAACACTCGTCCCTGACTCCAAAGTTATGTGCTTTAAAGTGTTCAATGGAAAAAGCAAAACTTGCAAGAGAGATGCTACAACTTAACATCACCTCCTGCCAGTTTAAAATGATTTCTTCTGTGCTTTAGAATGCCTTACCAAGCACACTGCTTCTTTCTTTTGACTGTGTAACTGAATTAGGTTAGATTCATCTCCAAGGCCAAAGTTCCTGTGTTAAAATGCTGGTTTCCCAAAGGTCTTCCAAGGCCTTGTTCGTACCTCATAGTTTTGAAACGTTAATTGCTGGCATTTATTTGTACAATTAAGTAAGTTGAAGATAACATTGAATGCGTCCCCTGCAAAGATAAGAATGGCAGCCTTCATCCTGAATTTTCCTATGGTACATATTGGCTCAGTACTTGTGAACTGTAAATTCCACGATCTAAACCATGCCCAAGAGACAACACTTCAGATTAATATTTTATATTGAATACTTAACAGTAAAACTTAATGCGTCTCAGGAATGGAAAGAACTAGAGCTCAGCAACTAAAACAATATGACTGTTTCTCAGCATATATTTCCTATGTTTCTGGTCATAGATCCTATTCTTTACTAGCACTGGAAAGTTTAATCAATTGCCTTCCCTAGACAAAGAAAGAACATTAGATGAGAAAATACATGCTAACCCAACTCAGAACAGAGCTCCAAGACCCAAATAACCAGAATCAATCTATATTAAATTACCGAACTATTAGGTGTAAGCCACAGGAGGTGACAGTGCCATTCTACTTGGTGCTGGTTAGGTCTCATCTAGAGTACCGTGTGCAGGTCTGGGCTCTGCATTTTGAAAAAGATGTGGAGAAGTTGGACAGTCCAAAGGCAGATGGAACAAGTGATACAGAGGACTGGAGACAAACCATACAAGGAAAGGTGGGGACAATTAATAAGCATGTTTAGCTTGCAGGAAAGGCAATTAAGGGGAAACATGACAGTAGCCTTCAAATATCCAAAAAGCTGCTATGAAGAGGGAGACAACTTATGTCTCTTTTGCTGCAGAGGGGGCAGGATGCACAGAAATGGCTTTAAATTACAACACAGTAGGCTTAAATTGGGTATCAGGAAAAAACTTCTCTCACTGTTAGAGTGAGGCAGTGGAACCGACTGCTTAGGGAAGCTCCAGAATCTCCTTTGACAGTTTTGAAAATGAGCTTGGATAAACACTGATCAGGGATGATTCAAGAGTAGCAATGCCTGGAGTGTACTGTGAATACAACTCAAAAGCTAGGAGACTGACCCCAAGACCTCCCAGAGCATTGCCATAAAGAGTTTTGCAGTCCAAAGCAGGCCACAGAAGGTGGAAATAGGAGACTACCATGCGTAGTAGCAGAAGAATGAAGCAGAACTCCATAACCAGCTTGGTTATGCAAAAAGATTAAAGGAGCTGGGGCAAGTTTAAGAAAGGAAACAAATGACAGAAAAGGGAATTCTGGTCTCTTATTTCGGTTATGCAATGTATTGAACTCTATTTGGGGTCCTCAGAGTAGAATAGAAGGGTCTGATTATCCCATGTTTTCAGGATCTGCTTGTTGCCATACAGTGTCTGGGTTGTCTTCCCCCCCCCACCTTCCTCAGAAGCATTGGGTGTTGGCCACAGCCAAGACTGGAGATTTTGACTGGGGCGTGTTGATACTCCTGCTGGGACTGAGAAAACCAACAGATTTCAGGCTAGAGGGTCTTGCTTCTCTGTTCATGGAGACCAATCACCATATTTGAGATCAGGACACAGAGTGTGAGGTTATTTTACTTTCCTCTGAAATGGAAGGCATGGTCCTCTTCCTTGGATTTTAAGCATATTTTAACAAGCATTTTTTCTGTCCTTATATTAGCAGGACACTGACAGTGCTGTCATCCCCCTGCTTTACCTAGGGCAAGTTAAAAGGAGTCCCTTCCAGCACTACTTATCTATGATTCCACTGCAAGAGGAGTGCACAACTGCTTTAAAAAAATCATACTTGGATTAGTTTTACTGCTACACTGTCAAACAAGGAGGACTTCTTAAACTGAGTCCCCAAAGGATGTGTCCGAAATCCAATACTGTTCAAATAACATTAATCGTCAGAGATGATCCAAGTACACTGGAGCATGTCTTACAGCAGGTGGATGGACTACAACATACAGTGGCAACCCTTGAGAGATTAGCAAGTGGCCTGTGGGCTCCTGTCATCCCCCCCCAGAAGGAGCTGAAGTGCCCAAGCTGTGCACATGGCAAAGAAGGGACCCACTGTCACACTGCAAGTGGGTGGTGTATGCAGTTGCGAGGGATTGTTGCAAGTGCAGCAGAGGGTGGGGGGAAGCCTACATGGCTGGGGAAAGGGGGAGCTGGGCTGTCAGTGCTGTGTGCGCAGCAGCTGCAGGGAGTGGGGTGCTGGGCCTCTGAACTTCCCCTTTCCAGATGCATGCACCACAACACACACCCTCCTGGCTGTGCAGGGAGAGCTAGGTTGCCTGTGTTGCAGAGATGCCCATGGTGCAGAGATGCCGTACAGTGGAGGAGGGGCACTAGGCAGCCCAGCTTCCCTCCTCTGCCAGCTGTCCATACTGTGTGAGCATTCCTCCCCTACCTGCTGCCTGTGTTGCCAATGTGGCTGGGAGACAGGGGGATCCAAGCTGCCCACACTGTGCCAGGGGGCACCCGTGTGGTCTGCAGCCCCAAGTCTGGCCTGTATGGTATGTGGACCCAGAGTGCCTGAAAGTTCAGTAGTCTTGGACTACATCTCTTGAGGTTCTTTCCAGCCCCTCCATGTGTATTACAACAACTTTGAAGCAAGAGTTGATGATTCTTTGTTTTCTCTAAAACCACAAGGATTATTAACATTTGCTAACAGGATAGATAAAAATCAAAGTAAAAACAAAAAAAAGAACTGGATGTTTTATTTAAATCAGATTTTTTTGATTTAATCATATGGGTGTTTTTTTTTTTTGTTAGGATGCTTTTTAAAAAAATAAACCTACATAAAGATAGTTTTAATTTAAAATATGTTAGAGCTCAAAGATATCATCATGGAATAAGGATTATAACTTCTAATTATATACTGTTGAAACAATATATTCGTGTCACTTTTTTAGAAAAAATGTATAAATAGGTCACAACAGGCCATGGACTATATTAAGGGCCCAATCTTATGAGGTTCCCAGAGGCTCCTCTATAGATCAGTAAAGATTAAAGAAAACCACTCAACCCAATGGGACTTAGTGCTCAGTCTAAAAGATCCCATTAAGCATCTCTGTGATGCTTAGTTTCAGTTTTCAAACTGTGGATTTGTGTCTCCAGAAATAACATCCTTGTTAACAGCAGTATACGAGATGAAAGATAACAGACCTGACTACCCACCCATCAGCCCTATTGTCTCTGCAAGTTTGTGTACACAGAGTCAAGCCCTTACCTTTCTCTAAAAGTGCAACATTTCAAGAAGTTAAATAAATGGGGGGGGAGGGGTGTAGATCTGGAGAAGGAGGAGGAGTCTGGAAGCTAGGACCCTATTTTATCACTGTGTAAATATATGGGTTTTCCTCAAACAGGGACCAGGAGTTCCCACATAGTGCATTTCTGTTTCCCCAGAAGCACTGTCATGGATACTAATTTCACCTCCAAAAGCCTCCCTGGACAAAAGCACCTATGATGGACAAATGCCTCCACCCTATTTCCTTAACCCTTCCCTACAAGAAGCTTCTCAGAAAGCTATACTGCCATTGAGGTCCCTGTCACCAAATACACAGCACATCTTCTCAGCATGACTTTGAACAGCAGTAATTTTGGTTTAAATTGCCACGAAGAAATGCTGTGACGAACACCCGCTCCAGAACTATAGATTAACCTGTACAGAGCAGAGATATCTTCTGCACTAACAATCAGGAAACAGGTACCCAAATTCTCTCCTGACTCGCCCCCCAGCTTTAGGATTACTACATTTACAGTACGCATCACATAACAGTGAAACATGAGAGCTGTAAAAGGCTTTTTGCTATTTTTAAATCATTATCCTTATAGTTCTGTCCACGCATACCAGAAATGAATACCTCCTTTTTCACTTGAGGGTAAAAGTCATTCATTGATGATATCATCATATATACTGCTAGTAGTTAGTTTAAGGATGTCCCATCTCTAAGATAGCCTTTCTACACAATGAAAAGCTGTAAAGGTACAGTGTAATTATTCCTATAAGACTGTAAGAGCTTAAGGACTGTTGCTGGAGTCTCAACAGTGGCACCTCACAAACGAAATCTTCTGGTTTAGAATTATATTGAAGGCTGCTATTCAAAGATTCTTCTGTTACAAGTGTCCTATATAGTACAGCTTGTGCAGGAACTGAACAACTAAAAAACCAGAACGCATCTCTCATTGATGACACTTTTTTAGTCTGAGGTTATGCATTGGTATTTTTACACACAAACTTTTGTTTTTAATTCCTCAATTAGATGACAAATATTACTACTTTAGGTACAAATTCAGATCTAAAATCTTGGCACAACATGTCTTTCCCT
>NW_005842429.1:1191421-1196708 GCF_000455745.1 Alligator sinensis
ACTTATGCAAAGAATTTGAACCAGATTTTAGGTAGCAAATAAGATTATTTTCATATTAAGCAACTGAACTCCATAAGAAACACAGTAGGCATGTCTACATGTTCAATAATGCGCTGTAAGTATGGGGCATTAGATTTAGTACCTGTAACGACAGGTACTAATTTAATGCACTGTATTTAGTGCTACTGCGCATTAGCGTAGATTAATCCTTTTTTAGTGATGTTAATGCACATTAGACTAAATCTACTGCGCATTAGTGCTTTAGCATGGGCTTTGCCTGCTGTGCTAATGTGCAGTAGAATTAGTCTACTGTGCATTAAGCGTCTTGTGTAGATGTGCCCATTGTTCCCAATATTGCTTTGGCCATTACATCTTTATGGGTGTAGCAGGGCTCCTGAAGGGACCTGGATTTATGTAAACAACTCTGCAGGCTTGGGAACAGAGGCAAGTCACCTAGGCAGAGAAAGATGGGGGGTTTTACAGGCAAGTAGAGAGGGTTTGAGGTATTTGCCAGAGGGCTAAGATGGTTCTTTTCTATTTAACTGGCACTGGTGGCTTAACCTTGAGCTCTGCTGTGGCAAGCTCAAGGCCTACTTAGCAAACTGGTAACTCAGGAGCCCACAGACAGAGCGGGGCCCAGTCAGGGGTCCAGGCACCTAGGAACCTGGACCAGAGGGTCCATGTGCCCAGGGAAAGATTGAGCCAGGTTAGAGGGGTCTAAGTTGAACTAGAGGGTCCCCAAGCCCACAGAAGGACTAAAAGTTGGATTAAGGGGGCTGAGAGCCCAGAGGAGGGGCTGCATGCAGGACTAGGAGTTTGAGAGCCTGGAGGAGGGGCTGCGTGTGTGACCCAGGGGCCTGTGGCCTTCCTCTGAACTTCTGTAAGGGACCAGGGGTCCAGAGGCCCAAAGGGGTCGAGTGTATAAACAGGCAACACCAAAAAGAGAACCCCCAGGAGGTTTGGGTCATGGTATAGGGAAGGCATGGAGCTACACATTGAGCCCTTAAGGTTACAGGTTCCCTGGTGGGGAGATATGAATGTAGCCCTTAAAGCTACAGGTGCACTGCAGGGGCACAGACCAGTCAAGAGGGCCCTTTGAGCTTAAGGGTTGAACTGAGGCTATTGGGGGTCTGGGAGCAAATGGACTAAGGCTCACTCTTAAGGCCTGTAGGCAGCCTCCATTATTCAACCTCTAGTAAAAACAAGGCATAGCTGGTAAGCAATCAAGGGAGGGCTACAATAGAGACTGAGCTGGGAAAGAGCCACACAGCCATCAGGGGGTGTCATAGTTGCCCCTGGGGCACAAACCTGCCACAAAGTGATCCAAATATAAAGTGCTCCAAAGAAAAGTTTAAACAGAAGCAGTTAGTAATACACCTGTATTACCATGTGCATTTATAAATTAGGAGAAAAGTGATCCCAGAGTAATACCTGAATATGATGGAACTTAAATCTGGAAAGTAACTTCCTGCAATTGGTTTTACTGTATTTTAGGGAACACTGTCACAGTGAAGTCGCAGGTGATCTGATGAAGCAACATCCTACTTAAAAGCATGCTAGATAGTTGACTGTGCAATATTAACTTTAAGTTATTGTTATGCGTATTATTATACACAAAAGTCTCTAGAAATCCAAAAATGCTGTCTGGTGTACAACTACAGTAAGACAGTCTCTACCCCAAAAAGCTAAACAGGAAATGGCTCAAAAACAGACAGGTAACAAGACCTGACCAAAGCTGTGCAGCAGGTCACCAGCAGTTTCAGGAGTAGAACTCAAGTACCCCGAGTCCTACCTGAGTGTCCCATCCATTAAATCACTTTGCTTCCCAAAAGATTGCAGTATCATGTTTACCTGATTTTCAAACAGATTTTTTTCAGGATTTTTAATAAATATATTTTAATTCAATATATTTTAATAAAATATAAAGACATAGGTTTTCTTCCTTAGAAAGTGGTATGTCACTCACCTTCACCTATAATAATCAAAAAGACTGATTCATGATTTGTGCTCTGGCCAAGGACTCAACAACTTGTATATCTCAAGACAGGGGAGTCAAGGTAAAAGAAAAAAAAATTAGCTGCCTATTGGGGAGTACAAAGGAAGTCTCGCTCTTGATACCTTCCCTTTTTGTCTCCCTGCCACTGATAGGCTCCAGTAATAAACTGCCAAAGCCTTAGAAATATCAAGTTTGCACCCATACAGGTCCACCAGTTTCCCGTCTTGCTTAAGATTGGCCCTAGTAATTTATTTCCTTCCTTCCTAGAAAAGCTTTTAAAAAGAAATGCCCCAGCCAAGTAAACGCAAGCATGTGAGCAGTCTACTACATAAGTCAACAGGACTGTTTATACCAGTCTAGGTGTTTCCAGAAGTTTGTTTCGTGATAAGCATTAAAACAAAAAGTACAAGTTAACCCCCAAAATAGCTGAAATAGTGTTAGCTTTGAGATTGTTACAGGGTTCTCTAAAAATTCTTTTCAAGTATAACTTTAAAAAACACTAAGTGCCTTCTCTTATCAGTACTTGGTATCTTTTCTCAAGTGATGGTCATCCATTTTAAAATTTTGATTGCTTCCTTTTCTGGCAATGCCCAAATAAAAACAAGAGGTGGAAACCACCTGGTGCTCTCATGGCGATGACACAGCTCAGACTCAAAAGTCATGCACATCAGAGTCAGTTCCTATTAACTGCATCTATGATTGGATGCCCTTTTCCATTTGGGTTTCACTACCTCCTTGCTAAGGTCTAGGCTGCTGCTCTTGCCATTAATTACAGCAAACTGCATTTTCAGAGACTCCATATATGTGATATTTTGGATACCCTAGGACAGTGGTTCTCAACCTTTTTAGACTCAAGTCATCTCTTGGAAAATGCCGGCTCTTCACTTTCACCTACTCCTTGACTATGGGAAAATATTAAACTGCAAAAAACTCAGAAAGACCAAAACAGGTCTGAATGGTTTTGACATCAGATTCCTGTTTGAAATCTCTGAGTTTATCTTGTGAATCATGTATAGGTATATGCATATCCTTAAAAGGATGTCAAGGCACCCCAGGATGCTACAGCACCCTGGTTGAGAATCACTGCTCTAAGAGTTAGGATTGAACACTTGTCAGATGCTATGCCAAAAACTCACTGCTGAGCTGATGCAGTAAAATGGATAAAAGATAAAAGGACAGAAGGATGTTCTAAATGGATTGTATCTGGGAGCTTATTAAAGTTCATTTCTGAGCTATCTCCCACATTTAAGAATAAAAATCAAGAAACATTATAAAATACACATCAAGAGCCTAAAGGGTTTAAGATACTCTGACTTGAAGTGATGCACTGTATTTCCCCATCCATGCTACAGCTGTTCACCATAACAACCATCAGAGGACAGAAGCTCTGGAATAGCCTTCTAATGGTTTTTGGTTTTAGACCGAGCTTAAGACATGCATGAATTATTACATACTGCAGTTTCCTGTGTCAGGAATGGACTTGACTAGATGACCCAGAATGTCCCTAGAATGAGGTGTCACCAAGGTCTACTGCCAATTATGTTAAAGGATTTTTTTAGTGCAAAGCATTAAATTTTCCATGTGGGTTTAGCCCATTTTAATTTCAGATTAAAATGGTAAGAGCACAAGTATTGAGGTGACAGTCACACTGGCCTGTGCTCTCTCCTCTTTATCTGAACCTACAGCAGACTGAGATAATTTGAAACACAGCATGCTAGTATTGTGAAGATGCCTCCCTCTTCAGAGGCAGACTCCAATATTTGAATCCGTTGCAAATATTATATTATAGCTGCAATACCAGCGAGTCATCTTCCTTCCCGGCCTTTAGAAGTTCATCATTTCTTACGCAGCACTGGATTTAGGTTATTTTGTCAGTGTTTTAATTTTTTAAAACTAGACTTTTTAGATAAAGTTAAACTCCCTCTGAAGTACATGGCGGCTGTATGAAGGATTTTATTTTAGGGTCTGTTTTAATTTGGATAGGATAATGCCCTTCCCTAACCTCCTTCCCTTTTCTGTACCAACAGGTGCACTTGCACTCCGTTTTTGTTTCCAGCTCCACCCAATAGCTAAAGACAACTGCCTGGCAGTGGCAGCAGCATTTTGAGTCAAGCAGTGCCCAGAGAGTCCACTGACTTCATGGCTCATTATAATCTACCTGCTCCTTTCTCGACTCTTCATTCTAGGCGTTGTTAAAAACCCTTTCTTTTTTTTAACAGTCTTGATGGTCCACCATTGAAGCTCGCCTTTCTTCTCCCATCCTGCTCAGGTGCTCCTGGTCAGGAAGTTCCTCTATCAGGACCCAGCAGACTGTTTTAAACTCATTCCAATGAAGGTAGGTTTGTTTCTGCTTCCCCCTCAAACTGAATCACTGGGCCCTAAGGCCTTCAGCCTGTAGTGAAGCTTCTAGCTTAGTTTTAACTGGGGAAAAATATGTGTGGCATTGCACCTCGCCGCCTGCACCCCACTCTTCAAAATCCTAGATCCACCCACCCTCAGGTTTTGAATTACTCTTTGACTCTTGGAGAGGTCTGCAAAAACATTTAAACCAATTCACTGATTAACAAGTCCACCTAAGTGAAGGAGCAATCTATTTGGAGACCCCCCAACATGATTTTTCAAATCTTACAGGGGGGCTCTCCTCCTCTGTAATTCGCACCCTGCCCACCCCCACTAGTATTGTTTTGTATGGGGAGGGGAGGGGGAGACCAGCACCAATTAACAAGTTTAAGGGAAGAAAGCAGCTAGGGAACAAGGGATAGCTCAGGCATGAGGTGCAAGGGGTGGGGAGGGAAATAGGGTCAATATAGTTGTTGGTTGTAACTGTGTGGGTCTAAGGAAGGGTGTTTGCACCCAAAAGCATGGGCGACACGTAGGGGGTGCACGCACACCCCCTGAGATTGGCCGTACCCCGCCTGAAAGAAGCATCTGTGGGCGGTCTCCACCTCCCCGCTGCTGACACCGCTGCCTGCAGGCAGTCACCCTGCCCCCAGGGGGGGCCCGCGGCATTTGTGCCTGCAACCTTGCAAATAATTTTTCCGACCGTTTACCCAGTCTAATAAAATTTATGGCACCTACCCAAAGAAATCTGTCAGTCAGTGTAGCGATACTGACAGCTTCGAGAGGCAGCCTTCACGGCCAAACACCAAGCACCCTCCTCACAACCCCTCCCACCCCCCCGGCCCGGGGAAGGCTCAGGGCAGCCCCTGCCCCCGCCGGGATCTCCTCAGCCTCCGAGGGCCGCGCTGCGCACAGCCTGGGGCCGAGGTCCCCCCGCCCCCGCCCCGCTCA
>NW_005842429.1:1196867-1200711 GCF_000455745.1 Alligator sinensis
GATCTCGGTCCGTGCTAGTCAGTCCGCGCTTCAGACCGACGCGCTACTCGACTCGGGCCCCGGCCAGCCCCCCGGTTTACAACTGCTAGTCACGAAACAAACCCCAAGGTGTCAACACAAAGCCCTCAGGCGCGGGCCCTCGGCGGGCTCTGCCACAGAAATGCCGCTTGCTTGGTTTCCTGCCAAGAGAAGATCCGGGATTTTCCAAGGAGCGCCTCACCTAGGGCGACTGCTGAGGCCCGCCAGCACTGGGCCCCGCGGCAGCGCCGCCGCCTCCTTTCCCGAGGGGCAGCGCCGGCCGGAGGGCTGAGCAGGCTGGGCTCCAGCAGGGCGCCAAGCTTGATCCGATTGACTGTTATTAGTAGATGTTAAGGATTGTAAATCCAAAAAGATGACAAAGCCGATAGGGAAATACAAAGCACCCAGGCGAGGGACTAACAATAACACCCGATAATAACAATAATAACCCGACAACAATAATAACCCGACAATATATATAACAATAACAATAACACTAACATATATAACATATATAACAATAACAATAACACCTTACTCAGGTGCTCAAAAAAAAAATCACCAATACAAAGAAGGTGGGGGGGTGGATGCCCCTGCTTTTTGTGACTCCATTTGAAGGGTAACTGCATACAAAAGTAGATGCATTAAGGGATTCTTCAGGGCCTTGAACAGGGTGGAGGAACAGGATCACACTTGATGCGCTCAATCACGTCAGAGGTAGCATAGGATCTCTGCTGTCAGAGCAGTGGTTTTCAACCTTTTTCCATTTGCAGATCCCTAAAAAAATATTGAATGGCAGCACAGACCCCTTTGGAAGTTTCTAATGGGATGCAAACCCCTTTGAATTGTAAATGGGTATTCACACGCTTTTGACTGATCACAGTCCACTTTTGCCTTAGACCACAGGTTGAAAAAAAACACAGTGCTATCTATACCAGTGTTTCTCAACTTTTTCCAGCCCAAAGGCATACTTACATTAATACAATTTTTCCATGGCACACCTGTTAAGGCATTCCCCAGCCTCGCACCTATTGTAGCTCATTGCCATGGCAAAGTTCTGCGGCACACCTGTTCATTTCTGACAGCACGCTTTTGTGCCGTGGCACACTGGTTGGGAAACACTGACCAATACCTTTAGTTTACCAGCTAAGTCAACGCAGCCCCCTGGTGTAAATACAGCGCATGGCAACACAACAGAATTTTCTGCTGGAGTAGCTAAACCACCTCCCGTACACTACTCACTAAACCTGACAAGCATCCTTCTTTTGGCATCGCTATGCTGGAGAAACTGCTGGTACAGATGCAACCAGAAGGGGGGGAGAGGGGAGAGGCAGAGGTTTAAAACAAAATTTCCTAGCCAATTTAACTACACTAGCAACACTTTAGTATAGCCCAGGCCACGTGAATCAGTAGCAAGTGAGAAAAAGTAGCAGGAATACTGGCCCACATCTCAGAGGAGGTCAGCCAGTAGCAGTGCCTAAGTTAGAACTTGTCCAGACCTCACTGGGAAGGTACTAGGATATGCAGACGATTGCCTAAATAGAGAAAAAAAGAATCACATTATAGCTGCTATCAAGGCTGTGTCCAGACAAGCATGGATGTGCAGTAGGCACCACACATACAGGCGTTCCCTGGGCTGCTACCTTGCAGCGTGGGGAAGAAGGGGGTTGATCCTTGGAGATCCTGGGGTCAGAAAACACATACCAAAAAAACAACTGCAGCAGCACGCATGGTGGCAGTGTGCACTGCCCAAAGCAGGAGCCTAGCTGCAGACCAGGCTTCCTGCTGCGGCTGCTGGCCGCAGCACAGTTGCTGGCCCCAGCCTCCCCTCAATTTACGTCTTCACTGACTGGCTTTCTTGCATGCATACCAGCCTTTGGCTTCTTTACTATTAATTCCATCTAGGAAGAGCACGACCCAAATGCAGATGCTTCCTCAGCCTGACGAATGAGGCTGAAATTGGTTCCTTATTCCCAGTTCCTTATTCCTGGTTCCCTATTCCTTATTCCCGGTTCCTGGTCCCAATAAAAACTTGTTCTTAATGAATTACACATCCTAAAGAGACAGAATTTCATTACCTATGCATATGTACTAATTAATATGTAAAATAATCTCTCATATCAAGAACGGAGCCCTAAATGAAGGTCAGATTAAGATGAGTTTATAGGGCAAAACGCTTCTTGGGCCACCCCAAATATAGTGGTGATGCCACTGGGGGACTGTCCCAAAGAACCCTGACCACAGTTCTGCTCAGCCCAAAGCACGATTTGGCCATGCCAGGCTGCCAACTAACAGCCCCAATGCCCACTATACTCAGTATAATAGCTTGAATAAAGAACTGGCTCTCGGGCTGGGGTTATGGCTAGAAATTCTGATTGGGCCACCCATCAGAATACCTCTGTGCCACTGGGGAATTGTCCTGGACATCTTTGACCAGAGACCTGCCTGGCCCAAAGCATGGTTTTGCCGTGCCAGGTTGCCAACTGTCACCACGCCCCAGACACTGTGCTAAGTATATGGAACTGAATAAGGAACTGGATTTTGGCCAGGATTATACCCAGAAATCCTTCTTTAGCCACCCCACGCCATGCCTCTGTGGCACTGGGGGACTCTCCTCCACATTGCTGAGGACAGACTTGCCCGGCCCAAAGTGCGGCTTGGATGTGCCAGGCTGCCAATTAACAGCCTCCCTGCCATAGTACAAAGTATATGGATCTGAATAAAGAACTGGATTTGCGCTGGGATTATACCCACAAAACCTTCTTAGGCCACCCCATGCCATGCCTCTGTGGCACTGGGGGACTGTCCTGGACATCAATGACCACAGACTTTCCCAGCCACATCATCGTTTGGCGGTGCCAGGTTGCCTACTGAAAGCAGCCCAACCACAGCGCGAAGTACATGGATCTGAATAAGGAACTGGATTTTGGGCTGGGATTATTCCCAGGAATCTTTCTCGGGCCACCTCAGACCACACCTCTGTGCCATGTGGGGGGCGCTTCTGGACATCTCTGAATAGAGACTTGCCTGGTCCAAAGGGCGGTTTGGCCGTGCCAGGGTGCTAACTGACAGCACCCCAGCCACTGTGCTAGATATATGGACCCAAATAAGGAACAGGTTTTTGGGCTAGGATTACAGCTAGAAATCCTGCTTGGACCACCCCATGGCATACCTATGTGTCCCCAGAGGACTCTCTTGGACATCTTTGACCAGAGACTTGCCCGGCCTAAAACGTGGTTTGGCCGTGCCCTTCTGCTATCTGACAGCACTCCCCCAGCAACTGTACTAAGGACAACGGCTTGAATAGGGAACTCTTTTTGGACTGGGATTAGAAATTAAAATCCTTCTTGGCCACCCCACACTATGACTGTGGAACTGGTGAACTCTCCCAGACATCCCTGACCAGAGTCTTGCCTGGCCCAGAGCGCAGTTTCTTCATGCCATGCTGCTAACTGCAGCCCCTATATCCATTAACAAAATAAAAGGCTTAGTCTGGCTGTCTGTGTGTCTGTCTGTATGTCTGTCGTAATGCTTCTAGCCAGCTGCGCATGCACCCCAAAGGGGGGTGGGGGTGGCGATTGGCTGGGTGGCACATGCTGCGCGGGCCCGAATTTGCACCGCTCCCAGGGAATTTTGGCGGTGGGGAACATGCCCCAGGCAACCAAGCAGCCAGGCTGCCCCTCATCTTCCTGCCTGAGGGCCAATGGGGTATGACGGTGGCCGCCCATCCTGGATGCCCCCCAGAATGCCGGCAGGAACAGGGAGATGGGGGGCAGAGAGGGAGGGAGGGGAAGAGGGTGCTATCATTTGGCAGTCTGGCATGGCC
>NW_005842429.1:1200721-1202211 GCF_000455745.1 Alligator sinensis
GGGCAAGTCTCTGATGTCAGATGTCCAGCAAAGTCCCCCGGTGTCACAGAGACATGGTGTGGGGTGGTACAAGAAGGATTTCTAGATATAATCCCAGCCCAAAATCCAGTTCCTCATTCAAGTCCATATACTTAGCACAGTGTCTGGGAGGGTGCTGTCAGTTGGCAGGCTGGCACAGTTAAACCATGCTTTGGGCAGGCCAAGTCTTTGGTCAGAGGTGTCCAGGACATTCCCCCAAGACCACAGAGGCATGTCATGGGGTGGCCCAAGAAGGATTTCTAGGTATAATCTCAGCCCAAAATCCAGTTCCTTATTTGGGTCCATGTATTTAGCACCATGACTAGTGGTGTCAGTTGGTAGCCTGACTCGGCCAAACCGTGCCTTTGGCCTGGCAAGTCTCTGGTCAGAGATGTCCACGAGAGTCCCCCAGTGCCACGGAGGTGTGGTCTGGGGTGGCCCAAGAAGGATTTCTGGGTATAATCGCAGCCCATAGTCCAGTACCTTATTCGGTTCCATGTACTTAGCACAGTGGCTGGGGTACTCTCTATTGGCAGCCTGATACGGCCAACCCGCGCTTTAGGCTGGGCAAGTCTCTAGTCAGAGATGTCCAGGAGAGTCCCTCAGTGGCACCAAGGTATGGTCTGGGGTGGCCCAAGAAGGATTTCTGGGTATAATCCCAGTACAAAATCCAGTTCCTTATTCGGGTCCACATACTTAGCACAATGTCTGGGGGGTGGTGTCAGTTGGCAACCTGGCGTGACTAACCTGCGTTTTGGGCCAGGTAAGTCTCTGGTCAGAAGTGTCCAGGAATGTCTGCTGGTGGCACAGAGACATGTTCTGGGGTGGCCAGGAAGGATTTGTGTATATAATCCCAGCCCAAATTCCATTTAATTATTCAGGTCCATTAATTTAGCATGGTGGCTGGGGTGCTGTTAGTTGTCACCCTGGCACGGCCAAGCTGCGTTTTGGGCTGGGCAAGTCTCTGGTCACAGATGTCCAGCAGTGTCCCCTGGTGGCACAGAGATGTGTTTTGGGGTGGCCCAAGAAGGATTTCTGCTTATAATAGTCCGGCAGGACAAATTATGCTGAGGGGAAACCAGCACGGGTTCGTGGCAGGCAGATCGTGCCTGACCAAACTAGTCTCTTTTTATGACCAGGTTATGAAACGCCTGGACACAGGAGGAGGGGTGGATGTCGTATACTTAGACTTCAGGAAGGCCTTCGATATGGTATCCCACCCCATACTGGTGAACAAGTTAAGAGGCTGCGACTTGGATGACCACACAGTCCGGTGGGTGGCGAATTGGCTGGAGGGTCGCACCCAGAGAGTCGTGGTGGATGGGTCGGCTTTGACCTGGAAGGGTGTGGGAAGTGGGGTCCCGCAGGGCTCGGTCCTTGGACCGATACTCTTTAATGTCTTCATCAGCGACTTGGACGAGGGAGTGAAATGTACTCTGTCCAAGTTTGCAGATGACACAAAGCTATGGGGA
>NW_005842429.1:1202694-1207011 GCF_000455745.1 Alligator sinensis
GGGGTTACAAGAAATAATGGCCACAAGCTAGCAGAGAGCAGATTTAGATTGGACATTAGGAAGAACTTCTTCACAGTTTGAGTGGCCAAGGTCTGGAACGGGCTCCCAAGGGAGGTGGTGCTCTCCCCTACCCTGGGGGCCTCCAAGAGGAGGTTAGATAAGCATCTAGCTGGGGTCATCTAAACCCAGCACTCTTTGCTGCCTATGCAGGGGGTCGGACTCGATGATCTATTGAGGTCCCTTCTGACCCTAACATCTATGAATCTATAATCCCAACCCAAATTCCAGTTCCTTACTCAGTTCCATATACTTAGCACAGCAGCTTGAGTGCTGTCTGTTGACAGTCTGGCATGGCCAAACCATGTTTTGGTCCGGGCAAATCTCTGGTCAGAGATGTCCAGGAGAGTCCCCCAGTGGCACAGAGACATGGTCTGGGGTGGCCCAAGGAGTTCTGGGTCTAATCCCAGCCCAACCAACCCAAATTCCAGTTCCTTACTCAGTTCCATATACTTAGCACAGCAGCTTGAGTGCTGTCTGTTGACAGTCTGGCATGGCCAAACCATGTTTTGGTCCGGGCAAATCTCTGGTCAGAGATGTCCAGGAGAGTCCCCCAGTGGCACAGAGACATGGTCTGGGGTGGCCCAAGGAGTTCTGGGTCTAATCCCAGCCCAAATTCCAGTTCCTTATTCAGTTCCATATACTTAGCACATTGGCTTGGGTGCTGTCTGTGGGCAGCCTGGCACAGCCAAACCGTGTGTTGGGCCAGGCAAATCTGTGGTCATAGATGTCCAGAAGTATCCCCCGGTGGCACAAGGACATGATCTGGGGTGGCCCAAGAAGGATTTCTGGGTCTAATCCCAGCCCAAAATCCCGTTCCTTGTTCAAGTCCAGATACTTAGCACAGTGTCTGGCAGATGGTGTCAGTTGGCAGACTGGTACAGCAAAACCACATTTTGGGCCAGGCATGTCTCTTGTCAGAGATGTCCAGGAGAGTTCCCCGGTGCCACAGATGTCTTGGGTGGCCCAAGGATTTCTGGGTATAATCCCAGCCCAAAATCCAGCTCTTTATTCAATTCCATGTATTTAGCACAGTGCCTGGGGAGTGCTAACAGTTGGCAACCTGGCACAGCTAAACCATGTTTTGGGCCAGGTACATCTCTGTTCAGAGATTTCCAGGAGTGTACCCCGGTGTCACAGAGGTGTGGTCTGGGGTGGCCTAAGAAGGATTTCTGGGTAAAATCCCAGCCTATAGTCCAGTTCCTTATTTGGTTCCATATACTTAACAGTGGTTAGGGTGCTGTCTGTTGGCAGCCTGGCATGGCCAAACCATGTTTTAGGCCAGGCAAATCTGTGGCCAGAGACGTCCAGAAGCATCCCCTGGGGGCACAGAGACATGGTCTGGGGTGGCCCAAGAAGGATTTCTGGGTATAATCCCATTCCAAAATCTATGGGATGATTTTGTTTCCATGCAAAATCCATTATTCAGTTCCATGCATTTAGCACGGTGGCTGGGGTGGTATCTGTTGCCAGCCTGGCACAGCCAAACCATGCTTTAGGCTGGGCGAGTCTCTGGTCACAGATGTCCAGGACAATTCCCCAGTGGCACAGAGGTATTCTGATGGGTGGCCCAATCAGAATTTCTAGCCATAACGCCAGCCCGAGAGCCAGTTCCTTATTCAAACCATTATGCTGAGTATAGTGGGCATGGAAGCTGTTAGTTGGCAGCCTGGCACGGCCAAACCGTGCTTTAGGCCGTATGGGACTATGGTCAGGATTCTTTGGGACAGTCCCCCAGTGGCATCACCACTATATTTGGGGTGGCCCAAGAAGTGTTTTGCCCCATAATCTCATCCTAATCTGATCTTCGGTTAGAGCTCTATACTCAATACGGGATATTATTTTACATATTAATTAGTATATATGGATAGGTAATGAAATTGTCTCTTTAGGATGTGTAATTTATTAATAACAAGTTTTTATTATGTCTAGACTAACTTTGAAAATAGGGAACTGGATATAAGGAACCAACTCCTGCCTTATGCCTGACAGAGGGTATTTATACCCAAAAGCTTGCTAAGAAGTTTTCCAACTTTGAGTTGTTCTAATAAGAGATAGGCAGACAAGGTTTTTTGGGTAAATCTGATTATGTCCTTAGACTAACACGGCTACAACCTATACCCCTTTAATCCTTTGTGTTCTTTCCATGGTTATTTGATTCTTCTGTAGGGTTTTAAAAAGGGCAACAAGCAGTTCAAGGTCTTTATTGATACCGAGACTCCTCTTCAAGGAAAGAAGTTTTTCCTAAAATTGAACGTGAAAACGTGGGGCTGACATCAATTTACAATAGAAAAAAACCCCAAAAACAATAGTTTAGGTAAATCCTACACTAATTATTGACTTGAAATTCCCAGTGCTTCAGTTGTCAAGATTCAAAAAGGACATTCAAGCCTACTGCAGAAAGTACAAACTATGTTAAATGGCATTTGAGTCACCACGTGCACTGGAATGTAAAGAGGACAGGTATTTAACAATTAATGTTTCCTTTTGTGTGTTGAGGTGCTTTTTTAGAGCAAGTAATAAAATGCTTAGTTGTAAAAAATAGTTTCACCTGCATCAGTTGCTTGTCTCTCCCCCAATGGAATAAACAACTACTTTATTATCAAATACTTTTAATTACAGTTTTTGGTGTATTTTCCTCAAAATGAAGATGAAGAACTCAAGTACTGAGGATATCCCAACATCCTTCTAGGTCTTCTTTTATCCCTGCAAAGGAACAGCTAGGATGATACTCAGTAGCTTCAAAATATATCGAAATAGAATTTTAGATTTAATGAAATTTCATAAAGAAATTTTAATTCTAAAAAGGAATCCACAAGAAGTGTAATGGACCTTATCCGTTCTGAAGTGGGACAAATAACTCCAGGGTTATCTGATCCTCTGACATGAGACACTTGAACAAAACTCAAGTGTTTGCCAACTGAAAGACTTTCTGGCAAAAACTGAACAGTATAAAAATAGCGTTGAATTTAAGTATGCTAAAATTCTAAAGTTTCAAAACATGATGTGCTGTGGTACTGTGTACCACTGAAATTTAGACAGGAAAACACACTGGTTTCTTCAAGAGCTAGACAAATTCCTATACATATGTTAAATACCATGCTAAGAAAGTATACATGGGCGCACAGAGCAGGTTGGCTAAAGAGTGACATGCCATGGGTCAAAGACTAGAAAACCTTACATGAAAAATGTTTTTAATTCTATATTTTTATTCCTGTTGGGAAACAACTGGATCACTATTATGGTGGCAAAATTTCGCTATCATTGCATCCTACATTTGTTACTTCCAAGATTGAATAAAGCAACTCAAAAGAATAAACAGGCTACTATTTAAATACTCTGTTAGCTAAACTGACTCCGTTTACTCTCAGATCACTAGCACTGATAAACAGCCAAACAATCCCCCTGGAAGCTTAGGCAAAAATAAAGCAAATAAAGTGCATTGTTATGCTGGTCTCAAGAAAGTGAAAAAGTTACTTAGGTATACAGACAACTCTGAAACTTTTGCAACTCCAGTTTGGAAAAATGTGCAGGCTGGCTCCCGATCCCATCCTCACCATGTGCGAGCCGGGCCCGTCTTTGCGCACACGGACTGTGGCCAGCAGCCCGGGCACGCGGGGCGGTAAGGTACGCGCGAGCTAGAATCAGTTACGGAGGCGTAATGGTTGATTGAAAAGATTATTTACTTACACCCAAGGTGGTCGCGGTGTAGGCTGGACAGCTTTCCAGGCAAAGCTCCTCTTGAATCCTCGTTGGAGTGTTGAGCCCCAGCTCAAGTCTGGGATCGTGCCCGGTATGCAAAAGCCAATAAAGATACCAGGGGTGAAAGTATAAAGAAGATTTATTGCTAGCAATACAAGGTGCAAGCAGAATAATTTCATGTAACAAGCACACAGATTCTTAATTCTAAGCATCTTTTATACAGGAGTATTGGACCTTCATAAGCATTCTTGTTTGCTAATTGGTTATAAGGGAGTGACGCAAGGAGTTCTTTACTGAGCATGTCTCTATACCTGTGTTTTAGCTATGTATCTCATTTACATACATGTATGTTTCATTCGCATACTTTCTCCCCACCTAGGGGTGTGATTTTTAATATTTAAATTAGCTCTTTGCCCTAGTCCTCTGATTCCGCTTTTGTTTTCAAGCCTCCTTTATCTAAGACTGTCTCCTCTTTATCATTGCAGATGGACATTAGTTACATAACAGAGACTTTTGCTTGGGCTTTGTATAGTGGTTTCTAGGTCAAACCTGACACCT
>NW_005842429.1:1213132-1231072 GCF_000455745.1 Alligator sinensis
GGCTGGATCTCCGTGGGTTCTGTTCGGTTCCCAGGTCCCCCGGAGCTGTTAAAGACTCCATGGGTTTGAAAATTGGGTATATAGGATAGGGATACGTCTAGGATTGCGCTCGGTGACGGGGAGAGGCTAGAAGCTAAACGGACCTCCGTTGCCTGCTTAAGAAAGGTGCGTTGGGTCCGCAAGGGTCCACATCGCTTGGAGATCTTCACACAGCGCAAAGTCTCCTCCTCCTGGTGAGTTCTGTATCTCTCCAGGTTTCCTCTCTCTCTGACTTGGGCAGAAACTACCCAAGCCTTTTGTACGGCTAGCAAGCCAATAGCTAGCCACCACGTATGCCTACATTTAGAACCGGCCAATAATGTGGCACGAATCTAAATACAAATGGCGGGAACTCCTTTGCACCGTGCATCACTATGATGCAAAAGAAATGCACCATGCAAAGAAGGCTACAAACGGCAGGAAATACTCTTTTGCACGCGGGTTCTCCTATTGCAGCAGAAAAAAACACTCTACCGTGCAAAAAAGCTGCAATTTGGCGGGAACATAATTTAGCGGTGCCGAAGCACACAAAAACAAAAAACCACAACTTTGGGTTGTGACAGGAAATAGGAACTTCAATGCCTAATATCACTAGACTCAACAATAATATTAGGATGTAAACATTAAAAAGTTTTATTGGGAAAGACTGGAATTGAAAAGAAAATTCTATTACACCAGTACTTTTAGCAAAATTATTTCAGAAAAAAAACAAATATATAAAACCACCCCACTTGATCAGACTACTATCTGTCCATTTTTTAGTTTCACTACACAGTGAAAACTCTGTACCACTATTACCTTGGGTAGAACACTACACTAATTAGGAAGAGGACATATTTGCCGAGGTGTAGTCATGCTAGTAAGGTTATGCAGCTTTTTGTACCCGAGCTAGGTCAAGTACTTACATAGCACTACATTCTGCCTGCAGTAACTTGCTTAAAAGCTTACTAGTTGAGCTTTTAAAAAGCCAACCCATAGAACCAGTTGAATAAAGAATTAGTATTTATTGGTCACTTTAAGAAAAACTAGAGACCATAAACTCAATATGAGAGAGATCGCTCACAAACTAATGAGGGGAAGAGGGAGGAAGCATGTGCAAACAAACAAACCAAACCAACCACACACACACACACACACACACACTCTAGGTATACTATACACAATTTGCTTATTTAGAAAGTTACTAAAAAAAGCATTTGAAGGAAACTAACATCCCAGTAGTGTTGCACTGTGTTGTGTAGACAAACCACATAAATGACAGAAATCTGGCAAGTTTGCTTCACTCCTAAAAATGTTAGCACAAGATGGTGTTGTCAAAATGCAGACTCAGTTTCTTTGACAGTGGCAAATCTTAGGAAGGCTTAAAGCTGAACCAGTGTCAGTTAGCAGAACAAAAGCTGAACATTAAGTATTTAGCCTTTGAAAATGAATAAATTAAGTTTTTCAATTAACATACAAACAGAAGGCAATAAGAATTATTGAAATTTGAATGCAGAGAATACTTTATTAACCAATTACAGTTTTGATGACTGATTTTAAAAACCATAGCTTGTGTGGGAAACAAGGGGGATGTTAAGGCTGAGCCATATATATTATAGACAAAAATCAGGATACTGATAATCTGTACATTTAACCTCTGCTTTTCTCTTTATACATCTTTTATTCGGTGTCGGAAATTATAAAATAAACAAACCCATAAGCTGGCCAATACTTAAAAAAATTATTCTTGAACGGAAGTTTAGCCAAAATTTTTGGATGCTGCATAAATCTCACATGAGATCAAATACATTTGCAGCCATATTCCAAATGAAGTATTAAAATTTTTACTTAATTTATTGCTGGTGCGCAAAATTATAACAAATGATTATCTTCCTTTCCAGCAAAACTAGTTCTCCCCCTAAGAAGTTAAATCTGTTTAAGATTGCATTAAACTCAACTAGAATAGTTTGGGATACCAATATAAATTAAGTGCCCATGCTGCATATCCATTTTCCAACTCTAGACAGCCTTTAAACAGTATATGATTAAGTGGACATACTTGCAATATTACAGAATTACATAGACTTTTCAACAAAATTCAGGAATTAGCTAATTCTTTGTCAAATTGCACTGTTAACAGTAGTCCAACACGGTGTGGTATTTTTCCCCATCTGTACAGCTCCCTTTTGTGAAGTTGGGCAACATACAAGATCAAGATAATTGTTTGTCCTTCTCTGAAAAAAGGAATTTCAGCTCCTTAGTTCCAGTCACTGAAGGAAGAGGCAGAGGCAAGTTTGAATTATCCCAGAAAAGAAACAGAATAAATGGCTTTATTTGGTGTCTTCAAGATGCTTCACCTTCTGTAGGGGACGTAGGTGTTGTAGGAGAGACCAGTTCAGGTTTTCGTGAAATTCTGTCTAATTCTGCCTGAACATCTGTTAAGACTGGCTTTTGGCCTATTAAAAAAAAAAAAAAAAAAAAAAAAAAAAAGAGAGTACATAGGAGTTAGGTTTAAAAACAGAAGGTACTTTTCCCACAACCACATTATTTCTTAAGACCATCCTTCAAATCAAACATTTAAGGTTTCCTTGCTTACTACAGCTCATTTGCCACTTTACTTATACACTTCAAATGTATTGCAACGGTACAAGACCAAGTCATCAGTAAGAAAACAGAAACCACCAGATTTAACTTTTATACTACAGACCCCTCCCCCCCCTCAAAAATCAGTTCCCCACCCCCAAATTGGGGTGCACGTCTTAAGAGGGGAAGCCAATTTCCTCACGTGGAAAAGCAGGAAGCTTGGAAGCAATGCATGCTACGCTGCTGTCTTGTGATAATCCTCTCAGCCAACAGCTGAACACCCGAGGCAGCAAGCAAGTTGCTGGTAGTGTCTTGGTGAGGCTTGTGGTGTGGAAACACTTATTTACAGGAATGTATAATAAAGAACTATTTACAACAGAAGAGTAACAAATTTTGCAACTGCCCGTGTAAGGTTTTAAGGCCTAACTTCATGGGACAGAGTATGTCCCCTGAGAACAGAGTCCAGGAAACATGGCATTCCAGGAGATGGCTTAGGTGAGGCAGCAGTGACTTCCTAGAAGTCCCACACCAGGAAGTTCCGGCTGCCTCGCCCAGACTGTCTCTTGGGATCCCATACTTCCTGGACACTAATGTTCCATAGGGACTTACTACTCTGTCACAAAGTCAGCAAGGACTTTGGAAAAAATTCCTACATTACACCTTCCCAAAACAAGTGTGCATGTGGTATGCGAGAAAAATATAGTACTGTAATCTGCACCTTCTGCCATGTTTCTCTAATAGGCTAGTACAGGCATAGGGAACTTTTTCCAGATGTAGGACACAATGACCTAGGATGGGCCAGAGGCAGGTACCCACAGACGAAGCCCCCCACTGCCAAAGCTCCACATCTGTAAGCTGAATCTAGCCCACAGGCTGTAGGCTGCCAACTCCAGGGACTAAAACTCACAATCTAGTTATTTGGGAGCTGGCTTAGAAATGTGTAGTGACCTTCACTGCAGGATCGGTGATACAATAGAGTTCATATATTAGTATGTTAGCATCATCTTCCATATCATCTGTGTTTAAAAAAAAACAAACTTAAACATGACTCATTATCAGAATGATTCATAATTCCCATCATTGCAAGGGCTTCTTCACACTTAAGTGTTATGCACACTTCTGGAGCTAAAGTAAAAATGATTTCATTCTGTTACATTAATATGTAGTTACAGCAAAATTAGTTCCACATACAGAGATACAAGAATAGACAGATTAAGAGCTTTCAGCTGAACGCAACCCACAAAATAATGGTCTAATTCATAACCACTACAATGGATGTCCCCCATCTTTAAAATGTAGCTACACAGACAGATCAAGATACATGCGCAGAGTAAAAAAAAACCAACCTGTTTTCTATACTAGTACTCACTCTCGAGTCAGAAGTGGATGAAACAATATTAACTGAAGAGCCACTATATGACTTGTGACATACAAATCAACCCAATTAAAAACCTCAGAAGCTACAGAATAAGGCACCACAATTGATAAAAGATAAATGCAAGTGTGTATTTATGATTGCAGGAAGATGTCCAATTTATGCAGTAAAAAAGTTAATTTTCTTGGAAGAGTGGAGATAAGATGTTAAAAGGCCACTTTTAGCTTCCTAATGGCTGCTGAAGAGCTGGGGAAGGGACAAGGTTCCCACACGCACTGCATCAGCTTGACATTGCCGACGCAGCGTGTGTGGGAAAAGGAGTAGCCACGTGCCTCTCGGGACAGGATGAGCCCAGCCGGAGCAGCAGGGGATCAGCTGTACTTTCCCCCTACCTGGGCTGGTCAGTCCCAAGCAGCACATGGCTCTGCTGTCACCTCTGCTGGCTGGTGCCAACCCAGGCAGGTCTGTCCCATCCAGAGCAGCATGCAGCTGAAGCCAGATTCCCATGTGCTGCTGGTTGGAACCAGCCAGCAGAAGCGGCGGTGGAGCCATGTGCCACTCGGGACTGACTGGCACAGGCAGGGGGAAAATGAAGCTGAGCCCCTGCCCCTCTGGCCAGGCTCATCCCATCCTGAGCAGCACATGGCTCCACCGCCGCTTCTGCTGGCTGGGTCAGCACCAGCCAGGAAAAAAGTGGCATGGGACAAGTGACGGGACGAGCCTGGCTGGAGCGGGAGGGGCTCAGCTGCATTTTCCCCCTGCCTGTGCCGGTCAGTCCTGAGCAGCACATGGTTCTGCCACTGCTTCTGCTGGCTGGTGCTGACCTGGCCGGCCTTCTCCCGTCCCCAGCACCACGTAGGAAGCCAGCTTCAGCTGCACGCTGCTTTTCCTGGCTGGTGCCAACCTGACTAGGCCCATCCCATCTGGGGCAGCATGTGGCTGAAGCTAGCTTCCCACATGCTTCTGGGGATGCCCAGCTGGGTTGGCACTGGCCAGCAGAAGCAGCGGTGGAGCCTCCTGCCTTTTGGGACCAGCTGGCGCAGGTAGGGGGAAAGTGCAGCAACATGTGGGGAAGCCACCGCTTGACAGGGGACAGGATGGGCTGGCCAGGCTGCACCAGGGAGGAAAAGCTGTGGCCGAGTCCCCTGCAGCTGTGCTGTATGCTCGTTTAAGACTGAACAATATGCTCAAGAACAGAGCATGAAAGATCTGGGCTCCAACATAAATTTGGAGCCGGTAAAAATCTTTGTAAAGATACTGTCCAGTGTTTGGATTGTTTGCTTCTGTTTCTCTGTGTGTGGGATTGGGGGTTCAACTTGTTAAAGATGTGTTACTAACAAGTTATTAATTCAATAAATCTTGAATATTATTCTCAAAAATGCCCGTATTTTGTTGCTTTGATTAGTTTCCACTCTGGCTGATATCTTTTCCACATTTGATCTGTTGACTTGCATTATGCTTCTTTCATTCATTGAGAAGTGAGTAGAAGTGAAAGTGTTTATTTTAGTCAAGTGTTTGGTATTATTTCATTGTTGCTTTTATATTGTTTTTATTTTGGATTTTAAACCACATTTCATTTTCACTTCCTGCAACTTCATTGGTGTCAAAGGTCACATGCCTTAATTCTTGCCTGTAAAATGCACTCCAAGTAGGACTTCCTGATGTGATGCCGCTTCCTGTGAGGTCTTTGAATATGGCTCACCGGCCCACTGGGTGATAAGTTCATGATCCAGCCCCACATTCAAAAAAGTTGGACACCCCTGGTGTAAAAGTTCTCAACTTCTATAAGGTTACATTGTATTTAGTTATCCCTTCTAACTGCCTGCTGGGAAATAAAAGAAAATAGCTGAGAACTAGAATGCTTTCAGAATAAAAACAAAGTACTTGGAGTGCATTCTACAGGCAAGAATTAAAAGACAGAAGGCACTGGAAAAAGACTACTAAGCCTGCATAACAGCCAATTTGGACACTAAAAGGATAAAGGAATAAGAGACCAAGGCAATAACTATTTGGAGACAGTCCATTGTTACACTGGCTTCTATCCTATCATAGATAGGTAGAGATAACGTATTCTCCTGTATTTCTGCCCTACTCCATAACCACACACCGTTCCAAATTTGATATCATTTTAGAAACTTTTCTCCTCTACAACCAAATTAGTAAGTCTTCCATTAAGCACATCTACCACTATTCAGCAAAGCTATGTAAAAGCTTACTGCAGAAAACACTTATCCCAAAACACAGTATTATGGACAGTAAAAGTTTTCTGAAGGCAAGATGTTTGCTGCTCTTAAATTTTTTATTACTAACGACCAGTAGCTTTGCATTTAGCTTGAAGACAACATTTAAAGGGTATACTGTACATATGTGCATAGGTCATGTTGTGAATTCGTACAAAAATGACTAGTAACAGATAAAACCGATAGTTTTACAGGCCCTGGCTGTAGTATACATTGCAAATCAATTCACATTATAGTAAAAATCTCATTTAAAAATTATAGAGCATATCATAGTGTATTCTTCATTAAAGTACTGTATTTCAATACCCAGTTTGCATGAGTGATTAAAGTGATGGTTTATCCTATAAGCCATTTATCATAGGGTAAAAATCACACAGATACAACTCCATCTTACACAGCTGGGTAACAGCATGAAATAATTTAATCCTCTTGAGAGAGGACCAATACTATCAGTTGTAAAGGAAATGCGCTTAAATCCAGCAAGTGATCACTTTAGCAAAACAGTTACAAATTCCAGTAACTGTTTTGCTCTAGTGACCACCTGCTGGATTTAAATGTTTGGGAATTTGTAACCAAGTCAAAGGCTAAGGGACACAGAACTTGTAAATTCAAGTTACACAAGCAGTCATTGCATTTTAAACAACTGCAGGCTAAAGGAAATTTAAGCCTTTCAGACAGTACTTTTCCCTGTTTAAGAAGCCTTACACTGTAATAAGCTATATGTAAATGTAGCTCTATCTTGTGGTATGCTTTCAAATGGAGTTGAAGTTGTTTGTTTTCCATGAAGATTTTAAAAGAAATGCTGTCAATTCCTTAAAGAGACATTTTGGATGTGAACAGTGAAACACTAACAAAACAACCCTCCTTTCCCATGCACACAGTAGGTCTTCATAAAAGCTAAATTTTTAGTAAAGAATTCACTTTTAAACTTAAAATTTCAAAGGATGATGGCAGAGCCAGCCAAAATCTTAAGTTTTAGTCCTACATACCAGTACTGTATTTGCGTCCAACACACCTTAACCTAGATTTTAGATATTACATCAAATATTCCACTATTTGGAACTATCAGAAATTTTGTATTACGAACAGAAACAAAGTTCTTAGAACAGTATTTTCCTCCCCTAAGGATTGCTGTAACCTTGTTAATGAACAGCAATAAAGGTTTCATATTAGTGCCATATTAGCTGTCAATATAATTGGGTACATTACAAAAGATTAAAATCCATTCTACAAAAGAAATAGAGCACTAAATTCAAATTGCACCCAAGTTATCTTGTATACTAACTCCAGAGAGAAACAGGCCAAGTACAGTAGAATCCATTATCTAAAATTTCCACAAAATTAAATATTTATGTGCAGGTTCCTCATCTGCATTTAGCTATGAAGCAATTTTTACAGTTACTCTTTAACATACCCTGTCGGGCATTGAGAGAGTCAACAGTTCCCATTTCATAATGTTTCTGGAAGATTCACTCTTCAGACCTTTCTTAAAAAAGATTTTACCATGCTCAAGACCTTTAGACTATAATGCTGTGACAAGTTATATACATACATATATATATAATTTAATATTCGGTAAAATGTAGCAAGATACATATACATACATTTTACCGAATATTAAATGCTAGAAGTAAAAAGGATTCTACAAAGTTGCAGATGATGCTTTATGAATAATCATACCTGATTTTTTTGCTGAGGCTGGTAAATTGCTGCCAGCAACTCCAGTACCCCCTCCTCCTCCAGGGCTACCACCACCAACGCCTGGACTTCCTGGAGAACCAGTTTTTTTACTCAATAAACTGTTGAAGAAGTTTGCAAGGACTCCTTCACTTGTGGCTCCAGCTACAGTAAGAAAAAACAAACAAGCTACATTCTCCAAAGAAATGCTGATTACACTAAGTCAGTACAATGAAGGGCAAAGATATTTTTGCCCGCTTACTTAAAAAATTCCACCTGCAATATCCCTGCCTACCAAAAAAATTACCTTTCATGTTAGGATCAATTTTTTTTGACCCAGTAGGAATAGGTGTAACGCTGGCAACATTGGATGTTACAGATCTGTTTGGGGTCCTAGGAGATCCTCCGGGAACTCTTGGCGAGGCATCCTAAGCCAAAGCACAAGATAAAATACTCAACTGCTGTTATATTCAATGTCTGTTATAGAAACTGAATTAATTATATTCCATTTTTTTACGGTATGTTATTTTTATACTGTAATACAATAGTGAAATGCTGCATATGCATATTTTTACAGACTTCATGTTACATGCTCTAAGCCCCTGGTACTCATTATATTTAAGATGCAATTAATCAGTTATAGTAACCCAGCTACATGTTCAGGTAATTAATGGTACAATAAAACAAGAAATAAGCCACAGAATTGTTCCACAAGTATGTGCAATAATTTTGACACATTCCCATAGCACCTTAAACTAAACATGTATAGCAGGGTTCCCCACTATGCTACATTGCAGGCCTCTGGGACAATATTTCAGTGCAGACCCGAAGCTGGGACCCATAATCAGCTGACTATCAGGTCTCAGTCACATAAGTTCACTAGACACCCAGCTTTGTTTGCTGGTGTAGGGGGAACCCAAGATCACTCTGCCAGGCTCCTCCTGCACTGGCAAGTAGTAACAGCACAACTTTGGCTCCCCCAAAATTACACATCCTACCACACATATGGTAGGAGAGGAAGTGTGACTGTTGGGATCAGGGAATAATAGATCCCATCACACCATTAAGTAAACACATGCTGGGGACATAGATGTACATGCCCTGTGGGTACATACATACATAGTTCCAAATGTTAATATTTCCATTAATGACCCTAGACCACAAATGGAAGCAGTACAGGTGTGATGCAGTTCCTCAGACTGGCATACAAAGGGAACACCTTGTCAGGTGTCAAGTCTCTGCACTGCCTGGATTAGGGGTGGCCAACCTGCAGTACGCATGCTACAGGGGATACTAGCAGCCTCTGTGTAGGGCACATGGCAAATTGGGAAGGGAACAGGTCGCGCAGTGGCAGGCAGGGCAGCAAACAAAGCAGAGAAGCACATCAGACAGAGGAAGGGGATAGCAGTGGCACTCAGGGAGGGCTCATTTATGGCACGCCTGTCAAAAGTGTGGCCTCCACTAGCCTAGATCATGGAGAAGCTACACCCAACTCTGCAGGCAAGTAAGTTGTCACAAAATGTGGGGAAAGTCATTAGAGAAGCAAACAGCAGGGGAAATGAACTCTAGGGAGAAAACGCGATTTTCATCGTCTTACAGAAGACCAGGGTAGTCACTCAAATTCAAGCTTAAAAAGGTTCTTAGAAGAGTGACATTAACTACAGAAATTCATCTAAAAATCTTGGTCAATACTTCTTTCTGTGTCTTTAGATGCACTCAGTCCCCGAATAAACTGAATAAGTCTTTTTAGAGCAATACAGAAGTCTGAATATTTATTTTAGTAAAACAAAACCCACAGATTGCTTAATATTTCATCATCCTATTAGCAAACTCAATGTCCCATTTATCTATTTTATAAAAAGAAAAAAAAGTTTTACTAACCACTGGCCTTCCAGCTGCAGTCGGTGGTTGTTTTGCTAGTTGAGACTGAAAAATAAGATCAGAGATATTATTAGTAAGCTTTTTAACTGTAACCAAGAGAAAACAATTAATAGACATTATTAGAAGGATAATTAGTTGCTTAGCCTAAAGCAGAAAGGCACATACATACCTGTTGCTTCATAAGAAACACTTGGTCATCTTCTGCTACTATTTCTTTCTCGTGAACAAACTGCAATATAAAAACATTCTAATATGTATGTGACGGAGAAATTAGGATACTATTCTGTAGGTATAAAGGGAGAGTATTTAACTCTTAATTGTATGACCAAGCGCAAAGAGGTGTAGTGGAATCAAAACATTGTCTTCAACCTAAAAACACTAGAAAGTATGTTATATCTTCACTTCTGCATTTATTTGACCAATGTTTTTATTAATTACAACTAAAGACGAGATGTGAGATGGGGAAAGTATAGTTAAATATTTAATATAAGATGGTCAGTTTATATTCAAAAGGTACTCTGAATGATTGCAAGACCCTTCAAAGACTGGAAGGTAGCAACCTAAGAAGTGTACGATTTAGATTTAAGAATCTCAAAAACACATGTCCAGAGATCAGGTATTACAGCTTGTGCCTCATCTTGATTCCAAAATTCTAACATTTTGGCTCAGGCATTTCTGTTATGTTGAATTTTGTAGCTGCACTGACAGACGGTTATGCTTTTTAATACATCACTCCCATTTGAAGCTTGGGCACAAAAGTTGACAATATTTCAGAAGCTACCTGGATAGCCAGTGTGATAAAACACATGAGCAGCAGCAGCAGCAACCATCATCATCATAAATAAAAATAAAAAGCAAATCCATATTCCACTGGATTTTTTTTTTATTAAAAAGAACCGACAGCTAACAGTGCAGCTGCTTCAGATATGCTGTCAAACCATTACAGCTGATCTTTCCTTTACATTTGTAGCTGAAATTCTTGAAATTATTTTAAAATTACTTTTTTGCACTCAAGAGAAAAACTAAAGCACTCCACACTTGTGATCCATCTCATTTTTGTAATAAAATCACAAGCTTCAGTAAAACAGAAAACCAATATCCCTGCATTCTACTACCTACCACCAACTACTATATGAAAGCAACCATTCTTTAATAGTGCACCCCCTTATATTGTAGGCATTTCATTCAGTTTGCTAGCTTTTGTAAAAGCTACTTTTGGAAATTCCACTTGAAAACTAACTTAAGATGCCAAATGTTCACTGGTACAAGGTACTCTGATTTTCAAGTGTACCTTTCAAGTAAAGCTCCCTGGGAGCTTTACTTTTGAGCATGGAAAAAATGTATAAAGGTTTAATCCTGTGCCACACTATGGGTCAACTGCACTGGAAATATCAGGCAATGACCATGAACACCTAAGAAGCAATTAAGTCAAGATTGTTTCCTTTATTGCAATATTCCCAATTAAAGTATTAAGTGAATACTAAGTGAAAGAATCCAAGGATAAATCAAATCTGAAACAACTTGTTATTTGCAGGTTCCACTTTGGAAGAGAAAGAAGCCCTATGCATTAAGTGAGTTTCCTAGGTACTCATTTTACTCTATCAATGCTATTAAAAGCAGACCAAGTCACCTGCTTGGTAGGAATAACAGCAATAAATCTGTTTACCTCAGGATATGAGTATTTGATTAAGCTATTGAGTTTACGCAGTTTGAGACTGGAAAAGTAACTGACATTTTGACCATGGCAGCTCTATTGAGTTCAGCTCTGGACACAAGTAGTTAGGCAATATTTTCTTTCCTCTTTCTATCTAGTGGAAAGAATAAAATGCGTCTTGGAAGATACTTTACCCGATTACAGTTTCATTTTTCAAGAGGCTTTCTTCCAAGATTGACCTCGGGTTCAGCCTTTAATTTTCAACAGGTATCTTTCCCCTGAAGAAAAGTACTGCTAGTCAGGATAAGAGGGAAAGATCCACAAAAAACTGCACTGGGTGAAAGAGAACTCTGCCTATTATGGGAGAAGCTGATGACTGAGGGGAGCAAACAGAAGACCTCACATCTTTTTTGGAGAGAGCTTTCATGATGGACCATGCATAAAGAAGTCTCACTTTACACTGTGTTCCAGACTTCAAAGTGAGAGTAAAGATCCTGTGGGTCAAGTGGTGCTTTATCGTCACATATGCATCACACAGAGGATAGTCTGCAGATTCAGTTTAAAGTATCTCCATAAGGACACACAACTTATCAGAAACAACCCAAATTCGTTTTGGTGCCATTTCCAAACTTGCTGTTGGAGTCAGCACCTGCTCTCAGACAGAGCAGAATAAGCTAGTTGAGGAAAGCATTATTACATGCAGAAACAGAACCTTCTTCCTCTATAAGTGTTGAACAGAAACAATACAAGGCAAACAGCTGGTGGCAAACTGTTAGCTTCCATTTATCCAGAAAATATCTAGAGAACTCACTGAAAAAAAAGGAGAGGCAACAGAATGGACAAAGTTTTGTCAATTGATGGAAAATAACCAACAGTGGGGAAAAGGAACGTTCTAGAGATTAGTTAAACTACTTCAGTGGGATTGCTAAGTATTTTTCTTTTAAATATACTGAAATAAAAGTTACCTTTCTGACAGGAGGCTTTGTTATTATATCTTCAAAACTGTCATCTGCTTTTAGTGTCTGAAAGTTCTCATGTAATATTCCTATCTTCTTGTCATTATCCCACCCTGCAGGACTGGAGGCAAAAAACAGTCACTGTTCTTCAAATTCATTCGAGTTTATCCCTCATTCATCCAATCTTACATGTCAAAGTACTACCACTGCTAAAAGCCAAAGACCAAGAGGTCTAACAACTTTTCCTCCATGCCAGTTAGTAGTCAATACTGCTGCCTGAGTAGTTCCATGTTTTGCAGAGCAAATAAGTAATGAAAGTGTTCATAGTGAGTAGTGTATTTTAAAATCCAACTTTGAAAACTGGGTTTACATTTCCCCTTAGAGTTGCAACTGCTCATCAATTCATTAAAATTAACCGTCAATAAAGGACATGCCTGTTCTTGCACTTAACTTGTTACAACATACTGGTTCCAAGCTATTTCTATATCAATTATTTGTTTACATGTTGTACTGGATACTAAATAAACATGGATAATGTAACTCACTTACATAAATACTGCATCTTTTTCCACAACAACAGCTGGTACATTAAAAGGAAATCCATATAATTTCTGAACTATATATTTATACACTAAATCAGTATTTTTATTTTCCTTTACTGAAGTGTAAATGAGTGCTGCCCCATCTGAGTACATTTGTTAAAGAAAAGCAAGAACCAAAAAGGCTGTTAAACAAGTTAGACTGACTTTTTTAGAACTGCTTCAGAATTGAAATTTGATAACTCTACTTCCAGCACCATCACCTCTACAAACTCATTTAAACAGAGATACAAAATGTTGTAATTTGTTTGTCTTGCCCCACACCCCCACAAGAAAACACACAGTATAGTCATCAGCATTAAAAGGATTGGGGGGGGGGGGAGGAGAAATGCTGGTATCTTCAGAACTGTCAACTGAGGCTCTAGCTGTTAAAACTCATTTGATTCCTCTCATAATGTGCTTAAAATGGAAGACAAGACAGTTATGCCCTATAAAGTGAAGTCCTTTGGAATCTAGGGCTTAGTTTGTTTAAATTTAAATGAGAATTCTTCGAACAGCTGGATGCTGGCCCTTACATCTTTTTTTTTTTTTCTCCCAGATAATGAAATCTATACAGGCAGTCCTCTTAAGATCCACTTAAGTCGTGGTTTTCAGGAACCAATTAAGTCGAAACGTTGCAACTCGGAACTAATTTTCTCATAAGAAACAATGTTATAAATGGTGGACTGGTTCCTGAACCAAGGCCTGATACCCTATTTTCACCAGAAATACCCCAGAATTTTGTACTTGATCAATTATAGATGAGTAATATAGCTACATTCATGTACTTATATTGTAAATAACAATCATATTGATTTGGAAGGACTTCTTTGAGGTGACTTTGCTGGACTTTGGCTGGAGTCTTCTTAGGCGTCTTGGCTGTAGGTTTTTCTGGAGTCTTGTCTGCTTTCTTAAACAAAGGTGTCCAAGGAAGTTTGGACAGATGTTCTCAAGGGAAACAAGTGACACAGCGAACTTGCTCACTAGCATGGCATTGCATTGGATCAAGCATTATAAAGTTGAAACTGATATCATAAAGTTGAAACAGGGTGTCAATTTATAAACGTAAGTGCGAAACATTGTAAACCAAAACGTTGCATATCGAGGACTGCCTGTTTAAAAGATTAGCATAAAATAGTGTTGCAATTCTAACAGAATCAAGAGGTGGCCTGAGAAATTGAGAACTATTCTCTGGGATTAGAAGCTAAGTGTCACTAAATTAAATTAGAAGTGCATTGCAGCATATGAAACTCTACTGTTTTTCATAACTGCTAGGCATATATACACACACACACCCACCCACCCACCCACCCAGTGGAATCTGACATTCACTTGAGGAATTTAAGTTTAATATGCAAATTAATCTTGTACACACTAGAACACTGTTTCATTGACTAGATGCCATTTTTTTCTTTCTTTTGTTTCACCCACCTGTAGTCTCTTACCCTGGATCCTAGTTCTGCAACCAAGCATGCCAAGTCTCAGCTGCAAGACTGGGAGCCTAAGGTTGAAAACTAGCAAGTTGGGCATTGTTCCAAGCCTGATTAGTGCTTCAGATTTTTTTTCCAACTGTATGTTATTCTTTTCTATAGTCTTTCTAGTCTAAAGCAGTGGCAGGCTGGATGGGTAGTGCTTATTCCATCCATGGGCTGGATCCAGCTGGTGGCTGCGATCTAGTGCCCAAAGCGGGTGTGGCAAGGCCCCATCCAACAGCGGTTGATAACCCCAACCAGGCCCTGCTGGGAGTGGGGAGGGTGGTAATGGCATGTCCCAGCCCTAACCCCCGCTATGCAGATGGAAGAGAGCATGACACAGGCTTTGATCTGCTGCAGGGCTTGGATTTTAGGAATTCAGAATGGGAAGGTGGTCATTAGTACCTGCTGTTCCCTCGCTGCCAAATTTTGACCACTCAGAGCCCTGCAGGCCAGAGGTTGAGTACCCCTGGTCTAAAGAAATTCTCTTTAAATTTTCTTTTTGCTGTAGTGCTAGTCAGAAGTATAGTCTAGGGCACTGGATATTTTAAGATGCCACTAGCATTTTAAAACATCATTTAGACCTTCTCTCAACAAGGTCAGATGACTATACAATGCTGATTTACAGTACTTTTACTGGTATTTGAACAAATGCAAGAATAGCAATAGCTTGTACAAGGACATCATGTACATGTGCCCAAAGGAAATAAAGTCAATTGATCTTTCCCTGCAGCACTTTTCAATTTTGTGCCTTTCCATTACACCCCTTGCCTTTTATTTATTAAGATTTACAGAACCGTATTGCAAAGAATTGGAACCACTGTCAGGTCAAAATGAATGATATGCCTTACAGCTGTATAGAATTATATATAAATTCTTGGGGTGGTACGTTACCATTTCAGGGAATACCTTAAAATCCAAGTTTAGTGGCCTCCTGGTCCTTAAATTACCTGATCAACAGGGAACCAGGTTTTCCATTTCCCATGGAAGAAAAGCGGAGAAAACCATGGATTCCCTGTTTTTAAATTGGAGAGAATGCAGATTTCCCCTTTTAGCAGAGAAATCCGCCAATGCTCTGCTTTTGCAGTTATTGCAGGCCAGCACAGTTCCAGCTTGCAAGAGCTTGTTGCAGAAAGGGCAGGAAACCCCCAGCCCTGCCCAGAGGAAGAGGAGGAAGGGTGGGGCCTGAGCCTCTGAGTCAGCCACAGCAGGGCTCAGGCTCGCCCTTTGCCCCTGGAGGTAAGTGGAGGTAAGGGGATGCTCCAAGCGCCACTGCCCCCAAGCAGCACATCCCAGCATCTCCCGTCCCCCCACCTCAGGCCACTCCCAGAAGCAGGGCTGGGGGCCAAGGGCAGGGGTTCCTTTCTGCAAGCCACACGTGCTAGCCAGCCAAAGGGGTTTGCACATAGTGGCTGCCACCGCACTGCCACCACCATGCCCCATGCTGCCTTCCTGCAGCCGGCTGCACAGCTTTGCAGGCAAGCAGCAGAGCATTGACAGTGCAGTGGCGGCCACCATGTGCGGGGCGCACACATGCTACCTTGTTGGTTGGCTGGTGGAGGAGGTGGCTTGCGTGCAGTGGCCACCACTGCACCACCACTACCGCCCTCCGGCCAGCCAGTTGGCTCCATGGGCATGGCTCTGCAGCAGCATCGACAGTAGCTCTGTGCCAGCTGGGAGGTGCTCGTACACGGCAGCCATAACTGTTTGCCTGTAGAGTTGTGTGGCTAGTTGCGAGGCGGCAGCAGCACATGAGCCGCCGTCCCCCCAACCACACACTTACCTTCTAGGATGGGTACCTGTGTCTGTGTGGGGCTGGGGAGCTGTCATGTGAGTGAGGGGCATCAGGAGGGCTGAGAAGGCTGGGGGAGGGGAAAGTGAGGCAGACCTTTAAATTTTAAATCAAATCATGGATTTTGGGTTTTAAAAATTTTAAAATCAAAGAAAACCAGGATCCCTGCTGATCAGGAAAGGGATATTGAAAGGAAGTCAGAGAAACCATAAGGGAGGCAGCATACAAGATTTGTTCCATTACCCTGTAAAAAAAGATCACAGTAATTTATAATACCAAGGAAGCAAACTGGACATGGCCTAGTATACCAGAATCTAGTTCTATTTAAAATAGTTCCTAACTAGTCTCAGGCTAATTTCTAGAAGAAATGTGTTAACATTGTATGAAAACTGGTTGTAATTTGCACACTTAAGATTACAGGATATGCAATTTTTCTCTTTACATTTTGAATATTAAAAGGATACACTGTAAACAAAACCGTCGAATATGTGACTGAATGAAGTCGAAGTGCTCATCTCTGTAATCATGTTCTTTTTCCAGGACACTAATGGCATCACACTGTCAAGTTAAACACAAGTAGTGTTGCACATTAAGCACCTTATTAAATTAGCACCATCACTTCTCATCTTGAAGTAAAAAAAACTGTCAAAATACTTTTATATAACAATTCAAAGAAGCATAATGGAACACATCAAGAATCCCATTTTGAGTAAACTCCCTGCAGGGTAGTTTTAAACAGTGCAGTATCACGGCCACAAGATTATCTGGGCAGAAAAATAATTTACCCATGATGAGTAAAAGGCAGAACCATAGATAACTACCATGGCAGTACCACCTATTGCAAGAGAAGAAAGATCAAAGAAGCACCCCAACAACTGAGGAATAATCAATGCAGAAAGCACCCAAATGATTAACAACCACTCCCCCCACTAACTATTTACCATCTCTGATAAGACTGCGTATTATTATTTCTTTAAACTTAGTTGATTTATTTAAAGAGAAATTCTACAAAGGCCATAAATTGGATGACATTTCTGTTCACTATGTCATATTTATTTTGGAATGTATGTTACAGACCTGCTTCTGTTGATACGCCCATCAGTAATTCACATAGACTAGTAAGACAAATTCCACAGCTACCTTTTGTCCACACAAAGCCACTTCCAATTTGACATGATTTTATCCTCATCTATTTTCTCTTCCTGTACAGTAAGAGTTCTTTTCTCTACAACTGCCATTATGTTTTGAATATATTGGAAGTTTAAATAAAATAGCACCCCAACATCCAGACATTTATTGATCAGTTTTAATGCTCAGAATAGTGTTGGTCTGTTCCAGGAGAAGAGTTTAATTAGCTCTCCCACCCCCAAAAAAGAGGTTTTTTTAAAGCATACGTACAAACAAACCATTTCAGAGTCAGCATGCTTTCTCCAGTTTAAAGGTATTTCCGCCTCAAATCCACACCTGCCAATTTGTTTTAATTAAAATATTCAAAAATTAAAAGTCTGAAACAAACCTTTGTACAAACTATTACTACTGGAATGCCTAAATTGCATGTTAATGTATCTGCACCCAGAGGTAAAATCACGCTGTCATCTTTGTCTTCCTGTAACGAAGTATTTCTTCTCTGTGGAGAAGCTGGAAAGTCCTCTCCTGGTTCTATATATTCCTGGAAGTCTCTTACCACTGAAAGGAAAAGAAAAAAGAAGAGCGG
>NW_005842429.1:1231082-1236825 GCF_000455745.1 Alligator sinensis
CCACTTAATGACTTCAACAGTTTCCACTGGAAAACCTGATTTGTGTTTCTTCATCTTCAAGTTCAGCAAAACGCCTGAGACACTGCCTATTGCTTGGCCTGTACAGAACAAAAGACAGCTAATATAGTACCTACTATACCTACGACTAATGAAGAAGACATTAAAAATTTGCTAACTATATAAATTGTAAGAGGATAATATTGACCCAATTGTTTAATATTTACTGTCTAAGTGCCTAGATGCCTCAAATCGGGTCCTTATTGTGAAAAGCCCTGCACATTAGGGCTGTGCAAAGCTTCGGATCATGAATCAGATATAATACAGATGCCGAATCTATGAATCCGAATCAAATCATGGTAAGCTTTAGGCTTTCCAAATCAATTCGGTCATAGGGTATAATGGGGAATCAATTAAATATCTATAGCTTCCTTGTCTTGTGTCTGATTCAGATGAAACTTGCAGGGACCGTGGCCTCTGCTGAGGGCATGATGTGTGCCAAGTTTCAAGGAGATAGGAGTAGGGGCTTGGGGGAACTGCACCCCAAATTCTTGAAAGCAAAAAACACACACGTGACGTGAGTTAAGCCACAGCAGGGTCAAAACTGCAGGGGTGGTGGCCCCTGGTAAGGCCACAAAGCCTGCCAAGTTTCAAGGAGATAGATGCAGGGGTTTGGGGGAAACTGCACCTCAAGCTGCGGACAAGCAAAAAACTCGTGACATGGGTGACAGTGTGCGTGTTAAGGGCCTCAGAACCCATCTCCTTGACAGCTGGCAGGCTTTGTGGCCTTAGCAGGGGCTAGCAGGCCTGCAGCTTTCACCCTGCTGCGCCTTAACTAACACTAACACACACCCCCATTTCACAAATTTTGCTTGTCCACAGCTCAAGGTGCATTTTCTCCCAAACCCCTGCACCTATCTCTTTGAAACTTGGCAGGCTTTGTGGCCTCACCAGGGGTTACCATCCCTGCAGTTTTCACCCCCCTGTGGTGTAACACATACATGTGACAAGTTTTGCTTTCAAGAATTTGGGGTGCAGTTCTCCCCAAATCCCTGCACTTACCTCCTTGAAACTTGGTAGGATTCATGCTCAGAGGCTATCACCCCTGACACTTTCATCCAAATCAGACAAAAAACAACAAAGTTATAGATATTTCATTGATTCCCCATTATACCCTATGGCCGAATCTCTGAATCAGCTTTGAAGCTGATTCGGCCAAATCAAAGCAGGAATCTGATTTGGAGCTCCAAATCAAATCGCTGGCATCCAAATCGGCCAAATCTGAAACCAAATCAAATAGTTCCCTATTTACACAGGCCTACTGCACACACATTGTTGAACAAGGTGACAGGGGAAAACAATAGAATAGATATACTAGGTAAGTATCAATTAGTGTTTTTCCCATAGACAGCCAGATATACACAGGACTACAGTAAAGCATGTTTGTATATGATACAGTAGGAAATGTATGAACACGTCTTGTACATAAGGTAACTGGGCTACTGTAATAACTATGCTTAAAGAGCAGGCTTCATGCAAACCTGCTGTCAATTTTTCTTGCGCATTTACCACAGTTAATTTATGAAACTGCTTCTCTTCAGTTTATTTAAATTCCTGAATCTTGCACCATTTTGGTGGTATTCACTCAAGAGCCTCGTCTCACTCCCTAAATGAGAAGAGAGCCCTTAAAATTTAGCCTAGCTGGTACACTCCACACAAAAAACACAAAAACAAAACAAAAAAAAAAACAAACCCAGAAATCACACACAGTCATCTCGCATTCCTTAGCGGAGCTGAGCTAGAGACTACATACAGGGCAAAATTGAGCAGTCTATGATTTGCATGAGGAAGCCAAGAGTTCTGCACAATTCCCCACCCTACTTCCCCACTTATCTCCAAACTGTTCAGGCCTTTGTACCATTAAACAGAATGTATTACACACCTTAACTCATTTCAGTTACTCTATTTGCCTCCTGAATCATTTTCTCTACCAACTTCAAGAAGGTCCAGTAACAGAACTCTTGTACCATTTATGGTGTATACTCATTGCATAGTTAACTCTGACTTTATCACTTTTTGGTCCAAAAAAACAGCCTTCCTCTCCAAGTCTGGTGGTGCTTTCAAGCGTGGACTATTTGGCTCATTTGAGTCTGAAACTAAAACCCAAGTGAGATTGTTCCCTCAAGCTGATATCCCCCCCACTATGGGGTGAAGAATTACCAAAAAAGAAATCATCACTGAACAAGTTTGCTACAATGCCTTCCTACAGACTTGCACAAAACATTGTCCCACAGCTCACTAGGAATTTGCTCAGACTACAAAAAACCCCTCCGTAATTCATCCATCTAAATAAACCAGTATATATTTCCTTTACGTGTTCCACCATAATTTGATTTCTAGCTTCAGCAACCTACATTTGAAAGCCACAAAAAAGCCAGCAGTGAAGGAACAATTTAAAGTGAACCAACTGCAATACTATAAGCATGAAAAAAAGCCAAGCAGGTACAAAAAGATTTGTACTAGCCAAATGCCTGTTAGGAATGATGGTGGGTGGTCAGGGACAGAGCACTGTACCGCCTCCCAGGACTCTCCCACCCTGCACTGCCTCCCAGGAGCAAGGGGGAGGGAAGCTTGCCCTGCCATCCCCTCTGTCCCCCTTGGCCAGCACCCCGTGCCGCTGCCACCTCTAGGGAGCAGGGCAGGGCCAAGGCTGCTGGTGTCACCCCCCGCCCCGCTTAGTCCCTGCCATCATGGCAGAGCACCACCACCACTGCCTCCTGTCCAAAACACTCTTGGAGCACTCTGATTGGCTGCCAAGACAACCAATCAGAATGCAAGTAAAGTGACAGACAGACAGGTCAGACAGACTTCTGTTAGAAGACATGTTAGAATTCTTATTTGTATTTTATGGCTCCCATGCCTTACGATGAATAAAAACATTCCCCAGTTAAAGGCTGCCTTAAGATTCTTTTGTCTTCCTGAAACACAAAAAGCTACCACCGCTGAACTTGCGGCATTATACATGCAAGTCACAGAATCTCAAGCATTAAGAATTTCAGTGCAATACTAACTGGCTATGTTGCCAAGTGCTTTTCTGATTTTTTCCTTTAAAAAAGGAAACTGATTACTGCATACTATTTGTGTTACTGAAATATATTATGGTACTTAGATATTTAATATCTGAGCTCTTCAAGTAAATGAAGACTAGTTTTTAAAGAAAAAATAAAATAAAGAATGGTTGTTAAATCCCACAGTAAGGCAGAACTTATTTTGAGGATGGAACATTGACTCATTGTAAATGCAATATAGCTGCCTCCATATTGGTTCTAATTAAGGACAAGATTCTGGAGCAATATTTTTCCATCAGTTTAAACATTTTTTGTGTAGCAATTGAACAAAACTAAATTATTTTGTTGTAAAAATGGCCTCAACAGATATTTAACTAAACACACAATGAAAGTTTCTTAACATTTAACATGCTGCATAATTTCCAGAAGTTTGAGCTACTGTAGTAAGCCAGTGATGCTCAACCTCTTTAATTGGCAAGCAAAATGGGCAGTACCAGGTCTGTCCATAGGCCTGATCAAGCTGGTGGCCCTGATCCAGTGCCCAGTGTGGGTGCAGTGAGGCAGTGGGTGCAGTGCAGAGCAGGGCAAGGAGCAACCTGACTAATGGGAGAAGAGAACTTGACCTGGCCCCACAGAGAGGTGACGGGGGGTGGGCCTTGACAGCCCCAACCTAGCCCTAGCAGGGGAGAGGGGGCAGGGTTCAGCCCAGAAGGGCTGGGGGAGAAAAAGGCAGCTTAAACACTGCTCCAAATGTGCCCTATGGAGGGGACGGGGTCAGGGGAGGCGGCGGCGGCGGCATGGCCTAGCCCCAATCTAGTCATGTTAAGTGAAGAAGGCATGACTGGGACTCTGACCCATAAGGGCTTGGGAATTTGGCAGCAGGGAAATATGGTCATATTAAATAGCCACTGCTCCCCCACTGCTAAAATTCAGCCCAGAGCCCTGTGGGCTGGATGCTATGGCTCTGCAGGCCACATTTGTCCATTAGGCTGGTACTTGAGCACCCCTGCAGTAAACAATTTAGCATAGCATATTTCTAGTTTCTAGCAACTTGATAGCTGTGATCCGTTTCCTCAAGTGCATCATAGCAATTGATCTCAGCCAAGTCTGAGGGCTATGATTTAACATTGCTTACATATAATAATGAAGGATTCTTATTTTAAATATCCTTCTCCTCTTTTGAGAATTCAGTTTTCCTCAGACTAAGAATGAGTTCAGTAATCCCTGTATGGAAACTACTATGGCAACCCAGAGTTATTCTTTTCAAAGTTAGATGAGGAGTAACTTAGTGTCAAAACATGCCGTTGATGTCACATGCACTTCGTTCAAATATAAATGACTGTTTTGACACTATCTTGTGTTTTGTATATCTGAAAGCTCTACGTGCACATCTACGCAGTTTTGTATACTTCTCTGTAGTAGTACAAGAGTTCAAATACTGAGGAAAAAAACTTCAGCCCTAGATCATGACATATCCAAAACAGCTATTCTACTGATAGAATTTTGGACCCATTTTGTCCAAGGAAGATACGGTTAGTAACTTGACTGAGACAGAATGTGATTGTATACTGCCTTTTAAGACTAACAGCATAAATCTAAGATGTATTATTTGAAGCAGATGTTTACCTACATACAGTTTTGAGGAGCAAAGCTTTTAGAAGGGTTTCATTGTTTTTTGTTTTGTGAAAGGGAAGGAACACAGAGAAAGTTACTAAAGCCAGAAGGTATTTTAAAACACCTGAGGCAATATAAAAAAAATAATCAGAAAATTGGAATGCTACAGTTCTAATTTTTTTAAGTCCTAATTGTATTAAGTTTCCAAACCATGCAAGAGAGACTGAATCAGAACAGAAATTAATGATTCCAAAGGTCATTAAGTACACTTGACTTCAGGTTTTTCCCCCATGCATTCCGAACACTCACACTTTTGTTCCATTTCTTTAATTTCTTCAGGAGGAATTTTTAATTTGTCAATATGCTCTCTTACAACACTCGCCCATTTATGTAAAGAATCCAATGCAGTCCAAGGCCTAGACATGTCAACCACCAACATAATCAGAGTGTCCTTTAGAGAGCTAGCCTCCACTGCAAATTTAAGGAGGCCTTTATGATATAGGTCACCATCCAAGATCCACACATTGCATCTTGTTTGATCTGTAATAAAAAAAAAAACAACAATAGTTTTTAGTTTACATTTTAAGAAAAAACGCTTTATCCAGCAGACTGTTTCTAAGTATTTTAAAACTGCTCATTCTAATTTCTGCTCATTCAGCCAGATCTGTGGCAGCCACCGTGCTCTGGTTCCAGCAGGACAGGAGCAGCTGAAGGCCCCTTCCAGCAGGGCAGTTTGGGGAGTGAGGGGTACCAGCAGGGCCAGAGAGCTGCGAGTCAGGACTGGCCATCGATATTTTCAAATATTTTCTAATTTGGTCTCTTCCCAAGAAAAGGTTGTGTAATGCTCAAGGAAAATAACCTATGAATATAGAATGGGCATGAGGGAGATTTTAAATAAACTAAATAACTTTTAGACAAATTAAGATACATTTAAGTGGGCTCTCTCTTAACAAATAAGTTTCCTTAAGCAGATACCCAAAGAAGTTAAAGCCCACCACAGTCAACACTTAAAGTAAAGTATTCTGTAGTTTCAAAAAGTTAGTACTCATAGCATTAGTGGGAAA
>NW_005842429.1:1236996-1258235 GCF_000455745.1 Alligator sinensis
TCCGATCATATTACCTCTGTGCAGCAGTCTGACATTAGCTCAACATGTTAGCTAATACTACTCAAGATACTCCTCACTGATTGAGATGCTCCTTGCTGGGAAAGTCCTAACTTTGCTCTGGTATGATAGCATTTAGCACGTTTTACTGCTTGAACGCTCAGATGCTAGTGTTAAGTACAGTTAACACGTCCTAAGTGTCTCTAAGGGCCTTGTCAGATGTTACCTCAATCCTTCCAGCTGACACCACCCCTGCATCTCTCCCCCACCCCAACTTCATCAGATCACAAGATGGTTTTTGGGGTCTCCCTGCAAATCCTTCTAACCTTCTTTCTGCTTCCCAGTCTCTCTCCCTCTATTACTTTCATCTACCATCCATATCGGCCTTCATCTCCAATTTTGACAAACTCCCTTTCCTCATCTGATAAACTCTACCCTCCTCTTGCATCTGCCACCTCTTAATGCATAGTATCTCACAAAAAAGGACAAAATGCAATGGGACAATTCAGTTCCCCTTGGTTTCCCTCGTTCCCCTTTTGTAACTTTTACCACTGGCTGTTATTCTTCAAAACAAACAAACAAACAAACAAACAAACAAACCCCCCTTACTTGCCCTAGTAAACTAATCTCATTTTTCAGTTTTTTATGCTAATCCCCACTCCCTTACTTAACCCACTTAAAGTGGGTTGCAAGAACACTTGAAAGTGTTGTGAGCAAGTCCCAGAAAGATGTGGGAAAGCATGGGTTTCCCTCAGGAGGCTGGCAGCATTCCAGCCTGTAAGGAGCTGCTTAAGGCAACTGGAGGCAGTGGGCGCGCATAAGTTTGCATATGCACACGACCAGCATGCAGCCAGGGGAGCAGCCCCAGCAGCTGGATGCAGGTAAGTGTATGCGAAGTGGGGGATGGAGGTCCAGGTCTTGGGGACTGTCTGGCGCGGGTGTGGGGGGGGGTGGGGGGGGGGGGGGGGGGGGGGAAGAGGTGGCCAGGAGCCAAGGTGAGGGAAGAGGCACCTACCCCTCCAGCAGGGGAAGGGGGCAGTGGGGAGCTGCATAGCTGGGCTGGTGGCACTGGGGCCAGTGTCCATACTTGCAAGGGCAGGGCACCTAGGAAACTGCCTCAGAGGTGGGGGGAGGGAGGAGCTGTAACCAGGCTGCCTGGCTCAACACCAGAGGCCCAGCCCAGGGCAGAGGCGTGCCAACAGGCCTCCCCTCCTCCTTCCAGCCCATGCTGGAGCCAGACACACTCCACAGCCACCTACATAAGCCAGATCTGTGAGAGCCACCGTGCTCTGGTTCCAGCAGGACAGGAGCAGCTGGAGGCCCCTTCCAGCAGGGCAGTTTGGGGAGTGAGAGGTACCAGCAGGGCCAGAGATCTGTGGGTCAGGACTGGCCATCGATATTTTCAAATGGGTTCTGGTACAAAAAAGGTTGAGAACCACTGTGCTAAGCAACTTCATTATCCTCTTTCCAACTTTTGTTTGCCACAATGCCTGCAAACTAATTTGATGGCAGTTAGGCTGCTAATGTGCTAAACTAATACCCACAATTCTGACAAGCATCTCACTATTCTTATGCATGTCATTTTTTGTTTTTGTCTTGCAGAACAAGCTCTCTCTTAGCTTGTAATAAGACAAAGCTAAGATAGAATTTGGGGAGAAACTTGCTAGGAGACAAAAGGTACCAATACATGTTTCTTTAAGTACATTAGAAGCCAAAGACCTGTCAGGGAGTCAAGTAAGCCTTTGGATGATCAAGGTGTAACAAGGGGGCTAAAGGAGGATAGGGCCATTGCCGAGAAACTAAAATACATTCTTTGAATCGGTCTTCACTGTGGAAGACATTAAGGAAATTCTAATTACCAATTCACTCCTCTCTAGGGACAAGTCAGGCTGACTCAAACTGAGGTTTCAATAGATGAGGTCATAGAGGAAACCGATAAGCTAAAACAGTAGCAAATCACCAGGGCCTGATGGCACTCACTCTAGGGTCCTAAAGGAGCTCAGATCAGAAATTACCGACTCCTATCTGTAGTATGCAACCTATTGCTAAAGATACCTTTAGGTATGCTCCAGAGGACTGGAGGTTGCCAATGTGACTCCCATATTTAAAAAAGGCTCTAGACTCTACAGGGAATTACAAGCCAGTAAACCTAACTTCTGTTCCTAGAAACTGGTAGAAACAATAATAAAAAGAACTGTTCAGCACATGGATGAACAGCATAGAAGTAGGGTCGGAAGGCACCTTGTAGATCTTCACGCCCGACCCCCTGCCTGGGCAGGAGGGAAACTGGGCTCAAATGACCCCAGCCAGGTAGGCATCAAGCTGCTTCTTAAAGACCCCCAGGGTAGGAGCCAGCACCACTTCCCTTGGAAACTGGTGGCAGATCCTAGCCGCCCTAACTGTGAAGTAGTTCCTACAGATGTCTAATCTAAACCTACTCTCCAAAAACTTGTGGCTGTTATGCCTTGTTATCCCAGGGGGCGCTAGGGGAAACAAGGTCTCCCCCAAACCCTTCTGGTCCCCCCTAGTGAGTTTATAGATGGTCACCAGGTGCCCCCTCAGCCTTCTCTTGTGAAGGCTGAACAAGTTCAGGTCCCGTAGCCTCTCATTGTAGGGTCTGCCCTGCTGTGCCCGGATCATGCGGGTGGCCCTCCTCTGGACCCTCTCAATGTTGTCCGCATCCCTCTTGAAGTGGGGTGCCCAGAACTGGACACAGTACTCCAGTTGTGGCCTGACCAGTGTTGCGTAGAGGGGGAGGATCACCTCCTTGGCCCTACTTGAGATGCAACATGACTTGCTGGGGAGGAATCAAAGCAGCTGTCAAAAAGAAGATCATACCTCACCAACCTAGAGTTCTTTGAAGGTTTCAATAAGGAGGTGGATCAGGGCAATCCAGCTGACATAGTATATTTGGACTTTCAAAAAGCCTTTGACAAGATCCCGCACCAGAGGCTTTTAACTAAATTAGGTAGCTATGGGATCACAGGGGATGCACACGCATGGATTAGAAATTGGCTCCATGATAGAAAGCAAAAAAACCCAACCAACCAAAAAGAATAAATTATCAATTTTCAGAATACAAAGAAGCAACAGTGGGGTCCCCTCAGGGATCTGTGTTGGAACCAATGCTGTTTAACATATTCATAAATGATCTGGAAAAGGGGGCAAGTAGTGACATGGGCCAATTTGCCAAAGACACAATTATTCAAAGTAGTAAAGACCAAGGCAGACTGTGAAGAACTACGAAGGATCTGGCACAATTGAGCAAATGGACACATAAATGGCAGATTCAATTCAATGTAGATAAGTGTACAGTTATTCACCTGGACAAAAAAGTAACCCAAACTATACCTACACTATAATGGGCTCTACATTAGCTGTTACCACATGGGAAAGATCTGGGAGTCATTGTGGATGTGGATAGTTCACTAAGAACATCAGCTTGGTGCTCAGCAGCCATCAGAAAGACAGAAAAGTGTTAGGTATTAAGAAAGGACCTGTAAACAGAAGTGAAACTGTCATTATGCCCCCCTTTATAAATCTACAGTGCATCCATGCCTTGAATATTGTGCCCAGTTCTGGTCCCCACACCTCAAAAAGGACATAGAAGAAATAAAGAAGGTACAGAGAAGGGCAATAGGGACGATTAGCAATGTGGAGGGGCTTCCATATGTAGAAAGACTAGGCTAGACCTAATCCAGTTTAACGTCTGAGGGAGACAGAAGGGTTTACAAAATAGTAAATGGCAAAAGAGAAACTAAGTAATTATTTACTCTTACGACAAGAACTAGGGGGTCACAAAATGAAATTAATAAGTAGTAAGTTTAAAACGAGTAAAAAGAAGTTCACACAGTGCAGAACTCATTGTCACCAGATGTTGTGGAAGCTGACAATTAAGCCAGATTCAAACAAGGACTGGACATATTCAAGGAGGAAAGGGACATCAGTAGCTATTCAGCATGGGAGTTAGGGATACAGCCTCTGAATTAAAACTTCTTAGAGCAGAAGCTCTCAAACTAGTTTGTGGACCATGCCACCAGTCCACAGAAAAGTGACCCAAGGCTAAAGCTGACAAAAGATTACACCCGACTTCCCACAACTTGGCTCAAAAAAACCCCCAAACAAACCAGGCACATCCATCACATTAGAAAGGCAGGACTACTGATATTAAAATACGAGTTGTGCACTTTGATTTGTAGAACAAAAAAAGGTTTAAGTGGTCCACCGAGACCCTCAGCAATTTTCAATACGTCCGCAAAAAAAGAAGTTTGAGAACCACTGTCCTAAAGCTTAAGTGTTGGAGACTGCAAGTTAGAGGGAAACAGTGGAGGGGGGAAACCCTGGTCATACCCAGGGGTTTAGGTTGTAGCCGTGTTGGTCTAAGGATATAGGCAGACAAGGTTCCTTGGGTGAATTTGATATCTTTTATTAGACCAACCCAAATGGTTGGAGAATAGTTATTAAGCAAGCTTTCGGGTTCAAAAACCCTTCATCAGGCTCAGGAAGCTGCAGCAGTTGGCGTGTGCTCTTCCTCAAGTAGAGATCTCTCAAGTAGAGATTCCAGGTTCTCACTGGGTTTGATGGTGCAGTTCTTGAGGAAGTCTTCTTCCAGGTATCCACCAACATCCCACACCAGGATGGCATCCATGCCTGCCTTACATATCTACAGGAACAAGATTACAACCCAGAATACAGACCCAAAGATATCACTGAGCTTATACACTTCATCCTCACACACAACAATTTCACTTTTAATAATCAACACTCCCTCCAGATGATGGGAACAGCTATGGGCACTAAAATGGCCCCACAGTATGCCAACCTTTTTATGAGCCACCTGGAAGAAGACTTCCTTAAGAACTGCACCATCAAACCCTTGCTGTACTTAAGATATATCGATGACATCTTCATCATTTGGAGTGAGAACCTGCAATCTCTGATTGAGTTCCACCAGAAATTCAACAGTCACCACCCCTCCATCCGACTTTCTTTAGAATACTCCAACACCAACATCCCCTTTTTAGACACAAGGATCAGTATCCAGAAGGGTAAAATACAGACCACAGTATACAAGAAACCCACAGACCAACATACATATCTGCACAGAACCAGCAATCACCCGAAACACACCAAAAAAGCAGTGATATACAGCCAAGCCCTCAGATACCACCGCATCTGTACTGAAGAGAACACCCGGGATTGCCACCTCACCAATCTTAAAAAGGCTTTCACCCAGCAAGGACACTCCTCCAGAGAGGTAGATCGCACATTTGAAAGAGCCACCTGGATACCACGTGAAGAACTGCTGCAGTACAGAAGAAAAACACCCACAAATCGCACACCGCTGGTTATGACCTATCACCCATCCCTTGAACCTGTACGGAAAATCCTCAAAAAATTGCAACCCATATTAGAAAAAGACCCTATTCTTAAAAAGATCTTCCCAGAGCCACCCATCCTAGCCTTCAGACAAGCACCGAACCTCGCCAACCTCATCACCAGAAGCAAACTTCCTCAACCCCAGAACACACCAAAAGGATCCAGACCGTGCCATGACAAGAAATGCAAAACCTGCCCCCACATCTCCACCACCCCCACTATTACTATACCCCACAACAGAGCCATCAGCATCCCAGGATCTTACAGCTGCACCTCCAGGAATGTAGTATACCTCATCCAATGCACCAAATGCCCTGATGGAAGATATGTAGGAGAGACCAGACAACAACTGCGCACCAGAATGAATGCACACCGGAAATCCATCAAAGACAGAAACACCCAATTACCGGTGGGGGCACATTGCTCACAGGAGGGCCACTCTCTCTCCAATCTCTCAGTCCTGATCCTCAAGGGAAATTTACACAACACATCCCAGAGAGGAGCCTATGAGCTCCATTTCATCAACCTGCTGGATACTAGAGATCAGGGACTAAACATAGACATTGGATTTTTGATACATTATAATCTGCCTGGCAACTGACTCCCCAGCCCAGCCCAGCCCCTGGCTTGTTTACTTTTCATTCCATCCAGGAAGAGCACACACCAACTGCTGCAGCTTCCTGAGCCTGACGAAGGGTTTTTGAACCCGAAAGCTTGCTTAATAACTATTCTCCAACCATTTGGGTTGGTCTAATAAAAGATATCAAATTCACCCAAGGAACCTTGTCTGGTCATACCCAGTGCCCTCTCCCTTTCAGCATCCACTCTGCCACTGTGAGATGTGGGATACTGGGTCCATCTTGTGCAATAAGTGGCAATTCTTATGTTCTTATGATTTTGATCCTTTTGTGTAATACCTAGCACAGATGAGTTCTGGTCCTTAGTTAGGGCTCACAGGATATTTGTATTGCCATACCACCCAGAAGAGCCACGCTATTCTATTTTCGTCTCACCACTCTATTCTCATCTAAAAAGAAGCCAACCAATATATGTATTATAAGAAGTCATGCAAGAACCCCTTTATCTGGACTTTAGTCCTATCAAAAAAAGCAAACAACCAATTTGAGCAAGTTAAACACACTATCTTACTACTAGACCTTTCAGCCATTCACTCTGGAAGCAAAATAACAACTATTATAGATTCACATGATACCTACCATCTCTATCTTCATCATGCACATTTAAATATAGATATTCCATTCCTCTTCCTTTCTTGTATTCTTCTATTCCTTGAATTTTTCCTATTAGACTAGTTTTGCCTGCTCCATCTTCCCCTAGAGAGAAAAAGAGAAAGAAATTATATTGTGATTTTTTTTAAATGGCTCTCATTCATTTGTCCAAAAAAGGTAAGTAACCACAGGAATCACTCAGCTGAAGACAATCTAAAAACACTGGTATTGGGTCAACTATTTCTTTTACAAAACTTATGCATCACTGTCCAATATTAAACAGTAATATTTACATCATGTCATTAAGTACCTATAGCTTGCATGAAAAGGAATTTCTACCATTTGATGTTTAATATTACACACTGAAAAGTTAACAAATTTTGGTTACCCCTACACATTTAAGTGAATATTGAAAGGTAAGAAAAGTTAATTTCTACAGAGCAATATATATTTCATGCTCATCTAACACTAACCTGCAACTGAAACAGAGAAAACTTTGGGAGCTGAAGTTGCTTTTTCTTGCATTCTAGAAAGCCTCCAACCTTGGTGTCAAGCTTAGTTAAAGTCAAGTGAACACTATTTCAAATAATATGGAATAGTAGGCAATGACAGCACCCAATGACATGCTAGTTTCTTGTATCCTTGTCTTGCATATTTAAAAAAAAAAAGTTTGCTTTCTTACAAGGCCTAGGAAGGAGGAAACCACTGCTTTAGACTACAAAAGCATAAGTGTGTGCCTACCATTCTTCAAGCCAAAAATATTAAAATAACCTTGATATTTATTATTATTATGACCAAGATTAAAGCATTTAGGTATATGTACAGCACTAGTAAGAGTGATACCAGACACCGTAATATATTAGGGTAAGACTAGGGAGAATACTGCTATACATCTCACTTCCAAAAAGCCCTAAAGAAATTAACACTGCAACGTGACCATAACATTAAGAGTTAATTTGAGTGCTGCCAGCAATTATTCTCAACAAGTCAGTGCTTCCCAAATTTCAAGGAGTACAGCGATACAACTATACATAGTTAGAGCCAAATTGAGACGTACATATAAATGTAAGGATTTACCACTCTCACGCTGGGTGCATCGATACATGCGCTTTACTGCAGACCTAATTAGTCAACTCCTCAGTAAAGCATCACCATCCACACATGCATCAATATTAGGGTACAGTAAAATTAACTCTGCCATAAAATAGTACCGTCAGGGACAGTGCTATCTTAGGGTGGAGTAATTAACTGCAATTAAATGTTCCTGCGGACAGTGACTGCCAGGTGCAAGTTGCACCCAATCAGTCCAGCCAGCCAGGGACCAGACCCCCTGTTCCAGTCAGCGCCACTACTGCCACCTGAAGCCTGGAGCTGGCTCCCAGTGCCTGACACCGCCCCCCCCTCCCATGACCCTGCCAGCCCAGGGCTGCTTCGCCCCAGCATTAATTGCTGCAGTCCCAGATGCACGCGTAGACCCCGCATCCAGGAGCAATTAACATCGACACAAACTGCTCCAGAGTTTGTTTCATTGCCTTAATAGCACGTGTAGATGCACCCACTATGGTCTAAATGTATGCTTGCAGAAGGTTATAAACACTTATTCAAGTATAGAAACAGTTTGAGAAATCCAAGCATTACCTAGTTATTAAAAGTTTGGTACAAAGGTGCTAGGCTGTGTCTTCTTAGGTAGTACAAAAGATTTTTCAAACTTGTCATATACTATGAAAATTCACTAGTCTTGAAGAATTTTAGGAACTATTTTTTACCATTACTCTTAAATATAATTTCTTTTTCAGCAGGTCTATAAATAAACTTCAATAGAATTTTAGTTACATTTCTAATCTACAGAATAATTTAAAATTGCATTTTTGCTGCCTTTATTATTTAAAAGAGGGATTTCAAGTTAACCCCAACTTCTCACTTGGAAATTAGCTGTATGATGTTCCTAGTTTTAAAATTCAGAGAGGGATTTTTTTGTGACAGGAAGTTTAAGAATGTTACTAAAAAGAATCCCTGCTTACCTAATTACAGTGATATAGTAGATTTTGGTCATATTTTACAAGATTAATCTTTTGGGATGAAAAAAGCATGAGAGGTTTTGTTTTTTGTTCTGAAAAAAAGAATTGAATCTTGTATTTTTATGAACTCAAAAAGCCACAACATAGGCAATTTTCCATTGCTTCTAAGTTTAGCAGAAGTAGAGCCATTGCTCGAAGTGCAGCATGCTTTTTACAACTTAAAAAAGGGGGGTGGGGGGGAAAAAAAAGCATATTTTTGTTCTTGGATCATTTCTTTTTTTGGTTGCATAGAACCAAGCCAGTAGTTACAAGTCACATATACAAGATGTCTGTCTGCTACAGTTCAAGCTTTCCTTAGTATGTGAATAAAGTGCCCAGAGCTGATCTTTGTTTCTAATTTCAGCTGAGTTTCCTAAAATTGTTATCTATAAACAACTTGAAATAGTGGCTCTTAAAATCTCCCAACATACAGGTTGCTTAAGTTAACACAAACTATTACCAAATTTCTTTGAATATTATAATTTTTGTAAGGATACAGCTTCACTTGCCTCAGCCAAAGTAACAGCTTAAGAGATTTCATTATAGCTACTGTTAAAAAGTGAGCACAACCCAAGCTCGGGGCTAGAGTCAGAGCTGCAGCAGTCGCCTGCCCCATATGCCACCCTGTACTCAAACCCAAGATGCAAGATGTACCCCCCTCCCCCACATTCCAAGTGGGAAAAAAACCCTCATCTTGGAATCAAGTAAATACAGTAAGTACCGTCTTGCTGGGAACTATATTAAGAGCCCCTTATATCAGGGGTTTTCAACCTTTTTTTTTAAATAAGCGTACCAGAATTGGAGCGGGGGGACGGGGAAGAGTGGTGGAGCATCGGCTGTGCAGTGTCTGCGTGGCCCCACACACACCACCCCAGTCCTGCTCCTGTGAGGCAACCGCACGGAGTGAAACGACTCCATCCATGCCTGCCCCCGCATACCCCCTGGAACCTTTCAAAGTACCCCCCCACACCCTGAGGTATGTGTACCCCTGGTTGACAACCCGTGTAGCTCTCATTTGCAAAACTAATTGAGGAATAGACAGATTTAAAAAAAATACTGAGTTAAGTAAGGGTAATTTCCCTTCCTTCACCCTCTCAAGAGGGTCAGCTTTTCCACCATAAACTCGTGTGCACCCTGTGGAAAGCAGAGAAAACCATTACTGTCCGCTAGTCCACAGTAGTAGCCTCTCCTTTTAACTAACGTTTAAGGTATGAATGCCTTTTATAGCTATTTTTACTCTTACAAAGTTCTTCAGAACGTTGCTTTCCATGTTATGAAAATGTGTGTTCTGAGCTACACCCTTTTCCTGAAACTCAGTATTAACATTGTGGAGATCAGCTGTAGGCAAACTGGGTTTTGTTTTGTCCGTTTCCCCAACCCCACCTCCTTACTTAAAATTTTTGGTTTAATAGATAGATACAGAAAAGTGAAATAGTTGATACATTTTCTCCAAGTTAAACACTTCGGTCATACAGCTTACTGAAATAAATAAAATTCATGGTTATGATCTTCTAGCATAGAAGTTAAAGCTATTTCTCACTTTTCCCCTTTGTACTCCTTCCTACCTTTTCCTTGGCAGACTCTCAGATGTCCACCCATTTGAACTAGCACAAATTGGAGGGTGAGTCATAAGAAATAAACTCGTGTAATAAAATCATATTTACTGCAGGGCATCATAGAAGGTAACTCCCAGTTAATTTAAGAGGAGGAGGTAAACACATCTCTCAGATAGTGCTTTATCTACAAAGATGAAAATATTTTCAATGTACTGAATTTTTTAAAAATATAGTTACTAAACACTTGCACTAGTTTGTTTTTAATAATACTTTGTATTTTATGTTTTACTACTTAAGATCTCCACGCTAAGTGATATTTGAATGTTTTCAGGTAAGCTATTTTAAAAAGTAACCTGAGTATTTTGGGTGTGAACATACAGCGTATTTACCATTGTAGTAAATTAACTACTCCAAGATAACAATGAAACAGACACATGGCACACAGCTTTACACTGGTGTAGACCACTCCACTAGTGGGCACAATTACCCTCATTAAGATGAGAAGTTGCTATATGCTGGTATTAGTTCCACAAATGTACTGGCTATGTCCACTAGTCTATATGCATCCCTGACTGCAAGACTCCTTTCCTGATATCTAACACCCAGGCACTGCAGTCAGTTTGGGAGGGCTGTGTCTGTTCCTTAGTAAATTTACTCCATAACAGAACAAAATCAGGATAAACTATTTTGTAGTAATCATGCGTCTTCCCCATAAGGGTAACTTTTTCAAGTTTTGCTTATGGTTGCTGGAAGCACTTTAATTTGCACACAGAAAACCCCCTGCTTTTTGACTTCTCAGTCACAATTCTGACTTTCAAGTACTCTTTGGGATAAATATAAATGAACCAACTCAACTGCAAATGGCTAGCTGTTACAGCTTCCAAGGATCAATACACGATTTAAACAGCACCTGTCAGCACCATTTTAAAATACTGAAAAAGATATGAAACTTGTTAAATTACGTAGACATAGGAAAATTTCAGGGGGAGGGAAGAAAGAAGAATCCATATAAATTTCACAACTGTGGTGTGGTAGGATTGTAACATCTTTTCTAGCACCCAAAGGAGTATGAAAAGTTAAAGAGTATTTAGGGTTGCATCTCAATACCCTGCTTCAAACATGTAAAAAAAAAAAAAAAAACCAAATCTGCTTTAACACTTCAGCATCATGGAAGCTTTTATGAACGGATAGAGGAAACAAAGAAACCCAACAGGCAGAAAAAACAAAAGGCAAAAATCAGAAGCAAATATCCCTTTTTGTTCTGGCTGAATTATTTTCTGTCCTTATATTGAGTAGTGGACTGACCATGAAATTTCAGTAAAATGTCTACAATGCTTGAAAATGTATAACATTTCGATTAACATGAAAGAACAGGAGACAGAACAAAAGGTTATTTGGGAAACACGTGCTACCCAGTAATTGGGGGAGGAGGGGAGGGAGGTGGAATCTCACTAGTAATATCATATGTAGAAATATTTGTAACCTGCCACAGAGGGAGAGGGGGAGGTACGCACACGCACGCACACACACACCTGCCATAAAAGTTACATTTGTCTGAAAGAAGAAGCCTTCGTGAGAGGAAACATCAATTCAAATTAATCCTGGTGATACAAAGATTAAAAAACTAGAATTTTGGTGATTTACCAGCAACTATTACCGCACCTCTATTGGCATCCTCCCTATGGATAGTATGGTTCACTCTTTGTCCTATTTCACGCATGTAGACCTGAGCAGTAGCCCAACCCCCACTCCCCATTTTTGTTTAATAAGGAGATTGCAAGATACAATATATGCTTTAACTTTTAAGTTGGCCAATCAGGACTTGCTCCTCTACTTAATTTAACTTTATAAGCAATCTGAACTCCCATTTGGTACAGCAAAAGCTGCCCATCTGTTCAAATTAGAGCAGAGCTGAAACAGCTGGTATCCTGAGCCAGTTCTCCCCCCCCCCAGCAAAACAAAAAATCAGTACTAGTAAAATGGTATTTTCTTCATCTGCAAAGCTTACACTTAGTAAGACCAGACTCTACCTCTAACAGAAGAAATATTCTCGCTCATACAGCTTTTGAAGAACTGAGAGGTACATAAGCATTATATGTAGTTCAGAAGTTAGGAAAGAAGAATTAGCTTTCCAAAGATCACAAAGCAAGTTAGTAACAGAATGAAGAATCTGCGGGGATTTGTCCACTGGAAACCACTCTAATTATCTGAAAGGATCAGATGTTGCAGCAAACATTGACAGAAAAACTCCCAGAAACTTGAAGTAAGGCATCTAATGGTAGGAGAGTCCTATATATGAAACTGGAGGTTAGGATGGATTTACATTCAAATCCTAGTGCACAACACCCCATACCCTCACCCCCTTCTTGCTCTTATACAGAAAACTAAGGAGTTCTCCCTTACTGTTAAGCATCTCTTCAAGTCAGACCTCAGAGTCCCCCATATGTTAAACAGCAGTAATACTATAAATAGCATTTGGAACCTAGATGTTATAGTGATGGCAACAGAAATGTGATAGTTTAATGACATTAGGTATCAATGTATGATCTACACTAAATCTACAATTTCACAGTAAAATTGCATTATAAGTATAAGTGAAGCTACAAAATAATGAAAACTGAAGAAAGAAACAAAGATGACAAGAATAGCACAACTGCTAGTATATACTATGTTGAAGCATCTATGTTGGACAATGTGCGGGCCGGGAGCGACCCGAGCCCTTTTCCGTGCTGCACGCGGGCTGCGGCCAGCAGCCCGGGCACGCCGGGTCGGAGAGGGAAGGCCGTCGAGCTGGAATTAGGCACAAACGCGTATTGGTAGTTTAAAAGATTGTTTACTTACACCGAGATGGCAGTGGTGCAGACTGGAAAGCTTGCTTGAGTTGCAGTTACAGACAGACAACAAAACAAAACTCGAACCTGAAGGGCACGAGGGTACGTCGCAAAGGGTTCCGGCGACAGGAAAATAAACCTGCAGGACTCGAACCCGGGTAGAAGAGCTCTGAGGCCGGTCGTAAGGGCTCACACGAAGTTTGCTAGGCTCCATGGGTTCAGTTTTCTTGCGCGCGGGAAGGGATACGTCTGGATTGCGCTCGGCGACGGGGAGAGGCTAGAGGGTGATCAGACCTCCGTTGCCTGCTTTAAATGCACTGGGTCCGTAAGGATCCGCAGCGCTTAGAGATCTTCCCACAGCGTGAAGTCTCCTCCTCCCTTGTTTGTGGAGTCCTCCAACTTGGGCGGAAACCACTCAAGCCTTTTATACGGCTAGCAAGCCAATCACTAGCCGCCACGTGTGAATAATTTAGAACTGGCCAATAATGGGACTCAAATTAGCATACAAATGGCGGGAACTCTTTGCAACGAGCATTTCTGTGCTGCAACAAAGAAATGCATCCTGCAAAGAAAGCTTCAAATTGGCGGGAAATTCTCCCTTGCACCGGGGTTCTCTTTTGCAGCAGCAAACTCCACCGTGCAAGGAAGCTGCAATTTAGCGGGAACAATTTAGCAGTGCCGAAGCACACAAAAACAAAAATCACACCCTTTGGGTTGTGACAGACAACTGTCTAATTTTAACATGAAAGCCAAAGGGCATTTCAGAATGTCCTTTTTTCTCCCCAGTCGCTCCCAATTCATACTCAATCCACTGCCTCCCTTGCTCAAATCAAATTCAGGTTTCTGCTTTCCAGATATTCTCTGTCCAAGGTGCTATTTATACTGCGCTACAAAAGTAAAACCTGCAAAAAAACCCCCTTAAAATAAAGTTGTGTGCAATTCTACCAAATGATCTAGAGCAGAGGTTCTCAAACTGTGGTCCACAGACCACACTAGTCCACGAGCTCCATTCAGGTGGTCAGCAGACAGGTTGAGGAACAATTCAGAATATCTGTACTTGTAAGGCAAGACTACTGATGTTAATATATGATTTGTGCGCTTTGATTTGTAGAACAAAAAAAGTTTAAGATCCTCAGCAATTTTCAAGTGGTCTGTGAAGAAAAAAAAAAAAAAGTTTGAGAACCACCGCTCTAGAGTATAATATGCAGCGTCCTTAAAATGTAGCAGTGCTTCATTTGTCAACCCTCATCAGATACAACTGTACAGCAGGGTCACTGATGTACAATACCATCAAGGCCTCTTTCTTTAGAGAACATAGGAAGACAAATTCACTTAATTATAAATATGAAATGAAACTTTAATCAGAATATTTTTTGCATTATGACAATCATCAAAACTTTGGTAGAAAAAAGTAATGACAGACAAAAAACCAAAAATCAAATGGTGTATTCAAAAGACAAATCTGAATTCTTACTTGTGCTTCTAGCTTATATTAAACAGTCATCTTAATAAACTGATGAAACTTAAATGTTCTGTGCTTTTATTTCTTTTTGCATAATGAAAACATGAAACAGTTGATTCTCTAATTTTTATTTACAATTCACCCAAAAAAAGGGTGCTAGTAAGAGTTTGAACAAAATTTAAAAGTTTCTGAAATCTTATTTTAAACAAATACTAACTTTGCAATCCATTTTGCTAATATACACTCATCACAGTCAAAAACATTTTAATAGACTACCGCAAGTATTTTCAAGCTAAATGATGCATTTTAGGCATTTGTCAGGAAACAATGACTATAATGAACCCACCCTTATTTATTTGATTTATATGCCACTCCAAGAAGGGCTTAGGGAAGTTCACAATAAAAAGGCATAATAACTATTCCTGCCACACTACAGTTGTGAAACTATATAGATTCTTTTTTCTCCGCTGTGAAATTCTTAGGATGTCTATGTAAATTTAACAAGTTCCAATTTTTTTACGGATTCTAAAATGGTGCCAAAAAATTGTTTAAATTGTGTATATAATAAAAACCAAAAATAGCTAACAAAACTGTAACAAACTCCCTGGACCATACCCCAACTTAACTTTGCTTGCTAACCGCCTACCCAGATAGAGGTGTCTAGGCTCAAGCAGGCCACAAGGGAAAGGAAGTCCAGAGCAGTGGAGCCACTACCGAGAACCTCATCCCACATTTCTGCCATGCACAAGGTTGCTCTCAGCTGGCCTTAGGGACAGAAATAGAAGACAAGGGACCACTTTTCTTCCTCAAGTGCACAGGGCCCAGACCATTTAGGGCCTTATAGGTAAAAACCTGAAATGGCACCCAGAAAGCTACTGGGAGCCAGTGCAGACTCTAGAGCACTGAAGCAATTTACTCATGCAGACCAACCTTGGCAGAAGAGACATTGCTGCATTCTGCACCAACTGCAGCTTCCAGACAGCCATCAAGGCTAGCCCCACATTTTCTAGAAGTTGGCTTCCAAATGTAACAAGTCTCACTTTCACTTCATCACCAGTGTGAAATTACTAGAATTAAAAATTTCTCTCCTGCAACATCAGTAAAATTAAACATGAGTTAAGCTTCTCACAGGAGAAGTGCACATGAAAGGGACAACTGGATAAGTTACCAAGGCTTTCAGTTCAAAACAGCTTATATTAAATACAAAGAACTTGAAAGCTTCAACTCAAACCCTTTAAATTGTAGAGCACCTAAAAATGGAATTTCTTTAGGAAGAACAGGGCAACCCACGTAAGTCACAAGCAAAGCAAGCCATTTCACTCATTGGGTAGGTCCTAGCTACCCTTCATATCAGGAAGTTCCCACCAAATTTTTGCGTTGTATGGTTCTGCCCCATCTACAGCTTTAACAGCCTTCATGTTACACACAACCAGAATCAGGAGTAAACTCAGCCAAACTGGTTACAGAGCTATTTTCCTTCCTCATTTTTTGTCTGCTATTCTCTGCTTCAGCTTAGCATTTACCACTTTTGTTTTTACTTCTTCCTTGCCATGGTATTTGCTTTCATGTACCCTGATTATATGCCATTTTGTTACTAAACTACAGCAACAAATAAAACTGATAGTTTTGCAGATTTCACTGTGTTATCATAGGTTTCTTCAGAACAGCAAGTCAGCCACTGGTAGGGCAGAGGAAAAAGTTATCCTCTTACAACCCTTCCAATGCAATGAGAAATAGAAACCAATAAAAACATGCTATAAACATGCACACTAAGTTCTGCTGTTGGCAATACTCTACATGACAAAAAACTAGAGTTAATTGTATTTAAATGATGTTTAGCAATACAAAAAACCCTCCAAACACAGTTTAGCTTCTGCCATCTTTGTTAGCAAGACCTAAGAAACGTTTCATTTTATGCATTTTTCTGTTCGTTTTTCACATCTTGGGGGGGAGGGGGGGGGGGAAGAGGAGTTGGATCTTGTCCTCTAAAAGAGAGGAGTTAAACATCATGATGATTTCAGAATAAATAGGACTACAATGCCACATCATCAGAAGTGAGCTAATTTCTATTCTCACTGCTTAAAGTGTAATTTTGATCTCAGAAAAATCATGTCATATACTTCTAAAACCAAGTCCTCCAACAAAGTCAGGAAATATCACACATACCCGCTTCTGATGAAAAAGCAAGCAAAGTTTCCTAAAACCTTTCATGCCACTAAATATTTAACTAAAAAAGAAAACCTGGATATAACCTTCCAAGAAGTGGCAAAAGTCTATCTTCAAGGGAACTTTAATTACGCAGGGAATCAAACACTTTGTCCACACAGCCATTACATTAGTGAAAAAACAGTTAGCAAAGACTTTCTACTGCTTGTAGAAATAAGAATATAGATTTGAGATATACAAGGTATTATATCATTATGAGATCTTGCTTTATAGAAGGCCTTTAATCTGAAGCTCAATATCGTCTGTTATTTTTAACATGATTCCACAGCCAGAATTAAGAAGTTCTGATCAGATTTGCATATTCTATAAAATCACCTCACATGCAAGTTATGAACAAAGATTACACATAATTCACCTAAGCCACATTTTTACTCTTGGGAAAGAAAAACAACCCCACAAAAACAAAAAAACAAGAACACACAAACCCATTTCTCCAGATTAAGTTTGCTGTATTGAAGTCATCTTTTCTTAAATAATTATTTGGGTGACTTACAATAAAAGAATGCTGCTGAAGTGACTGTACATGGAAACACATGAGATTATGTAGTTATCTGACTAAAGAATTTAAAAATAGACAGGCATTAATTTATGAAAGAATTTTTTTTTTTTTTTTTTTAGTAAGACAAATCTAGCTTCACCCACAATTCCAGAAGGCCTGGGTATTCTAGGGAAGGAATCACAGATGTAGAACTGGTTCTGAAAAGGAACAGCAAATAGCTAAAGACCACCAGGAAGGAAGATGAGACCAGAAAGTGGTACAATTTGTTAGAGAGCTATTCCTGGACCTTTGCTCCTTCTTTGCCTCTTGCTAGACCACATACAGTTGTGGAAATTGGGAAAATATAGGTATTCAAAGGTCACTATCAGAAAGAAATTGTACTGTCCCCATGAGTGGGATGTCTATCACTATGTCCAACCCAATCTTTCTTCTGCACAATGACACACTACTGTATCCCTTTGTTATCCTTCATCATGAATCCACCTGAAACTAGCTTCAATACCCACAATCAGTACTTAAACAAGTAGTAAGACGCATTTTAATGTGATTTAAATCAAACTTTACACATGCCCCCAAAATTCAGAATCACAAACTCACTAAGCATTAAATTTAGTTCCTTCACTACTGCTAACAACTTCCCCAAGCAGCAGCAACATTAAAACAGTTCTGTTTTAGACTTAACCCACATTCTGAAGATTTAATTTTGCAATTATAAGGTTTTAAACCAAGTCCTATTCTGTGTGAAAACCCAGTTCTTGCACTAGCCAGGAGTTCACTTGCCAATGGAATTTTCAAGCTGGTGTTGAATATAGCTTATGACTCTGTCAAATATTAGGTTTTAGGGTTAATACCCAACTGCAAAAAAATGGGACACCTCAAATCTGTTTCAGTCTACAGTCTGAAACAGGATGGTTCATACTATTATCTCTGTGTTGAAAGTGAAGGATTTGGAGTTAGGGGGGTTGAACTGGAAGGAGTGTCCTGAAATTGAGATTAAGTTTTAAGGTGGTGTAGACAAGCATTGTAAGTACCCGAAGGATTTATTGTGGTTAGGAATGGCTAAATGAATGATGACCAGAGAGGAAGAAGTTACTTAGTTCCATCACAGACAAAAAGGGCCTTTTTCAGTTCTTTTTATGCATATTGGAGCAGCTGTATATGCTATTGCTTGAATCCAGCTTCAAAATTCACTGAGAAGTAATAATTTGAATCTCTGAACTAGGATTTACAGTACTCCATAATTAATCAATATAGAAAGGGTGAAAGCAATTCATATTGGTAATAAATAGCTTCTCCCTCCATTCAGTGTTTATACTGCACTATACCATAGAAGACAAAAGCCCTCTCTTGCAAAACTCAGTTCCTCTCACAACCACACTGTTCTGGAGATGATACAGGTTAATTCCATTACTGAGCCAAACAGAGGAAATACTAGTCCAAGCAGACACTCCTCTAGGTATCTGCAGGGAGCAGGCAGAGACAGCATTAGGCATGCCCTGCTCTCCATACAGCAAAAGTTGGCAACGAGCTCTCCAGAAGATTGCTACCAGGAGAAAACATAACCATCATAATAGTAATTCTCTGTTTGGTCATTATAACATTGCCTGTAAAACAGAACATGTCTAGAACACTATGGATTATGCAAACACCACCCTAACATTCAGAATTATAGAAAAATACCCAAATCTTTATAAAAGAAACCAAAGGCTCACTGAGTGAATTTAAGGGAAATGCCAGCCATCCAAACCAGGAGCAGCTGTTGTGCAGTCAAGTATTTTTTTGACTTGACGTACTCAGCTTCATCTCACAAAATAATGCTTCTTTTTCTAAAGTCAATACTCAACACACAGCTTCAAGAATCCCAGAATACAGGACAGCTACATTTATAAGAGTGTGCTGCATAAAGATGAACAAGAACTTTTATCAAAGACAGTACAGTGCAACCGATACCTCAACTGTTTCTATTTTTGGTTCTTCAGTTTTTCAAGGTCTCAAATTATTCTTATTTTAGAATTTACTGAAAAATAACAAAATATCTGAAGAAACCATGTCATACATTAACACTAAAGAAGCTCCCAGAAAAGCTAGGCATGCAAGTAGAAACAAAGCAGTTTCATTTTCAAGCCTTAGGCAAGTGAATAAATCTGTTTTGGGAAATGACTGAACGTATCCCAGTAATTTCTACACATTTTAAGGGAGACACAAAAAAAGTTAAGCACTGCATCCTTCTTATTGCAAACAAAACTTCTCTAAGTTTGCAGAGACAGCAATCCACAGCATCTGCTGCTTTTTGTTTAATAACTCTCTTCATAAAAAGTAGAGTAAAGTAACAAGATCCTGGTCAGTTTTACAGTTGGTATTTTAGGAGTCTTTGGGAAATCAACAAAAATCACATGCTAAGACTTGCCAGAATTTTGAGTAGCAGCAAAAGCAAACTATGAGCTATTAACAAAGGATGAGGAGTCAGAAATGAATGAAGCACAGAACAGTGGAGGTCACTGCCTATACCTGCTTCTTACTGACACCAGGATGCTCCAGATGAGGAAACACAGAAAGCTTCGTCTGCAGCAACATGAACTCCAGATAAGTAAAAAAAAATGCAGAGGTCACAAACACATGTTTAAACTTAGCCACTTAGGGTAGTATAAGGTTAGGATTCTCACTGTGACTACCCACAGGCCTCTCTGCATCCCCAATACTAAGTTTTTGAATCTACCAATAAACCTTAACAAGAACTAATCTTAGAGAGAAAAATAAAGAGCATGAGTTGGGCATGAGCAAGCTAGATCAAGTGTGGGTTATGGGAAAAATTAAGCTTTTGGACTTCTAAGAGCCCCAAAACACCCCAGGAAAAAATGCTGCAGTGTTTAGTCAATGTATTTTTTGTTTGCTTTATAGCTAGAATACAGAAGAACTTGGACCTGGGGTTCAAACACAAGAGAGTCATCAGCAGTCTGCTACATTACAATTACATTTAAGTAAGGAAAAAAAGGAAAAATCAAAACAGTTCTTCATATATTTCCATGCTTCCCCCCCCACCCTTTGTTCTTAGAAAAAATCCTGATTTTCAGCATACAGAAAAGGGTACTTGCCCAGGTATTAAGACACAGAAAATAAGTAGTGAAAACATGGATTAAACTGTACCCCACTTGGAAAAGTTCCCTCCCCCCATTCCAAGAAGCTATTCAAAAAGTTTGTTTGAGCTTCTTATAGAAAAGTGCCAGGAGAAAAAAAAACAAACAAGAGTGTGCGCAACAAAGAGAAAGCAAGCTCTTAAAGAAGAGAGAAAAACAAAAATAAAAAAAACCTTGACATTTAAAAGCCCTGCTTGTCTATGCCAACACCATAATGCAGGGTGCAGTGGAGGGAAGGAGAAGGAGAGGGAGACTGAAGAGGAGCTGAGAGCTGGAGAAGCAATACTAGGGACTGGATGGGGCTTCAACCGAAGGAGTGCACAAAGCAAGCCAGGCACAGGGCCCAGTGGAAGAGGCTGTTACAGCATCCAAGGTGCCCCAAGAGTCCCAAGGGCCTCGGAGCTGCCTTGACCAGGTTAACATATGAAGAGACAGATCAAAAACTGATGTCGCCTAAACCAAGCTCAGGAAAAACATCCTTATATGGCATTCACCTCCCCCCGCCCCCCAGCTCCAGAACTGGGAAGTTGATTAACTCAGGGAGGAAAAAAAAGCAAGACCGGCTTTCTTCTGAAGACAGAAAATCTCAATAGGTCTCAGTGGGGCAGGAGGCAGAAAGTCTCCACCCAGGTCTTGGCCTGAATCCACCAGAACGGGTTTCCTACCGGGTCTTAACACCTCACCGCCCCTTCGGCCCCCTGCACACAGACCCCGCATTTGTGATACCTCTCCCTGCCCCGCCCAGCTCGGACAATGAGGCAGCGGCACACGCGGACGCACGGCTGGGACCGAGATGCCGCAGCACCCGCAGGCCCCGCCCGCCCGTGGACAGATGGCGGGGCACAAGGACCGCCGCCCTCCCCGTGCCC
>NW_005842429.1:1258527-1260701 GCF_000455745.1 Alligator sinensis
TCCTCGCTGACAGAGACGCGGCGGCAGTAGGGACCCGGATGTTGGGAACCAGGAGGGGGCGGAGCTTGCGGGCGTTCGGGAAGCCCCGCCCCCTCTGTCCAGGCCAGTGAGGAATGCCCCCCCGCGTGCCCCGCCCACCTCGCCGCAGATGGGGGGGAACTGGCCACGTGACGCCCGCCTGCGTGACGCCCGCGCGCCCTCCCCCCTCCCCTAGGAGCGAGGAGAGAAGTTATTCCCGCCGGAGCTCTTGGGTGGTTGATCCTGGACCCGGCGTGTACTGAGGGAGGGAGGAAGGAAAGTAAGTAGGGAGCTAAGGGCCTGGTTCCTGCTTTGCTCCTTTTCCCAACTAGGCGCCCAGCCCAGGAGGGGCCTGCCTGAGCGCTATGGCCGTGGGGTCCTTCGCCTCTGGTTGCTTCTTTTGAAGGGCCAACAGGACTGTGGCTGTGGTTCACCCCCACAGCTCCCAGCCCCGAAGGCAACAACCATAGGCCGGAGGACTGCAAGGGGGAGAGGAACAATGAGGGGACAAAAACCTGATCGGACCTGGTTTCCTCTCAGCATCCCCTCTTTGCCTGTGTGTGACCCTAGAGACTGGACACAATGGACCCAGTCAATGGCACTTCTTCTGCTGAGCTAAACCCATTGCTCTCATTTGCCCTCTACCTTTTTCTTTCCCTGGCCGGGATGAAGGTGCTTGATACCCAGAAGCTTATCTGACCTGTCTCTCACTTAGGCCAATTGGTTCAATTAAAAGATTTGATGTCTCAGCAAAATGCTCTTAAATCTTAGAAAACAATGTGGGGGAAAGGTAAAACACAGGTTTTCAAGGACCTGCTCTAGCTGGCTTGTTATCTGTCTGTTAGTGGCTTTTAACATGTGAAGAAGTGGCCTTGTGGGGGTCCAACATGTAGGATCATGAAGTCATCTAGTCCAGCCTCCTGCCCAGGGCAAGATCATTCCTTGCCTGAACTTATCCCAGTCAAGTGTACCAGTTTATCTGTGAGGAGACCCACGGGCAGTTGATGATGAGGCAGGCAAGTAGGCATCTGAGTCAACTTCACCCAGATGTGCTGAGAGAAGGAAATGTCTGCCAGGGTAATAAAGCAAAATCCGGAAATATAAACCATCTTAAAATATTCAAAGCATCAAACATTTTCTTACTGTGAAAAGGGTCTTAGAACCATAGGCAATATAACAGAAAGGGGAAACACCTCCCTGATTTTTTCCCACCTGCCCAAAGGTAACATGGATATTTCCTGGAGTACTTCTACCAGACATAAAAAAGGTAGAAGTAGCAAAATAAAAAAATTAATAGTACCACTGTGGGGAATGTTGAGTAGGTATACGTGCTACATACCTCTCTCCCTACTTAAAAGCAGTTTTTAAAGATGTAATTCTTTATGAAAAAATCTTTTTAGTCCAGTGAATTTACTTAAGTTAAAATAAGTGCTATCAGTAGCACACTCAATCTTTTCTTTCAGTCTGTATGTTCTATCAATAGTTTTCCAATGCTCTGTAGCTCTACCTGTAACCTTTTTTCCAGTTAATGTTATGGTGGAAATTGGATAATGTAGCTGAAAAGTATAGAAGCCAATAGTCATCCTTTAGATGACGTAAAGATACATTTTGTTTTTGGAGTAATATATCTGAAACAACAAGAACCAAAACAGGCCTTTCCCCAGTACAGTTAGAAGCAGAGCTATGTGGGCAGAGGGTTTTTGCTGGGGCTGAATTAAAATGCAGGGGCTGGGCATTGTTTGATGGTGGTGCATGGGTATGTAGGCAGATGCAACCAGATATTGGTAAAGAAAAGCATCTGGAAAGCCAAGGACACAGCAAAAGGAACCTCTGATTCTTACAGAAAACCAAGAGATGTTTTTGGGCAGTGTTAGCTGAAAAAAAGGCTTGGAATCGGAAGCAAAGAAGCTGCCTCCTGTTTTCTGGGAAAGAGAACCTTGTATACATTTCTTTATAAGACAACAACTGCATCAAAGATGTGCCTAATCTATCATTTAGTTCTCCTAATTGAAACAGATCTCAAATGCTGACTAACTTCCTGGGTCAAAGGGGTTAATGAAATACTTAATGTGATTTTAATTTAATTTGAAAAGCATATTCCAAGCTGCCATTTATCTTGGTCTGCAATTGTGAGCTATTTATGTTGCTTTCCTGCT
>NW_005842429.1:1260732-1282341 GCF_000455745.1 Alligator sinensis
CCAGGAGTTACCTGCTTACAAGTTTCCTGATTTGAATGTAGATGCTGGAAATAATGAGAATTGTGAATGCTCAATCTTTCCTATTATTTTAAGCCAAATGTGCTGTAACATGTTGTGCGTATGGTATTGAAATATCTTGAGCTACATAAATGCCTTCTGCCTAGGATATGCATAGTATACATACCACAGCAATCAACATTTAAATAAGCATTCCACTGCAGAAAACTAAGAAAGAGACAAACGGTTGAAATAAAAATATATAACTGTGCTGGGGAAACGTATGATGATGATGATGATGAAAAAGGGAGTGCTCTGAGAGTGAGCTGTAGAGATGCTGCTGTTGTTCTGCTCTTCTGTTTTCATGTAGACCATATTATTTTCTAAAAAAAATATATCTGATGACAGCAGACCTGCCAAATCTTGTTCACTATGAAAGAGAGCCCACCCCTTTCCCCTCCTCCCCTGCACCCATTCATTCATTGATGATTTTTCTTAAGGTAGCTTTTTACTATTTCATCCACTCTTAATGGAGGATTTTGCCATGTGTTTTCATGGGGGTGTTAAAAGACCCACTTATACATTTCTGAAATGTCTTTTGTTCAAATTGTTACAGCTTGCCAGCCCTGATGATGGCTGTCTGGCATATTTGCTTCCTTTTCCATGTACAGACACAACCCGTTTTATGTCTTCCTCAGGAGCTGCAGAAGAGAATTTTAAAAGAGAAATGCTTGGTCATTGTGCAGTTTTAAATCAGTAGGAGATCTAGACTGAAACAAAATAGTGACAGAATCAAGCTCCCAGCAGCTGTTTCATTCTGGTATAGAAATCTTTGTGAATAGTCAAGATTCTTGTTATACAGAGATTGCTCTCCACAGTGCTCCCTATACTGTCTACAGCCATGCAGTGTGAAGAAGAACAAACATGGTGAAAACTGGGGGAGGAGAAAAGGAGAATAGCTACATGAGAGACTGTGTTTCCCCCGTATATCAGTCCTCTCTATAAATAAAATAATACTCTATGTGGCAAAGGGGTGTGTACTTGGTTATTAAAGGGATGGAGCCTTTCAATATTGCCTGTTCCCTTGAGATAGTTACAAGGAATATTAAAGGTAATGCTGTTTCTGAAAAATTAAAGGTCTGATTTTCTACTTTCCCACATGCCCTTCAGTTATTTACCCATTCAACGTAAATACAGGGTGCATTTCTTTATTTTTATTAATTTCTTTATTTTTAAAAAGGGAAGTTTGCTCTGTTATTTGCGTCTTTGCATGTTGAATAATTGAAGAACATTAATAAAAATGTTTGGTTCTTAAAAATGTCATAAGTTTTAGCATTAATGATTAGTTATCTGAAATCATCCAATCAGGAACCAGGAAAAACACATACGTGACTTCTTCTTTCCTAGGACATTAGATTTGGACTTCCAAATCTATGAGCCACTGTCTGGTATTATCACTCTGTATGGATTCCATCTATCCCATCTTGGCATTCGTAAAGATTGCAGCTTTTGATTAAGTGCTATGCTGCTTGTTGGACACTGCATTCACACAGGGGCTAATTACACAGCACAAATAGCAAGTAGTCAAAATTAAGAGAGTAAGAGCAATCTGCAAGTTGACATCTGTGACCACAAGCTACTTGGAGAATTCTTAGGAAAAACACGGGATACATTCATAATAAATATATAATACATCTTGCAAAATTCTGAGCACTTCCTAAGAGATGCTATATACCTTCAATTCTCACTAATATCATTGAAGCCCATCATTGAAACTTGAGAACTTAGTATTTAACCAGACTGAATTCCTTAACAAGAATATTCTCAATACTGTATTGGCATCCTTATCTTCATTATTTAATTTAGTGAGTCTGATAGCCTATACCCATTAAAACCAATTCCATTTCTGTTCCAGAAGTTCTGTTTTGTCACTTGGCTGTTGGCAGATCTATTTTGCTATTCATAAAACAACCTTTGATATATGTTTGTATGTTTACATTAGCCAATATGTCCCAAATGTTATTGATCTCTGAACCTCTATCCTTTCCTTCTTAAGAGTCTGTTGTCTAAACTACTGATGTTTTATGGAGCTTAAAAACTGTTCCCTTCAACTTCTGTGTTGGTAATTGCTACTTTAATGCAGTGATATGTTGTCTCATGGTGAAGATATTCATGGCAATATTTCCCCTTGATTTTGTATGACTAATGCATACTGTATAGCCACTAGGAACCCAGTCTTTTGGGGTATTGTCTACACCATGTCCCCAGTACTCTCAAGGAAGGGACATGCTCTGGCATGTTATGCCATCTGCTCCCATTTGCACATGCCAAACCCAGAATACAATGGTGAAGCTTTTCCACAGGGACCCCATATGGCCTTGAGACCTCTGTCTCCAGTAGGGTCAAGAGTGGCTATGTGAGTTGCTTCCAATTTGGAAGTTCCAAATTGGTTTTCCCACTATTTTTTCAAGTTTGGTGCAGATCAACAGGGTGTGTTCAGGAGCATCACTCTCCAAGAGCACTGGGGATGTGGTGTAGACATACCCTAAATCCTTAGTAAGACAAAACTGCTTATTCATATGTACTCTCAATACAACATAAAAAGGGTGGCTGCTTGGTGCAGACAAGGTTGTTTTGGGCCTTTCTACAGTTTTATATGGGTGGGGTAAGGGGAATAAGGAACTTTGCTTCTTTTGTTCAAAGGCAGTGTATAACTGCGTTTTTTGTATTACAGTCAACCTAGGTACTGCTTTTGGGGGCACAAGGTACAGCACTGGTGATCTAAGGAAGATGAGATCAAGTCCTTACCTATTCGTTACTATGGCCAACAGGGTTACTGTCGCAGGGCACCTTAAGAAAGGAAAAGGGACATAGGCCTAATTTGCACCCTACCAGGGAGAAGCTAGTGTGGGGGGACTACCTTTGGCAGGGTAACTCCTGGAAAATCCCACGCGGTGCACCCTGGGGAAAAGGCGAGCAGGGGGCGCCTTAAAACATCTGCCACTTGTACAGAAAGCTCCGGGTGCGTGAAGAAAGGCCGAGAAGAGCCGCCGAGTCCAATTGAATTTGGAATGAATAAAGATCTACCTCGGTGAGTCAGATCTTAAGGGGGGAGGTGTGTCGCAGGGCACCTTAGTGCCTGCTCCTAGAGAGGAGAAAACTGCCAGAGAGAGAACCCTGGCAGAGCACAAGAAGCCCAGCTGAGGGTTGTCAGGATAACAAGCGCAGCTGCGGGTTGCTGGAGCAGCTAAGGGGAGCCAGCTGCCTGTAGGGGGCTGGGCCTGGCCCTTATAAAGCCCAGGGCTGAGGCCAAGCTGGCAGTTCTCTGCCAGCAGCCAGAGAGGCAGGAGCTCGTGGGGCTAAGAGACGAGTAATGCTTGAGCAGGCTGAAGGATGGTGGCTCTGTGGCGCAAGAGCTATGTTGTTGCAGCCAGGAGGCTTGTGTTTTGTTTGGTTAGTGTTTGTATTACAACTGGAGGCTTGGGTGAGGCTGTAGGGGTTGGAGGAGGCCTCATAGGGGCCCCAGAGGGGTGGGGACCCAGCGCCAGGGAGGGTGCAGTCTAGCACCAAGAGGGTGCATTATCCTCATAGGTACCCCAGTGGTATAGGGACCTCAGCGCCAGTGAGGGCGCAGCACCAGTGCAGGTGCAGCTGGCTGTGAGGAGCACAAGCAGTGGGTTGCGAGCGCAAGCAGTGGGTTGCGGATGGGGGAGACAGACCCCGGGTTGTGTGCGGGGTACGTAGACCCCAGCCCCAGAGAGTGGGGCGATTCTATCAGGGAGCCCAAGGTGGGCACGGCGAGCCCCAAAGAGGGGGAGCGCCATACTAGGAAGCCCAGGACGGGCGCATCAGATGCCAGCACGGGCATCATTTGTGGGGTGCATAGACCCCAGCCCCAGGGAGGGGCAATTACTGAGGAGCCCTAGAGAAGGGCAATATTGAGGAGCCCGAGTGGGGCGATTAGTTAAGAAGCCCAGAACGGGCATGGCGGACCCGCCTGCACTGCAAGAAAACCCAGGACAGAGGCAGGGTGCCGCGGTGGACCCCGACGGAAGGGGTTAGTGGCACAGCGCCCCAGGAGAAGGGCAAGGTGCTGCGGTTGTCCCCCGGCAAAAGGGGATAGCAGCGTGGTGAGCCCAGGATCAGAGAGGGTAGTAGTGCGGTGGGCCCAAGAGACTGATGGCCAGAGAGGACGTCCCAGAGGGGACTAGCTTATTGGAGTGAAGGCCCAAGAGTGGGTGTAAGTGTATTTGGACAGGACAACGTCTTTCCCATCAGCGAGGCTTGGGGCATGGTATTAGGGGCTGGTAGGAGCCACGCGTAGCCCATAAGGCTAGGGGGCCCGGGGAGCACCCATTACACGGGGAGATCCCCAGGGGGTCCAGGAACACACAGGGACAGAGGTCCCGAGTAGCTGTGCCCAGGGAGTCATAGGCAGCCTCCCGAACCTACTGAACATCAAAGACGTGGCGGACGAGAATAAGAGGGTGCCTTGGGCTGGCCTTGACACGGAGCGAGGGACCTTGAGGAGATCACGGCCCTCCCTAGAGGACCCTGCCGTGACAGTTACCTAGTCATGAAGAAAAAGAGAAGTTTGTTGAACCACCTAAGAGATGGGTGGTTCCTGAAAGAATTGTGCCTCCTGAGGCATGATCTCCACATGCCGCAATTGTGGAGACATGGCAGTTAATAGCACAGCTAAGACTTAATTGCATCAAAAAGGAAAATTAAAAATAATCTATGCTTTGTTGATTGCTCTACTGGGATTTTGGAGTGTCCATGCATCCATGGAGCTTGTCCCAGTATTACCAGCCTCAAGCATTAGAAATCATGACACAGGCCTCTGAAAATCATAAGATTAGCTTAAAAGTCATGAGGGTCTTTTTTTTTTTTTAATAGTACACGTGTTGTTCTTTTAGTTCCTTCTTTTGGCTTCCACTCTATTCATGTTTTCAAGCTTCTCTCTCCCTTAGCAGTGTGAAAATTTTACTTTTTCCCTTAAAAGAAAGTTTAAATATTATCACAATCAGCAGGAGCTGGGGCTTTAACAAAAAACTCCAGCTATAGTTAGACTTTTTTAAATGGTTAGTGTTGGCAACCTCACATGGAGCACAAACAGAGAGCTTTTGAAGGCACCAGGAAGAAGGGGAACCTGCCACAGAACTAACAGTCACCCTATCTAATGCCATTCTAGTCTTCATTTACAAGAGCAAAGGGGCTTTTGTATCCTATAATATTGAATGATTTAGAAAAGCTCTTGTATACAGATGGTAGAAGGGGAAAAAAGAGGGTTTCCAACTTGAGGACAGACCCAAGAAGAAGAATACTATATTTTTAATATAGAATTATAGGTCTTAAGTGGGTCTTATAAGTCTTAAATGGTGAGAGAGTCTGTTGTAATATTTTGCTCTATGCAGGGGAGTTACCTGCACAGAAGATGATGATAAGTCAGCCCTGAGTACTAATAAGATGTGCTATTCAAGCATGATAATAACATGCAGGACTATATTTGTAAAGTAAAACAAATAAGCAGAAACCCAGAGTCCAGCACCTGGCCTCACTCAGTAGCTAGCCTGAATGATAAGGTCTGTAGACCCAATGGTAGGGAAGAAGACCATGCAGTGTCTCCATGGAGGCTTGCTCCACCTGAATGGCTAAAAGAAAATTGTGCAGGCTCTAACATAGCTCTCTCTCCTCTTAAAATGGGGGAGGACAGGAACAGGTGCACCAACAGGTGTTTCAGGCTTGTTCCTGCCCCTTTCCAATCCTGATTGGGCCCCCAGACCTAAAGATCTTTCCCAAGGGAGGCACAGTGCCACATCACTTGTTACTCAGCAGGGCTGTAATTTAACAACAAACTGTTCAGTCTACCTCCTACAGTTCAGTCCCTGGCTTAATGAAACTACTGTACTGCCAAGTGGGCCACTATATCTAAAGGAGAGGAGTGTGTTTACTTCTAAAATGCATGGCAGCCCTCAATCCTGCCTTAGGTAATGTCACTGGGGTTGAACAAAGATAGCTATGAATATTAACTGGGTCTTCAAAATAGTTACCTGTTTTGCATCTGAATATAAAAACCTTTATAGTTGCATCATTTTCATCCTGCTTCAAAAACTAGAGACAGAAAAATAAATCCTACAACCCCTAAGACAAACTTTGTTTTCTTCAATAGGAATCTTGCCAGAATTAAGACTGAAGCATCAAACCCAAAATAGTTTGAATGGATCTATTTCATTTTCCATTCTTACCTTTAAAACTCCTCCAGAGCAAAAAACTCCTGAGGCTTAGTTTTATAAGCCAGGAACAAGGAAGGAAGGAAGATCACTTTGTTTTATTTAACATTACATGTTTATAACCAATCCAGTGTTATAGCTAGAAAATGTTAATTTTTTGCTGATAGACCTATGGGTGATAGCCCAGCATCCTGTCTTGCTGGGTTGCTGGTTCTGGTCCATTTTTTTTCTTTTATTATTACCTTCTTTTCTACCTGCACTAAAACATAAAAAAAAAAAAAAAGATGATTTATAATAAAAACCTGATGACCTTTGAATATAACAACACAAACAGAATATATTTCAGAAGTATTCAGGAGACTTTGGGCATGACTGCCTCTGAAATTAATATTTATTAATACAATGTTCAGTTGTTTGGAAAAAAGATTAACAGTGACATTCTGGATTAAGAGTTCTGTCTAGACTATAAGCACTTTATAAAAATCATAGAGAAGTAGGACTGGAAGGGAAGTCCAGAGGTCATCTAGTTCAAACCTCTGCCTGAGGCAGTATCATCCCTATCCAAACTAACAATCCAATATAAACACTTCATAAGACTATCCTAAACCCTGAGACAACACAAGACCTAACACCCTAAGCTGCCACAGGTAAAGCAGGGAAATCACAGCAGCCAATATCCTACTTCTATAAAAGGTTGTTAATATACACTCCAGAGATCACAGGTAGAGGGCCATGCCCCCTGCTCCAGAGAGGAAGGCAACCCCCGCAAAAAATCCATACCAATCTGACCATAGGATAAAATGTCTTCCTGATCTCAAATATGGTGATTAGTTTCACCCCGCACAGAGTAGCAAGACTGTCTATCCAGGAACATCCAGCTTTGCTCCTAGCAGGAGCATTGGTACAACCCAGTCAAAATCCCAAGCCTTGGCTGCAGCGAACACCCAGTGCCTCTGAGGGAGCCTTAAAAACACCCTGACACATGTAGCAGAAAGGGGTGGTGGGGTAACCAGAAAAGCCCAGAAGGATGGGAGACTCATAGTAGAACATAAGCATAGCTACACCTAGAATAGATTATCCCTAACCAGTGGCTGTCCAACCTCTTCCTGAACACCTTCAATGATGGCAAGCTGACAACTTCCTAGGCAGTTCCATTGCCTCACTATTCTCACAGTGAAGAAGTTTTTCCTGATATCCAACCTAAGCTTATTTTACTGCAACTTCAAGCCATTGGTCTTTGTCCTCTTCTCTGCAGCAAGAAAGAAAAGGTGCTTCTTTATGGAAGCCCTTCGAGTGTTTGAAGACTATGTCCCTTCTTAAGCACCTTTTCCACAAGCTGAACATGCCTAGCTCCTTCAGCCTCTCCTCATAGGGTTTGCTTTCCAAGCCCTTTATCATCTTTGTTGCTTGCCTCTGGACCCTCTCTAACTTCTCCACATCCTTTTTAAAACATAGAGCCCAGAACTGCACACCATACTCCAAATGGGACCTAACCAGTGCTGAGTAGAGAGGCATTATCACCTCCCATGTCTTGCACCTAACGCTTCTATGGATGCGGCCCAAAATTTGCCGTTTGTGCAGCTACATACTACTGCAGACTCATACAGCATCTGTGATTTGGAAAAGATTCACAGATCCTTCTCCATAGTGCTGCCATCCTGCTGTCATTTGTGTTTTTGATTATTCTCCCAAGGTGTAGCACCTTGCATTTGTCCACATTGAACTTTATCCTATTATCTTCAGCCCAGTTTTCCAATCTTTCAAGATTCTTCTGAATTACACTCACATCATCCATCGTGTTCACAGTCCTTCCCAGTTTTGTCATCCACAAACTTGCTTAACAAGCTTTCTGCACTAGCATCCAAATAATTTATAAACACATTGAACAGCACCCGGCCAAGGGCAACCCCTTTGGTACTCCACTCAAAACCTCCTGCCATTCTGACATGGATCTGTTAATAATTACCCTTTGCTCGCAGCTTTTTAGTCAGTTATCTATTCACCTTATAACTGTTTTGTCCAGCACATTTTTTCAATTTGTTTATGAAAAGATCGTGCAGGACCTTGTCCAAAGCCTTGCTTAAGTCCAGGTACACTATATCCACAGCATTCCCTTCATTGACCCACCTTGTCACTTTGTCAAAGGAGATCCGATTTATTTGACATGATTTGTTCTTCATGAATCCATGCTGGCTGTTTGTGATCAGCCTTTCCTCCTTCAGAAGCTTGAAGATGGACTTCCTTAGGATATGTTCCAGTAACTTTGCAGGTAATGAGATTAGGCTAACCAGTCTATAGTTCCCTGGGTCCTCCTTTTTGCCTTTTTTAAAGAGGTGCACTACACTGGTCCTTTTCCAGTCTTCTGGTACCTGGCCCATCTCCCACAACTTTCCGTAGATTATTGCCAAGGGCTCCAAAATCTCCTCTGCCAGTTCCTTCAGTATCTTGGAATGAAGTTCTTACAGCTCTGCTGATTTGAATTAATTCAGACCCATCAAAAGCTTTATGACTGTCCCTTTAGTTATCTCATCCTTCAGCTTGCCCCTTTCTTTAGTCAAAGAATCCTTAGTAGGTGTCTGACTGCAGCTTAATTTTTTAAGGTTCTGGAATGACTTCCAATTAGAGTAGTGGGGCCAAAAAACTCCAAACTAGTTTTAAGATGGAGCTTATTATGTCTATGATTGCAATTATATGAGATAGGTGCCTGTGATAGCAGGGGACTGGACTTCACGGTCCAAGAGGTTCCTTTCACCCATATGGTCCTATGCTGCATGATTCTGTTTAAATTGTGGAGTGGTGACAATTTTGCTGCCCAAGAATAAAAGAATACCACGGCACTGTTTATGGAAAACAAACACATTTCTGTTAGTACTGTGTATTAGGGGCGTGTGAAACGGGCCATATTCAGTTCGGATTTGGATTTGGCCTGAATCAGGGACAGTGATTTGATTTGTTGATTCAGATCACTGTCCCTGATTCGATTCGGCCAAATTCGAATCTGAAGATTTGATGCTGATTCAGAAAATCGTGGCTCGTGAACACTGTGATGGTGGGGTGCATGGAGTGTCCCACAGGAGTGTGGGGGGGGCCCCCCGCCTGCTTCGCGGCAGACCCGGACCCACTTCCAGGTCTGCCGGAGAGTGTGCTGGGGGGCTCCTGCAACCCCCCAGCTCGGCGATGGTACCCCCCCAGACACAGGAGGCACCAGTCGCCAAGCCTGCGGGGGGCAGGAGGTCAGAAGTGGATTGCTCGGCGGATCCAGAAGTGGACCGGAAGTGCTTCTGGTCCACTTCCAGGTCTGCTGCTGAGCGCACTGGGGAGTCTCCCATGCTCCTGTGGGACGCTGCATCCACCCCAGCATCTTAGCATTCACGAGCCATCAGGTACCTTGAATTATGTAGAAAAAACATTTTAAAATGTGTCTATGTCTGAATTGCCAAATCTCTCCAAATCAATTCAGAGGGTTCCAATTCAATTCGGAGAGATTAAAGGGTCTCCTGATCTGATTCAGAGATTTAGCCACCGAATCAGGCCAAATCTCCACCGAATCGGATCAGGGACCAAAGCTTTGCACAGCCCTACTGTGTATGTCTTTTCCATTCTTAGTTCTGTACCTCTAGGTAGCAGGCGGCTTGTGAATGCTGCGATGCTGGGGCACATGGTATAGCAAGAAACCCTTTCATCTGCCCCCCCCCTCCCCCTGCCCAATGTGAAGCTCCTCCATATGGCAAAAGCCCCTCTTTTAGTGTTTGCCCCCTTTTGGGGATGCTTTATCTTTTCTATCTTTTCTTCCTTCATCTCTCTCTTTTTTATTATATTATTATTATTTTTATATAATGTGTACTTGTAGTGAAAATAGAGCTTGTAGATGCTTTTACAAATGTACTTTAAGTTTAAAAGTAAGTTGTACCACGTAACAATGTTAGCAAGAGCAGGAATCTCTGTATGGAGTAGGTCCCTGAATGAATCATGGTTGATTGTGTAACACAGTAGTTAGTCTGAATAAGCATGTTAATGAGCGGCAATTAACACCTACAAAATCAGGGACCAAGGAGAAGAAAGAATCAATAAAGAGCCAGGAATTCCCGGAAACGTCATTGTTAAAGGTACGGAAGCCCCCATTTGAACTAATCAACACTGGAAACAGACCCTCAGGGCTGAAATATCCCCAATCAACCACTTCCAGAGCTCTATTCATCACATCAGTGAATCAATCAAAATTAATCAACGGACTCCTGAGACTGCACGTACATGCGGACGTGACCCCTGGGGATGACAGCTTCCATCCAGCAGCTACCAAGAAGGACGTCCCTCAAGGACAACGACCCCTGGATTGGGTAAGCCCGAGAATTGGGGAGTCACCAAAGTCTGCCAGAGAGGGATAAAAGGCAGCGAAGAATGGCCCGCAATGGCCAGAAGGACCAGCTGGCGACCCCCTTCTGAAGCAACATCGCACTGAAAAAAGCCTCGACTGGCCATCAACAGTGGACTCCAGCACTTTGGGATAGGTATATCTTGACACCAGTGCTTAGTGTTCAGAGCTAGCTACTGTGAGTGTGTGTGCATGAATGTGTGCGTGTTTGAGGGGATCAGCACCAAGGTTTATGGTCTGACTTTTGCATCCGTCCAATAAACTAGGATTTTATGATGATCCTGTGAGCTGGTCCTTTGTAGCCAACAATGGAGTGTCCCACAGAAGTGCAGGGGGCTCCCCAGTGTACTTGGCAGCAGACCCAAAAGTGGACCAGAAGCACTTCTGGTCCACTTCTGGGTCTGCAGGGGAGTGCACAGGGCACCCCCCCCATGCCCTCTAGCTCAGCTGATAGAGCTAGGTAGATGCTGAGCAAGTATTCCTTTACAGCTATGCCAATTAATGTAATTTCTGACTAGTTATTTTAGTCTTGGCCCATCTTAAATGTGAAAAGTTCTTTATGAAGGAGGCAAATAGTGCTCAAATAGCTCAAATAGTGTCACCTTTTCTTCTACATAGTGAGCAGTTTTTGTCAATATTTGTTTATATTTTGTATTAATGGATGCATTTGCTTATTAACATTTTTAATGAATTCTCAGGATGCAGTTCTACTACTCAAAGGATGTATAACGTAACACTTGGAAACAAGAGAAGAGACACCGACATTTATTAATATTCTATCAATCATTTAATAGACTCAGCTATTTAATGACTGGCATAATTAGCATTTCAGTTTCATATGTATCAGAGACTCTGCTGCTGCTGCATGCCAACAATTGAACCTGCTTGTTAGAAGATATTAAAAACAAAAGATTTATAATAAAATGCTCTTTTTCTGCATACTTGTATAAAAAGATTTCTTTGAGTGGCTACAATTTTCTCTTGGTTCAACTCAACCATGCTTACTTATTAAGCTATGAATACCTGAAAATCCTTTAAAGGATTAACTGTATCTGCCTGTTAAGCTTTCAGAGTAGTTAAAAATAACTACAAGCTGGTCCTACTGACACACTGAAAAATAGACCTACTCCACATTTTTCATGGCATTTACTTCTGTTTTGACTGGCAAAATACTATCCACTACTACTTCAATCTTCCATGAAGCCTCATCAGAAGTGAATGCTGTTAGAAGTAGTTCTTATGGCTAGCAGCCATTTTCACTTTTCAGTCTTCAGAAAAGGAGTCAGTTTTTGTTCTATCTGACAAGAAATACCATGTAAAATGAAAAAAGAAACTCAGCTAATTACTAGCACATTAATGAGGGTGCCCTTCAGAGAAATACCAAGATGGTCTGTTTAGTTCCAGCAATGAAGCAGTGCCTGCCAGATTGTTCTGTGATCTGCTTGTATTAGCTGCTTTTATGACCTCAATTAAATAGCACCAAAGAAAATGTGAACCTTTATATGTTTGGGAGTATTGTCATATTCTCATTAAATATGAATATTTGGGTTGGACTTTGCCTAAAAGGCATTGCGGTTGGGGTGGAGTGTACCAGTGGAGCCTCAGGAAGAATTCTGGGTGACTAAGTTCTGCTCAGAGCTCCTGGGGAGTATATGGTATAGCAAATGCTCCATAAAGCTTTAAGCAGTGCAAAAGGTCTAGCCTCTCTTTCCACTCCTAACCAGTCCTGCTGGCCACTGGGGAAGAAAATTCAGTCACACTTTCCCATCTCTTGTGGGGAAGCTAGAACAAGAATTAATACGAAGCAGGGTCTCTGCTCTTGAGAGGCACTCTGGCAAGTCTTTGCATAGGAGTGTTTGGACAATGGGGAGAGGGGGTTTATGTCTCTCTTGTTTTGTTAGGCACCAAGACAGGGCCAGCCACAATCTGGCCAATAATCTCTAGAATTAAGGTCTTGCATTTCAGTTTTCCTCTCAGCTAATCCTTTAATATCATAAAGTGTAAAAAAAATTCAGTACTACATGAAGTGCATATATAATTAAAAAATGAAAAGGGTTGCTGATACTAAGTGGTGGTGTGTCCATTGGGAAGAGAAAATATTTCCACTTTGAGAACTGGCGATATGCCAAGTAAGAAATTTAACTCAGATATGGACAAAACCTCTTACTGTAGTCAGAACAAGAAAAAAGATGCTTGTTACTGGCAAGGATGATTATTTTTACCTAAATGCTGGCAGACAATTTAGCACATAATAATGTAGCTGGGCACTCTGGACAGCAGCCCCACACAAGGGCACCAGTGACTTCTGGTTGCTGCTGCTACCATGATTACAATCCTACAGCTGTGGCAAAAGCTGTTTTCTTCCCCCACAACCCCATCAGCAGCTGGGGCAGTTGTCCCTGTTGCCCCGCTCTAGTTGTACCACTAATATTGTATTAGTCTTCATAAATATTCCTACTGCTATCACAGAGAAGAAAACAAATTCTTAAAACAAAACACGTGGTTTGAGTTACTGGTGTGCTAGCACAAGAGGAAGTACATGAATTAGTTACAGTTTCTTGAGGTCCTTAAAGGTGGCATTATTACTCATGGCTATAAGTCATAAGTCATCTCCCACTTCTGCCAGGGTCAAGAGTGTTTCTTAGCAGCTTTGAGAATCATAAAGCCATTTTTGCCTCTAATGATCAGATCCTGGGCCAAGCAGAGCCTGGCTGGACCCAAGGATTGGGACAGATGTGATATTGTAATTCTGCTGTGAGGATAGTTAAGGTAGAACTTTGAAAACCAACTTCAGGGTGAGATGTATTTCCAGGATGTATTCTGGTGGCATTACTTGCAATGTAACACTACTTGCGAGGTAGTTGAAAATTGCCCCATAGCTTGGTTCTTAACAGGCAGAGAGACCATATAATGGTGGTATGTGGAAGTACAAATGCTCACTTGGCAAAATGTATAAATGCTACATGAGGCACAGAGTAACATGATTAAATCTTCAGTTCCCTGAAATATATTTTATTTTTAAAAAGGTTGTGAAACTCTTATACTGTTTAGAGACTGAAAACTGTAAATGTTCTCACTTTATGTTCAAATCTCTTAATTCAGCACTTCCAAACTCTCCCCCTAAGTCAGGGGTTCTCAAACTGTGGATTGTGACCCCCCTGGGGGGGGTCACGAGCAACTTAAAAGGGAGCTGCAACTTTCTCTTCCCTCACCACCATGCAAACCCTCTGCCTGCTTCCCTCCCCCAGCGGCAACGCACATGTTCTTGGATTTGTCCTCATTGGAAGTGTCTCTTCTGTTTTCTAATCTTGGCATGTACGGGGTAGTGAAGCTCAGTATTTATCTGTCAACATTTCGATTGACTGTGAGTTTTTTTCATAATCTTAAAAGTTCTTAAATTTTTGGATTTCCTGAATTTTGGATTAGTGTGCAAGCTGAGTACAGAGAAGTAAGCGAGAAAGCTATGAAAATACTGATTCCCTTCGTAACATCCTACTTTGTGAATCAGGGTGTAAAAGGGAACCCTAGCACCAAGAGGGCATGGGTTAAAAGCCCAACCACACAGCCCGGTCAGCTGACTGGCAGGAGATAGGGCTCTGGGCATATATAAACCCCAGGGCCAAGGCTGGCAGGAGTTAGTTCTCTGGCAAGCTGCCAGGGGAAGGAGCTCCTGCAGGGAAGAACTACCCAGGAACGCTGTGGCTGCAGATAGACTGTTTACAGGGCTAATGAGGCTCCAGGAGTCTACAAGGTACCCAGGACTGGGAGGCACTCAATACTCAGGGAGCAGTTTAGGATTTTAAAGAGGCAGAGTGTGGCTTGTGCAACTCATATTACATTATAGTCCAGGAACTCATATTTATGTTGTTGTTTTAACCGTTGGACCGGACTGAGGCTATTGGGGAGGAGGAGGCCTCATTGGGGGGCACACTACGATATACAGCCCCAGCGCCAGAGAAGGCGCAGAGGCAGGGCTGCAGTGAGCCCGAGGCTGCTCGAGGCCAAGTCAGAATTAAAAGTGCTAGTCTTTACACACCATCTGTGAGGCTTGGGCCACCGTGTAGGGGAGGTTTGGAGCAGTGGATAGTGACTCCTGGCATCAGGGTAGTAAATGGGCAGCCTCCTGCCTGAGTAACATCATAATTATTGTTCCATCAAGATGTGGCAGGAAAGAAAGGTGGGTGGTTAGCTCAGAAACAGAGGGTCAGGCCAATGTTGGACAGGCCCAGGGATGGCCCCCTGTCACACAGGGTTTTCAGCAGCTGCTGCTATAAAGAGCAAATACTGGTCAAAAATAAATGTGGAGAATGAAATGAGACTGGCAGTCTCAAAAATAAAGTCCAGGTTTGAAAAGCTAAGCAGTACCAAGCAGGATCATCCTTCTCATTGAAAACTATTGACAGTTTTAAATTTGACAGGTGTTTTTTTTTCCAGTGAAACAGTTTTGAATGTCATAAACTTTATAAAAGTGTTTTTTGACAAATATATTTAATTTAATATACAAAGGTAAATGTGCTTTATTTATCTCCTACCTAATCCTAATGAAATCAATAACATTAATTATGGGGGGGTCATGCAAATTTATATAATATTTTACGGGGTCGTGGTATCACAAAGTTTGAGAAGCCCTGTCATAAATATTTTAACAAAGTTGAATGGAACTATTGCAAAATACAGTATCAGTAGGGACCTACCAAAATTGCCATGGAAGTGCACTGTGCGATGGCTCCTTTAATCTTGGAGTTTCCCAGGTACCTCTCCTCCCCACTGGTGCTGACTGGCAGAGGGTCCTCGCTGTTCACTCCTGTAGCAGGCTTACCTTTCAGAGCTTGGGTTGAGTCCCAGGCTTGAGATTCTGCTGTTTTGATTGGTGGAGCCCATCCACCAATCAGGAAGCAGCCAGAGAAATAAAGTATAGTAATAAAGGGGAGGGGGAGAAGAGCTCCCTCGGACCCGATTGAAGACTGCAACACTGTCAGGTCCGGAAGACTTCAGGGGTGGAGCCCTGGAGAGTATAAAAGGAGCTGCATGCCCAGCAGGGGGAGATGCATCGGGGACAGCAAAGAAAGAAGAGCGGGGCTTAGAAGAGCTGCTCAGCAGGATGAAGCAGTAGCCCAGGAAGAGCCCCCAAAGACTTCTATCAGCAGGGAGCAGCGGACAGCTCCAGCAGTTAGGCTCTCAGTGCACAGCACTGCGCGTGGTGTCCAGACCCTGAGAGCTGTGTGAGGCGGCTGATGCACACAGCAGGATCTTTGGAGCCCCTGGGTCAGCTCAGGTCCCCAACCCCCAGCACAAGGCTGAGAGCTCGGTGTAGGAGGTGCTGCATGGAAGGTAAGAGGCCCTAGGAACCACTTAAGATGGCTCCGGTCTACAGCTGCTGGCACGGGGCAGCAGCTCAGTGCTGATGACATTGCCCAGAGGATCGGGGAGCAGACCGAGCAGACCGAGCCCCGGTGCTGCACAAGGCTGTCCAGGCCGCACAAGGCAAAGCGCCCAATACACACAGTGGTGCATGTGGCCCTAAGCCAGGCCAGTGGCAGCAAAATTGGGCAGCAGGAAAGCCTGGCGGGGAACAGAGCTCAAACTGGAGAATGGGAGGCAACCCTCCAGGCCTGTGGAGTAGTAAGTTACCCTGGAGAGAGGGTCCCCACAGTGGAGGGACCCCCCCCAGGGTTGGGAAGGGGCACCATGTGGGCTGTTCCTGGGTGATAGGGGCGGGGGGCGGGGAGAAGCTTAGGAGTCTTTGGGGTCTTCCTCTCCTTTTCTTTCCCCCCCCCTCCTTTCCTGTAGTGGTACCTTGGGAGTGGGGCCCCTGCCCTGGAGGGCACCCAGGTAGTTTAAGGATTGCTTGTTATATTTGTAGACTGTGCCTTTATAGTTTATGTGAATAAGTTGAAGTAATAGTTTGTATATTAATAGTTATAACATTGTCTGATCAATATCCTTTGTTCTGGGTTTTTCTATTGTTTATCTGTATTTTGAAATAAAAAAATATATGGTATAGGGTTTATTGTTTTGTAAATGTGTACATATATACAATATACACACACACACACACACACATACACACATATACATATATATATATATAGAGAGAGAGAGAGAGAGAGTGTCCTTACCCTTTAATGGTTTTGTTGTAATAATAAATTTGTATATAGTTAAGTAATTGATCGACTGGGCCTGACTCTATAGGGGACTGAGGCGGCCACTGGGCTGTTGTGTCCCTCCACAGCACACTGTCCTGCCAATAATTCCCTCAATTGGAGAGGGGAGTACAAACCCATGTACACCTGGGCTATAAGTCTAAATTACGGCTATATGCTATTAAAAAAAATCATTACATAGAACACATGATGAAGTGATGGTTATGGGCAGTGACCTTAAACAACATGACAGGGTTTTCTAAAAATTTCATAAAATAAAATATTTTTTACCAGAAAATTCAGTTAATTTTTCTGAGCTTTATTGTACTCTTATCCAAAATAAAATATATTTGCAATGTCTGTCTAGGCATTTATACCTAGTATCTGGTCATACTGGTACCAAACTCACCAGTGTGCTTTTGAGTAACTAGATAACTAAGGATGTGATTAAATAAAAAGAGATTGCAACATTTTTATAAATATCAACAAACTGAAGCAGGGTTAAAACATTGACTATATTGGAATTAAGCAAGTATTTTAAGGATAAACTCCCTCTTGTAATTTAAAAAATTTTCTTGGCATTTTCATGCATCACTCTTTTTTTAGGTCCCATGTTAAATTACATGTGACACATTCTACTCTAGGTTCCTACATACATATGTGTTTTGCAAGGGAAGGGATGGAAGACTCATGAAATAAACATCTGAACATCACAAATCCAATTAATTGTGACAAGGCTAGTAAAGTCAAATTAATAACAAGGCAATGCTGTCTAGAAGTAGGCTTTATATTTTGAATTGTACAGGACACCAGCTGGACATGGCAAAACACTCCAGGCTCCTGGACTCTGTACCCTGTCTTATATCCTGACTGGATCACATAACTGAATGTCAGATTATCTCTCTTCACTGCATTTCATAGGCAAATAAGGGAAGACAGCATTCCCCACAGAATACAAATTATGTGTTCATGTCCTTACAGGATAATTCACTGAACCAGAAACCATGATTTGTAACATCCCAATCCCAAATTCTTAACAACCACCGTGAAAAAAGATTGTCATCCTAACTAAGCAATCTGGAAGGGAGCTTAAGTTAATGCCTGTCAGACAGTAAGTAGTACTCCTGAGTGTTGTTTTTTGGGGGGGTTTTTTGGACCCAATACATAGGCAAATCCCCCAGAGTGTAACTAAGGAGGAAGAGGCCTCCTTTTCCAGCAGCATACCTATAGGCTGGGGGACTCCCTTCTCGCAAGCACAGTAGCAGAAAAAAATCTTGGAGTCATTATCGATTCCGAAACAAACATAGGCCGCCAACGTGAGGATGCCATCAGTAAGGATAACCACACCTTGTCACGCATCCACAGATGCATCATAAGCAGGGCCAAGGAGGTGATCCTCCCTCTCTATGTGACACTGGTCAGGCCACAGCTGGAGTACTGCATCCAGTTCTGGGCGCTGCACTTTAGGAGGGATGTGGCCAGCATTGAGAGGGTCTAGAGGAGGGCCACTCGTATGATCCGGGGATAGCAGGGCAGACCCTATGAGGAGAGGCTACGGGACCTGAACCTGTTCAGCCTTCACAAGAGAAGGCTGAGAGGGGACCTGGTAGCCATCTATAAACTTACCAGGGGGGACCAGCAGGGAATGGGAGAGACCCTGTTCCCCTGAGCACCTCCCAGAGTAACAAGGAATAATGGCCATAAGTTGTTTGAGAGTAGGTTCAGGCTGGACATTAGAAGGCACTACTTCACAGTCAGGGCAGCTAGGATCCGGAACCAACTTCCAAGGGAAGTGATGCTGGCTCCTACCTTAGGGGGCTTTAAGAGAAGGCTTGACAATTACCTAGCTGGGGTCACATGAGCCCAGTATTCTCTCCTGCCCAGGGCAGGGGGTCGGACTTGATGATCTACTTAGGTCCCTTCTGACCCTACATCTATGAATCTATGAGGCAACTGGGGCACCAGCCCTGGGTGCCAACATGAAGGGGAAGGCACAAATATAGTGGCTGCTGCTCTCCTGGCCCCTGCACCACTGCTAGCAGCCTGGCTCTGGCCACTGCCCCATGTGCTGCTGTTCAGGGACCAGGGTGGAAGACTACCCAGTTATGCCTTTAGGCAAGACAGAGGCTTTGTTCTCAGTTTTTGACACGCACAAATTTTATTCCTTGTTCATGTTAAAGGAAATTAGAGCATTAAAATGCTTGCTTCAGTGATCTGTTACATATAAATTTACTTGAGATTCAAACATTTTGGGCCACCTTCTCATCTTAACTCCACCTATGCCAATCTCAAGTCACTCCTTTGGTGCCTGTGTGATATTACTTTGGAGTTAAACTGGTACAACTGAGATCATTTAGTTGGTGATATAGTCCATTCCCTACAACAAGATTATTTGCATAAAATAATGTTTGGACTACACATTGAAGTCATATGGCTTTGATCTTCTGGTCATTTACTCCAGTTTCACAACTGAGCAACCCCGTTGACTTACATGCTACTACTTCTGATTTGCACTCGTGTAAGGAAAAACAGAGTCAGATCCATCCATCAACAATTTTATTACCATTAGGATTATTACTGCATTGTTTGTAGAAAGCCATCTCTAGAGCCAAGGAGGAGTGACATCTTTTGTATTCTGCTGGAGTATTAATGTCTTTACATGGTGGTATTGTTTTGATGTAATCCTCAATATGCAATGTCAAAGTATTTTGCCATATGTTACTTATACAGTTCTGCAACTGCATTTCATACAATATCTCCAATACCCCCTGCATGTGTCTCACGTAGCCCCAAGGGTTATGGTGGGCCAATAGGGTGAAGCTCCTGCGTTGAGTTAGCTGCGTTGAGTTTCCCACCTCACCAGGCTAGTCCACCTTCCAGACTCCACGCGTCTTTCCAGGGGCGCCTAAGCCCTGGCAGACCCCCTTTCGAGCCCCACAGCAGAGTACGGGGGTAACGTGTGCTGCCACCACCCCAAGAAGGGACTGTCTAGGGCCTGTGTCCTCAGGGAAAAACACAGGCCTAATAGTGCTTTGGGTACTTGACCCAATATAAGAACTTAGGGCACTTCCCCAAGTTGGGGGCCAAAAAGGATAGTCTCCCTTAGTCCGCTGACCCAAGGGGCCTCCTGGGCATAATCAAACCCACCACTCAATAAGTCTCCCACACTAGGTACAAAAGGAGAACTTTATTGGTTACAGAGGGTAGGGTTAGAATAGGGTACAGGGTAGAGCAATATCAGAGAAATCCCATAGAGCAAACTCCTGTGGCTGGGGTAGCCTTTGATCATGGATCTGAGTTACTGCAAGCTATACATCTAGTTGGATCTCAGGTAGCTTACTCATAAGTATCATCCAGAGGCTGTTGGATGATTCCCTCTGGAAGCAGGCAGTTCCTTGATCATGAGTTTTGAGAGATGAGCTATTCCATCTGAAACTTTCTCTCTCTCTGTCCCCGAGCATCCCTCATGGCTGCTACCCCCTCCTCCCAGGCAGTCCTTAACTTATCCCTTGTGACCTCATTTACCTGGTCCAATGGAGGCCAGCACCTGTTGGCTGTGAGCCAACCAATTTGAAATGCATCACTGGTTGCCGGGCAGACTCTAGCCCACCAGGAAGGAAGCCCCTCACCCAGGTATGCGATACTAGAACAGGTTTCCCCCCTCCCTCAGGAATGTATCCAGCTCAGGTTACCTAGAGAGATAGGGTAAGGATGTCTCTCTCTCTGCTGGGCCCATCCTTATCAAGTTGTCAGAGCAGAGACTTTGGGGAGAGACAAAAGGTGGCTTTCTGCCACAGGGGTACACGTACCAGATTGAGAAACTATGGAACAGGAAATGTTGTTTACCAGGCATCTCTTGGAGTACCTAGAAACAACGACCACAAACCAACAGAGAGCAGAGTTAGATTAGATACCAGAAAGAACGTCTTTACAGCAAGGGTTACAAGAGTCCAGAACCGACTTCCAAGGAAGGTGGTGCTCTCCCCTACCTCGGGCATCTTTAAAAAGGAAACTGGACAAGGACCTGGCTGGGGTCATCTGACCCCAGCACCCTTTCCTGCCTGGGGCAGGGGGGGTGGACTTGATCTAAGGTCCTTTCCGACCCTAAAAAATAAATAAATAAATAAATAAAAAACTATGGATCCTGGTTTTCCCCCATGTTTAAAAAATAGCAAATTCTCTGATAAAAAACGAAGTTGCAAGTTCTCCGATTTAAAAACCCCAAATCCATGTTCTTCTGTGATTAAAATGAAATACCACTATATATAGTTATCAGTTGAACACAATGTTTTATTGATATATTTATAATTTAAGGCACTGGTAGGCTTCAAAATTGCTTAATTATAGTAAAATAAGTTCTAAATAACTATAAAATTTGACATTTGATTTTGGGTTTATCACAGAAAATCAGAGCTCCCCCTGTCCCCTTAGCTCACCAGTTTGCAAGTCCAGCTGCAGCTGTCATGCCTGCCCCCCCGTGGCTTGAGCAGTCCCAATATGCCAACGCTTTGCCCAAGTCATTGCCCCGTACTCCCAAGTCACAGCTCCCTGACCCTTCCAGTGTCCCTCACTCCTGATCCACAGGTCTCCCAGCCCTGCTGGTGCCCTTCATTCAGGATCCACAACCTCCTGATCCTAGTCTCACTCCCCACCCACAGCTCCCATGGCGCTGCCAGTCCCCTCACTCCCGACCCACTGCCCTCCCAGCACCCCTCACTCCCGACCGACTGCCCTCCCAGCGCCCCTCACTCCCGACCGACTGCCTAAGCCCACAGCAGATAGCTCGCATCTACCCCCACCCTGTGCACAAATCTGAGGGGCATGCGCCCCCGCATAGACCCCAGGAGTATAGTGGCAGGAAGCC
>NW_005842429.1:1282372-1291773 GCF_000455745.1 Alligator sinensis
CTAAGCCCCATGCACCACCCTGGCTCGGCAGAACCCCCAGCCCCAGTCCTGCCCAACTCTGTTCCGTCCTCACTATGGAGGACTTAATTTCCCCGCCTCAACTTACCTGCAGGGAGCTGCTCTCCATGCTGTCTAGCTGCAATGTGCATGTGTACATATGCATGTGGCACCCCTGTCTGATCACCCTTCTCCTGCTCTCCCCCCCCCCCCCCCCCCCCCCCCGCCCCATTCACTTGCAGGCTGGAACTCAGCCAACTGGCAAGGGGAAACACACTGTTTCCTGCATTTTTCTCCTTTGAAGGAGAAAGTTTGTTTCCTGCCCCCTCCCCGCTTAAAGTGAGAAAAATCCACATTTTGTTGCATTTTTCCATGGCAAGCAGAAAACCCTATCCCTGGTAATCAAGCACAAAAAAGGCCCGATTTTTTAGCTCTTACCTATGGAAGCCTTGAAGTTAATGGAGATCTTGCCAGAAAAAAAAATAGCTGAAGGGTTGGGCAGTAGTGTAACTAGGAGTAGGCAGACAGGGCATGAGTCTTGAGTGCTGGTTTAGAAGGGTGCCAGAATTGTGGTCCCCAGGGAGCCACTGCAGCAGCTGCCCAGGCACAGGGATATAACTGCTTGGCACTCCATATGTCACCCCCCTGTTCCCTCCCAGGCATCTTTGTTCAGGGTCCCAAAATTCCTAGTTATGGGTCTAGGCCCTATATATATTTCAACTGGTATAGCTCCCTGACTAGGGCCATCTCAGTGCCCATGGACCAGTCAAGTCATGCTTAAGAATTGTTTTGAGCATGTGAGTGGGATTTCAGGGGGTTTGTAGGCTTTTTGCTGACCCTCTAGTCAGGAGAGCATTTAACCCAGAAAGTACTGGGCTCAGAACATGAAGATTCTAGTTTATCTTCTCCAAGTACCTTGACTTTTGGAAATATTGAAACTGGGGGCTAGACTTCCATGGGCTAGTACCAGAACTGAATAGCTGCAAAGGCATTTTTGTTCCCCATGCAGGGGACATTAGGTACCATTCATCTGCTCCTAAGAATTGTGCCTGTTGGTGGAAAGAGTACAAAGGAACTTTCAGGGGAAATAAAGGATACAAAAAACAAAACAACCCCCCCCCCCAAAAAAGAACAGAAATACACAAGGAAGTTAGTTATGCAAAGCCTTGAAAATGAGTAGTAGATGTCGGGGGAAAGATGGTTTCAGTCTTTTCCCTTTTCAAGAGGGAAAGAAAATACTAAAAATTTATTCAGAATGTTATAGCATCAGTATTCCACAGATTTCATTTATTTTTTCTCCACATCATAAAAAAAAAAAAAAGCAGCAAGCCAAAATGCATCTTGGGACAATTTTTTCCAGGACAATGTCCTTTATTTCAGTCCAAAAATTCCAAAGTGATAACAGATTCAAGATTCAGTAGTATGACTCTTGAAAGAGAAACAGAAGCAGACAGATAATTGCCAGATAAAATCTATTGGCTACACCTGGCATGTTCAAATTCAGACTAATTGCCTTGAATCATAACTATTCACAAGAGGAGAGCTTATTATTAAGATACCAGTATATGTTAATTTATAATATAGTGCCACCTAGAGGTCAAAGGCTTTTCAGATATGATAAAGAGAAAGGAAACATTGTTTAACCTATAAGATATTTATTACATTACAGCATCTCCCTTGGTAGGCTAGTTTTGTTTGCTTTACCAAGCAAACAAAAGGAAAAAAAAAAAACCACCACAAAAAAACCCCAGCTAGTAGGCTCAGTACAACTTTCCATTTCACTTTAGAGATAGTGATGTGACTTTTAAACTGGAACTTGCTACTGAAATTGAGAATACACCTCAGCTATTTTTAAAGACCTGAAGGACACTTTTGTAACTACCAATGATTTGTGGTTAAATACAAATTGTTTTTGTATTCAGCATTGATTTTTCTCAGTATCCAGTATTTCAGGAAGTTGCCTTCAATCTGGAAGTGAAAATACAAGTCATGAACAGATGCAAACAAACAAACAAACAAACAAAAAAAAAACAAAAACAGAAAAAACCAACCAAACAAAAAACCACACACTTGATAATTTGGTCCAGATTTGCTTTGAAATTCCAGGAGAGGGGCAAAAACCTGGAAAGTAGTCCAGCATAGACACCTGCCTTTCACACAATACTTTGCTAGCCAACAGAGAAGAAACAGGTTTGCTGAACTTGGGGGGGGGGGGGGGGGTAGAGGGGAAGACTTTAAAAGAGTAAAATTACATGGTCTTTAACCATCTTCTGGCTCTGAAGAAGTTCTATCTTGTTGTCCTTTCACAAAGTACTGTTTGTAATTGGTTCCCATTAATAAAGCCTAGAAGCATGCTGAGGTGGCAACAACAACAAAACCCACTCTTTATTTTCATTTGGTTTTTCAAACGAAAAAAGAAGTTTGGTTTGGGACTTGATGTATGTAGATTTTCATCCCGATGGACTGAAACCCCATTAATAAAAATAAAAGGTAAATGTTATGCATGCATCTTGTCTGCTCCCTAAAAATTACTTAATTTAATTAGGGAATCAGCCCAAGCAGGTGACATGCCTGCATCATTGATAAGAACAGATCAAGTAACCATTCTGCACCATTCCCCATTTTACAAAAGCAAGGACTAGTCTATCAAACAGAGTACAAATAAGAAAAAAAATACCTTGTCCTATTCTTGTAAGGAAGGCAAGTCTGGCTAATACCCTGTATTATTTTAAAAGGTAAAAAGTTAAAATTTCCTTTATTACATTGAATTATTTATATGAACCACACTCCTAACAAGCAGAACATTATGACAAAAAAAAATGATAGCATTGATAATTAATTTTGGAAAACTATTCTTTTTTGTGGTTGAAGATCTCTCTCACAATCAGAGCATGATAAAAAAAAATTAAGCTAATAAAGTAGTTCAGCCAGAGCCTTGGAAATAGAATATAAGCATTTTTGAGTTTGAAAACACAATTAGAAAAATACCCCCAGATAGCAGAATCTTCTCTACCTCAGTGCTTTGAGCACCACTCAGCCTGAAAATGGACTCTGCATAATGTATAAAGTCAGCTTTGTGTAGCTGTCCTCTACATGTCAGGATACAGAAGCAGTTGGAAGTTGGGCAGCAGAAGTTGGATACCAGGTGTGTCAAACTCCCCCAGTCCTGTGAGCACTTTCTTGTATAAGCTGTGTTGCACTAGGAGAGAGTTTGCCTGTATAGTTTTACTGCCATCTCTTTTCCAATGCAGGGATGGTCTAATAGTCTAATCTTGAAACCCTGACTCTCAGAAGCAGCCAAACAGAATTCAAGGACTAGAACTTAAGAATACTCATAAGTAAGGATTCCAAGGTCTGCTTTCAGAAGGGTCAGAAAAAACAAGCCATGGACTCAAGATGGTTCGGTGAAGAACTGGGACAGACAGAGCTAATGGAGTTCAGTATTCTTCATGTTTACAACAAATAGTTTAAGCTTACTTCTAAACTTGCAAGACTCAAAGTAAAGAAAAACAAAGTAAAAGTTTCTGCCACTCTAAAAAGCATCCAGTATGAAGTAAAAATCTCACATGGATCACATTTCCAAGATCTCAGGCAGTGCAGTTGGGAGATTAATGCCATCACTTTGCCCATCAGGGAGAAGGCAAGGTAGACTGGCACCTTAGAAACTAAGCCATTCAGAAAGGCATAAGCTTTCATACATGATAGCCTACTTTGTCAGATGCTATGAATGATGTACACCATCACCTATGAAAGCTTACACCTTTCTGAATGAGTCTCTAGGGTGCTACCCTGCATTTTGTCTGACTTCAGACTAACATGGCTAACTACTTCTTTTCTTGTCTATCAGGAAACTTGCAGAGTGAAGTTGTGGCCAGACTGAAGTCAATAAGAGTTTTGACACTGACTTAGAATGACTGAAAGTGAGGGTTGGAAGAGACCTCAGGAGGTCTTCTAGTCCAACCCCCTGCTTAAAGCAGGTCCATCCTCAACTAGATCATCCAATCCAAGGCTTGGCCTTGCAGGTTTTTAAACACCTGGCTAGGATAGAGATTCCACTACCTCTCTGGGTAACCCATTCTAGTGTTTTACTACCCTTGTAGTGAGAAAGCTTTTCCCAATACCCAACCTAAACTTCCTGTGCCACACCTCGAGACAGTTGCTCCTTGTTTTGTCATCTGCCACCACTGAAAACAGTCTAGCTCAGATTTCTTTGGAAAAACCCTTCAGGTAGTTGAAGACTGCTATTAAACTTGTAAGGGTACGGGAGTTCATCTCCAATTGTTATAGAGATAAAACTTCCATAGTTAAGTGATAAAGATTGGCACACTAAGAATCATAATTACCATCTCAGGGGCTCAGTAAACTTCCATACAGCTATGTCAGTGTTTACCAGCTGAAGATGTTACCCAGCACAGCTACATAAAGAAAAACAGTATATGGATTATCCCCAGGTCAAGACTAAACATGTATGAATGTTACACTTACTACTCTTGGTAGTTTCAATGCTTTTAGCTTTATGTCATGTACTTAAAACAAAACTACAAAAAGGTAATAGAAGTAGATTATGAAAAGAGCCGATTGACTCGAAGTTTAGGGTTTTTTTCCTTCAAACTGAATAGTCTGAAATAAGGTTTCATAGGGATGAGATGAAGACTACTGGGAGGATTAACATGGTCCTCAAACACCAATTTAAAAAGGAATTTGGGATTCACATAATGCCATGTTATCAACTTTAAGTGATATAATGAGCAATTTAATCAATACTTAAATAATCCATGTAAAACAATGCAGACTGGAAAGTTTAGGAGTGATCCAAGAACAAACTGAATCTCAAAATTTGATTCCTGTAAGGAACCTTGAATAGTTTTTTACTTCATTGTCAGCATAAAATGAAAGCTCAGAAGAGTGGAACCAGAGGCACAATATATTGCGGGGAGGGGCGAGACAGAAGATAGGAACCATCTTATTCTGATTAGTGCATTAGCAGAACTTTAGTGTTGAAAAGATCTGAGCCAGTAAGGTCACCAGCATTTTGAATACTGTGTAATTTAACCCTGCATAGGGGTGCAGACCAGCATTTTAAAAACATCCTTGTAAGGTAGGAATATAGTAGGCTATAGAAGAGATGTCTTTGACTATTTTGAATTAATCTGAAAACTGTGTTAATAGCTTAAGTTAGTGTACTTGTTCCTGAGTCCTTACCAGTTACCTTAATTGAAATATGCACACATACCAAATGTTTCTCCTCCCCTTTGTTTGAAAGAACTACATAAACAGGAGAAATGCATCACCAAAAGATAGCCTGAGGTTTAAAAAGGTTGTGTGCACCTATACCATCAGGTGACTTAACTAAAGTGTGATTACTTGCTGAAAATCTGAAAAATCAAGCCAAAAATGGTCACAATACAAAAACTGAACAATATAGAGGGAAAACAGGCTATTTTTGTTAACTTTGTTCAGTTATAACCTCAGGTATATATCCTAGACCAGAGGTTGTCAACCAGGGGTACTTAAAAAAAGCTGTAGGGAATACGCAGAACTGATGTGGCCGATAAATGCCACATGTGTGCATGCAGCCACAGTGCAGCATGCAGGCAGCCAGGAGCACAGCCTGGAAGTTTGAAGAGCAGCTGGGTCTTGCTGGTAAGTCTGCTGGGGGCAGGGAAAAAGGGGGCAGATCATGGCCCCAACAGTGGGTGAGGGAGTGGGGCTGGGGCAGTGGCAGTGGCTGCCTAGCCAGGGGGGCAGCTCCTGCCACTATGCACAACCCTGGGAGGGCATGGTGGGGCATTTGTCCCCAGATCTGCACATGGGGTGGGGTAGGCTGCTGCAGCTGCAGGCTGGGGCAGTGCTGGGCTGTTCAGTGGGGGTGTTGAGCTGGGCTGCACTCAGGGTGGGCAGCAGCAGCAGCACTGGGAGAGTGGGTGAGGTGTGGGGGCTACGGCAAGTTCTGGAGTGGCTGCAGCCCTTCCTGTAGCCCCACTCCCAGCACCACCACCACTGCCCACCCCGAGCACAGACTGACCCAGCCCCAGCTGGGAGGAGCCCAGCACTGCCCCAGCCCACAGCAGCAGTCTACCCCATCCCACATGGGGATACAGGGCACTAGCCTGTCACAGAATGGGGGTCCCCAGGAATGACTTTGATACCCCTAGGGCTCCTTGACCATGCCAATCTTGCCCAAAGGGCACCCTCTTTCCTGCCACACCTTGCTGTACCTATAATAGATGAAGAGGCTGCCCTCAAGCTTGTATTTTTGGACCCCACTGAACCCTGTGGGTTCTTAGACCCCTTTTGGATCCTACTCCCAAATGGATGCCTCTTAGAACACCCTCAGCCTTATGGGCTAGATGTGTGGCTCCAAGTCACCCCTTTACCATGCCCCAAGCCTTGCAGATGGCATTCACACAGTCTCTCTCCAAGGCTTTAGTTTAACTTGGCCTCTCATCATCACTAGGCTCTCCGCAGCCCTGTCTCTCTCTTTCTCTGCACCCACGCTGGCACTGGGGTCTGCTCACCCCCAGATACTGTGCCCACACTGGTGCTGGGGTCCCCACACTGCAGTAGGCCCCCAATGAGGCCTCCTCCTTCCCCAATAGCCTCAGCCCAATCCACCAGTTCACAAACAGAAACCAAAACACAAGCCCCTGGGCCAGAACATAATGCAAGCAGCTCAGGGTGTGCTCTGTCCCTTTAAAAGAATCACCCTTCCCCCCAGCACTACATGCATTGCAGGCCAGGGTATCTGTTGAGCTCCTGAAGTCCCTTAATCTTACCAGAAGCCAAATGGGCAGTCAAGCCTCTTCACTTAGCTTCATCTTAGAGAACTTTTTCCCTCTTGGCTGCTAGCACAAAACTGACTCTCTGGTCACAGCCCTGGGGTTTATATATGCTTCAGGCTCTGCCTCTTCCAGTCAGCTGACTGCCTGCAGGTGCGGGCTAATTCCCTCATTCCGGCTGCCATGGTAACTGGCAGCTGAGGGGTTCCTGACTGACTGCTAGGGCTCTCTCCCTAGGCAGTTTCAGCCCTTAAAGGAGCAGGCACCTTAGTGCCCTGCGACACAGCCCCCATGCCCTCCCAGGGTGCATGCAGTGGTGGGAGCCACCCTCCCCTTCCTCACACCACCCAGACGAGCCGCTCACAGCTCTATCCTATGCTCCGCCCAGGCTGTATAGTGCCTTCCCTCACCTCAGCCCCACTCCCTCCCTCACTGTGGGGGCCTCAATCTGCCCCCCACCCTGCCCCTTAAAAACAAGAAAGAAATATGAAGCTGAAACTTTGAGACAGAAGGAATACACTTGTTAAAAAAGGTTGAAAACCCCTGTCCTAGACTACGTAGCAAGAGCAGGTAAAAATGTCCAGACAGAAGGATGGAAGTGTTCTTTCAAAACCAGGATTTTGTACTAGTATCATAATCACAGGGTAATCTTATAACTGCAACAAATTACTTTTTACAGATTCTAAGCAATAAATAGGCTGTAGGATGAACATATTTAAGGATGGGCTTGGAAAAACATTAAATTAATGCACTATATTGACCTTATGATGCCTATCTTATCCATTCCAATGTGATAACAGAAGAATATTTGTGAATGCTTGAAAACTGTGCCTTAAGGAGAGAAATCAGCTACTCAAAAGTCTGTGTTTACTTGCTGAGATGTCATCCTCAACTGAATCCTTAAAAAACATTTGTAGTAACAGTACTGTTAAAAAAATGAAAAAATAAACATAATTTGATTCAAGTATAACATTTTTCCAAAGTTTTCAAGAAGAGGTTAACAACAGTTTCTTTAAACATTATTTTGCTTTTTAAACAGTCAAGGCCTTGTCTTTCCATCAAATGTCAGACACTTGGAAAAAATCAATTATTACCTTGATTGTTATTTAAATTACTTAACCTGGAGAGCATCTTTAAATTTTGTCAATTTTTTCCTAGACCAAGAAAAATAAGTTTTGAAAATACATGTTTTAATTAGGTGCTGTTTAAATAGTATGGCACATAGGGCCAGATTCTATCCTACTGTTTCCTAATGTAATTGGACTTATGTACCTAAAGGCAATTCTATTCCATCCTGCTCAAAACATGAAAAACCCTTAATGCACTTACTGTTGTAATGCGCCATCATCTTACTGTTGAGATTAAGTCACAAAAAAGCAGTGAAGAGGAAAAAGACCCACCATGCACTGGCAATATGGTATTATTGGGATCTGACCCCATGTCCCACAATCACACCTCTTGCCAGGCAAGTGTAGCATGGCAGGAGGCATGATTGTTGGGCGTGCAGTTCAGAGCCCATTGCACCTTTAACTGAATGTCTGCCAGGGGCATTATATGATTTATAGGTGGAACAAAGTCTGGCCCCAGGTGTAGACTCAATTTGCCATGGTCAACCCTAACCCCAATCCTGTTTATGAAGGGGTGAAAACCTGCCTTCATGTTTTGTTTTGTTTAAAAGCATGTTTATTTCTAGGGTGGACAAGATAATGCAATTTATTTTTCTTTTAGGTCATGTAAAAAATATATTAACTATCAGTTTAATGACCTTGATGTCAATTGTGATTTATACCCTCAATCTGACAAGGGCAATTGTTCTTAAATATATCTTGATGTCAAACATGATTTATACCCTCAATGCAGACAAGGGCAAGTGTGCTTAAATGTATCAGTTGCTTGTGCCTCAGACCCAGGATGTGCTGACCAGATAACACATTTGACATGCATTTGTCCCTGCCCACAGCATGGGCTAAGCTGTTTAACAACATATTAGTGACACCATGCCACACACTGATCTCATGGGATACATTTTCTCTGGGTGGGCTTAGCATTACATGACCACACCGCCTTCACAGCTACGGCTGTGATTTACATCAACATATTCCAGTTAGTTTTAGACAGCAAGCCTTGGAGCTGGATACCTATTCAGGGGAGTTGAGCTCACGCCAAGTTGCATGCTGCTGTGACTACTTAGTGATGGAGCCAGACTGGACCCTATCGCCTTTACACATTGGACCCAGTTTAGACTGAGAAAGTCGCTGCTGCTAAGAGGGACAGCTCTGCTACATGCCCTCATACTGGAGAGGAAGGGGTTTCCCTGTAAGTGAAGATCATTTGGGTCCTGAGTTAAGGTAGTGGGGCAGCAGGGTTGGAGCACTGTTGTGGCTGCCATCATCCAAGGGACATGCATGCAGAAAAGGGTTGGGGGGGTTTTGGTGGTCTCTGGGAAAGAGGCTGGACAAGCTTTCAGGCAGGGCCCTTGGTGCCCAAAGGCTTGCCTGACATCTCCCAGAGCCATGCAGCTGGGCCAAACAAAGGAAGCGCCCCCTGGCTTTGACTTGCTGGCACGGGTGAAGGTAACGCGGGACAAGGAACGTGTGTCAACCTCAAGCTACAAGTGCGGGGGGG
>NW_005842429.1:1291935-1293169 GCF_000455745.1 Alligator sinensis
GCCGGTCCGACGACGAGCGAGTGGCGCAGTCGGCCTGGGGATTCGCGGGGGTGCAGAGGGGGAAAAAGTAGCCCGCGGGGAGGAGCGGAGGCGGCCGGCGGCTCAGCGTGCCCGAGATCGCAAAGGGAAGGGGCTGTATAGCGCAGGCGTCCGTGGGTCGCGGCGGGAGCTTCGCGGCCATGGCAGCGGAGAAGGCTGGTGGTGAGTAGGTAGTGCGCCCCGGCGGCTCGCCCGCAGAAGGATACGTGGGGAAAGGTGGGGGCGGCTGACGCATCCTCGTAGGCGGAGGGACGGGAGGTTCCGATCTCTCATAACAATCCCGCCTCGCATCTCTCCGCCGCGAAAGTAGGGCGGCTGCCCCCCCCCCAGCCTGCCCTGCCGGAGGGGGGCGCTGATTGGCTGTGCGAGCGTGGCTCCGCCTCCTCCCCTGGCCATGGGGCAGGCGGTGGAGACAGCTGCCCTACTGCCCTGGCAGAAGGATACAGCCCCTACAGGGATGTGTGGGGGAGTTGGTCTGGGAGCCTTTTTGCCCCCCGGGGTGTGGCAGGGTCCTGCCCAGGGCAGTGCTGGAGAGAGGTGGGGGTGAATTGGGGTGACTGCCCCAGGCCCCATGCTTTGGGGGACCCCACGGAGCCAGGCAGAGCAGCCGCGGCGACTCTGCACTGCTGCTGGCATTGTGTCCAGCTGCTCAGTACCCCTGCTTTCCCTCCCCCTCCCCTGCCGAAAATCCGGCGCATCCGGCTGCTATGCTCGGTACCGCCCCCTCCCTCCTGCCACCAGATCCGCGTCTGACTTCCTCACATCCAGGGCCGGGGCCCTGCACAGGCCCCAGGTCCCATACCCTGCTCTGGTCGTCTCTGGTCCTGCTCCGTGGGGCCTTGGGCATCACCCGCCCCTCGGGAGGGAGCTTGATGGTGCATACAGGCTGTGCAGCAAAGGCATCTGAGGATAGAGGGGTGGGAGGGGGTGACTGCATTGGCCTTGGCTTGGGGGGTAACGGGTGAAACGCAGACCCCACCCTAGGTGCCGCTCCAGCTCCCTTTCACCAGGCCTGGCTGAGGTTGCACATAGCAGCCTGGACTTAGTCCTCAACTGTCAATTGACCCATTTCCATTGACATTACTGTTTTTTCTTCTTTAAGGTTTCAACCCCCATATAAGTACCACCACTGATAGAGCTACGCTGCCGTGCACTGACAGGCTGCCTGTGTCTTTGGTTTTTCTAAGAAGTCTGT
>NW_005842429.1:1293179-1300735 GCF_000455745.1 Alligator sinensis
CACCAATATAATACGTGTCTGATCCGATACTTGGACTGTTCTGGTGATGTGGTCCAACAGCTGGAGCTCATCCTTTCAGCAAGCGAAGCTAGAATCTCCAAAGCTTCTTAGTTGTTAAAATCCTCCATCTACTTTTCATGGATGATTGACTTAAAACCAACTTTATTTCTTTATTCTCACAGGGTTGAGGCTAAAACATTTTACTTCTGGTTAGAAACTTGTGAGGCCAACTTGACCATAGAGAAATTCAGTGAAACAAGGGTTTATCATAGGAACCAGTTTAGCCGTAGTTACTGTGTTACTAGAAGCAATGCTATAATCACTATGTCAGATTGCTTATTCTTTGTGAAAATGATCAGCACAGTCTCTTTCAGTTCAGACATTGCAGAAATGCGTGTGTGGTATGGATGAACCTTCATTGCATGGGATGATAACTGTGTTTGCATGTGGTGAAGTAGCTTTTTAGATATTAAACTCTTCATGAGGGGGGAAAATCAATGCCCAATACTTAAAATACTAAGGAAGATGTGGTTGTTACTGTAACCAGTTGGCTCAAAGAGAAGTCTTACCTGATAGAGTCACCCACTGAGCTCGAATCCTCAACATCTTGAGTGTCTCTCTTGACTTGCTGCTTGTCGCCACTGCATACTGACTGTTACCTATAGGTGAACCATCTGAAGGAATGGTGGCTTTCTTTCTGTACCTCTTTGTCTGCTTGGGGAACTCTGGCAGCATGGGACAAATTATGACAAGATTTAATGATCTTGTAAAGGACACATTTTCCCTGCTGGGTGCACAAAATAACTTGGTCTATTTGTTGGAAATGGAGGATTATAATAACTAAGAAGTTTTGGAGAGTTCGGCTTCATTTGCTGAAAGAACGAGCTCCAGTGGTTGGACCAGATCAGTGGGTGGTCCAAGCTTTGAACCAGATATGTTACATTATTTTGCTGGCCAATGGTGGCTTTGTCTGGCAGAGCAGAGAAGAAGTGTGGCAATGGATGCAAATTTATTTTGGATAAGAAATTATCCTGCTCAGTACTGATAAAAAATAATTTCCAATTGGAAGGGATGTAAAAATAGGGTTAAAAAGAAAGGTTGGGGTGGCAAATGGATACCTTTCGCATTGAAGTTGTAGCTGTTAGCTGTGGAGGAAATAGATTCTGATGCATCTCTTAACCTGAGTGGATGGCAAATGAGCAGGCAAGTCTGTGGCCTGTTTAGGCTAGGTGAGTCTTCAGGGAATCCAATCTCTAATGTAATATCAGGGGAAAGGTTTCTGTTGCATGAGGTTACATCTAAGAAGTTTTTGCTTTGATATCAAAGCTGTCTGGAGCTCAGCTTGGTCTTCTGTGGATACTTTAGTTTGTTGTGTGTTTTAAAAAAGTACTGCTTCCAGAAATGAGCTGAAATAAGTAGGAGAAATGGATCGAGGTTATGGAATGATTCAGTGGAGAACTGCTGACATTGACTTTTCTAATTTAGATATCGTAGTGAGCAGAGTTTAGCGGTATTTGGGTCTTCCCAACAATGCAAGCTATAAGGCTGCTGAAATGAGTGGAATAATTTCTTGATTTCTTCAATCAAGCCCAATAAAGAGGTGTTATATACTAAGACTTCAGAGGATTACTAGGATGTTCCACAAATAGTCTAGTCACTGCCAGGGCTGCCTGCTCTTTGAGGGTATATATATTTAAAAAACACGTTCTCCTGAACCTAATCTTCTAAATTGTTCTTGTTAACTACTTCCTAGAGAATTATTTTGCCATTAGTACAAATAAGAAGTTTTAGAATACAAAAAGGACAACCAACTATTCACTGTGTCCGCAAGGGAAAAAGCCAAAAATGATGGGCTGAAGTTGCAACATGGGAGGCTTTAGGTTGGACATTAGGAAGAACCATCTAACTATGTGGTTGGATAAGTACAGCAACAGATTACTTCGAGAAGTTGTGGAATATCCATCACTGGAGGTTCTTAAATGCAGGTTATTTTGTTTTTCTGGTTTAGCTTCTGAGATAATTTGAGCAGGCAATTGGATTAAATCACCTTCCAGCCTTGTTCTTCTTTGACTTCTAGAATACTAACTTTCTGGCTTTTACTTGACAACCTTGTCATGCAATGTTGAGAGAATGAAGTGGGCATGCCTAATTTGGGGAAAAGAGATTAAGGGGACATGATGGCAGGTTTCAAATATTTGAAAGGTGACCATAAATGAGAACACCTGTACTCTTTTACCACAGAGGACAGAATGCAAAGCAGTGGGTTTAAATTGCAGTAAAGAAAATTGAAATTAAATCTCCAGGAAAAAAACTTCCTAACTCTAAGAACTATAGAAAATGAAGCAAGCCACCTGAGAAAGATGTAGACTATCCTTCATTGGAGGTTTTCAAGAAGAAGCTGGATGGATATCTGTATTGGAAGGTTTAGTAATACTGCATCCTATAGCTTCACAGGGGGATTGGACTAGATCAGGGGTGTCCAACCTTTTTGAATGTGGGGCCGGATTGTGAACGTTTTATCACCCAGTGGGCCGGCGAGCCAGATTCAAAGATCTCGCAGGAAGCGGTATCACATCACCTCCTCCCCCCCCCCCACCCCCACAACACCAAAGCAGTGTGCTCCCTGTTTTGTTACACCCAAAAACGGCTTGGAGGGCCGCATAGCGGGCCGTATGTTGGACAAGCCTGGACTAGATGAAATTTGAGATCCCTTCCAACTCTATGATTCTGTCTAATTTCTGTACTGTGAGCATGTGTGGTGGTTGGAAAGAAACTGTAGAAACTCTTTCAAGCTTCCTTGACTCATTTGTTGAATGGATGGTAGGACTAGCTAAGGGCTTTGGCAGATGCAGGGTTTTAGGTCTAATGCAGGGGTGCTCAACCAGATCCAACCGGCAGTGTCATGTCATTTGGTCCACACTGCTTCCTGTGTTTCTGGAATTTTGGCAGTGAGGGATCTGTGGCACCACTCCCTGCCAAATTTCCAGACCCATGGAGAGCCCTAGTCCTGCGTGCTGTATTGGGCACCTGATCCCAACACACAGGGCTGGGAAAAGGTGGCACAGGGCCCCAGGGAGGCTGGCAGGGGTGCGGAACCCTAGGGCCCAGTCCTGGTACATGGGGCCTGGAAGGGACAGCCTTAAGGCCTGATCCTAGCAGAAGAGGGTGGCACCATGCCCCAGGGTCTAATCCAGCCCCACACTGCTCATCCTGCCTGTGGGGACAAAACTTGAGCACCACTCATGAAAGGTAAATCTAAAAAATATTACATCGAGTAGAATTCCAAGATCCCCCAGGTATTTAACTAGTCTCTTTCCTGTGTAATCTTCAAAATTGTGGCTGGTACTTAAGGTGATCTTATCATAAACTTTGTTTTATTTATCTGAAGAGTTTTCTCTGTTGTGACTTTCACAGTTGGCCTCAGCTCAGTGGTGAGTTTCTAGTTTTTGAATTGTGGGCTTAAATTTTAGGTTGGAAATAAGATGATGTTATTGAAATGTGTCCTTCTATGTTGTAGAATCATAGAGAAGTAAGCCTGGAAGGGACCTCCAGAGGTCATCTAATCCAACCCCCTGCCTGAGGCAGGTTGGTTATCCTTATCCAAACTGTCCCATACAAATCATAATCTAAACTCTACGTAAGTCATCCCTGAAATAATATAGACCTAACACCGTAAATTGCCACAAGTAAAGCAGGGAAGCCATTGCAGCCAGTGTCCTGCTTCTGTGAAATGTTATCAATGTATGCTCAAGAGATGCCAGATAGAGGGTCAGGGTCATGCCCCTTGCTACAGAGGAAGGCAACAACCCCCATAGTTTGTAACAGTGTGACCATGGGGTAAAATTCCTTCCTGACCCCAATTCTGGCAAATTGGTCTGACCCTCGGTGAAGGGACAAGGCCCTCTAGCCAGGAACCTCTGGCAAGTTCCAGCAGGAGCACTGGCACACCCCAGTCAATTAACGTGCATATACATTAGTGAACAAAAAATATTAAATATGTAACCTTAAATAGTAAGTGGCTATCTTCCTACCCATGCGATACCTTCTATTGTCCCAGCAAATAATGTACATTCATGCTAAATGTTACCTACTGAAGATCTGTAACAGACAACCTATTCCAAATGATTTAACGCTTAAGAGATACCAACCAATGGATATTTGTTTTCATCCATTTTCAGTTTAAAAGTTAACCCCTTCTAAGTTAATAATGCAAAATCTGAAATATATTTCCTGAATAGGAAAACCTATTTGAGAATAGTTCTGTGAGATGAATTTTACATTCTTTTTGGGGTTCTGATTGTATATTCAGTGCGTAGCAGTGGAGTGTTTTGCTTCTATTTTTAGTCATCTTTAGCATGTACATTTGCTACATTTCTTAACATTAAGGCAACTTAGCAACTAGGGGACAAGTAATAGCATACAGATTCAATGAGGTAGCTATGCGGAATGAGAGAGATTCCTACAATAGTTTTTACCAGCTACTGGTATCAAAATGTAAGTAAACAAAATGTACTTTTTACAACGTAAAAAAATTCTCTAGATATTTTGGGGGGAGCAACTCAAACTCCAAAGTTGTTGTACTCTCCAAGTTGAATTTAGCAAAGATAGTGTTGCAGTTATGTGTAAAGGTGCCCTAAGTATTAACAAATGGATTTTGAGGGAGGGAGGAATGAAATATGTAATAAAGATACTAAATTATTTTTATTAAATTTAATTGCACATATGATGAAAGCTATCTATTTTCTCTAACCCTTTTAATTTTACAGATCAGGGAACTGAGAAACATGAAGGAGCCACTACTACTTCTGGAATTTCTGATCAGGAAAAGGAGTTGTCAAATAATGCACTACAGGCTTTTGTGGTAAGAAAAGTCTTCAGTTTAAAGATTTCTCTTATATAATTTTGTTCAACATTTACCTGTTTATTCCCATATTTCCTAGAATATTAGGACATGTACTGAGATACTAATTTTGTTTTACTTTCTAACAGCAGCATTATGAAATAATGACCATCACTTATATGAACTTTGATATCTGTTGTCAGACAATAAGAAGAAATAGAGCCCTTAGATTTAGGGCTACCTAAACAGAGAGATGCAAGCACATTTTTTTTTTTCTTTTCTTGGTTCCCAGAGTTCAGTTACGAGCTTGGCAAAGTAAGCTTATGTACGTAGTCCTGGAAACACTCAGATGGCAAGCTTTTTAATTAAATCTTTTACTCCATAGTTTGTGGATGCACATTCCTTATTCTCTACCTCATTTTGTGTAAGCCATTATTTTTTGGGTCGTGTAGATTATCTAAATAATTTGAAATGTGTTATCTTTCATCCTCGTTGTCCATTTTGTATTATCATAAGTCAGCACTGCACAACATTTTTTCTAAGCTGTTAACATGAAATGAACAGATTTATTTGTAAGACTGGGGAATGATCAAAATATCATAACCCAGTATTAAATGTTTCCACATTCACCTGTCCTGTTTTTAATATCCCTTTTGCCTCATTTGAGGCCTGATCTTCAGATGATGGGAAGGGGTCCTGAGGGGATGCAGTGAAATAATTTCTTACAGTTATTCATACCTGAATTGACTTTGATCTCCTTTTAGTTTCATCTCCAGTTCTACAGTTGGCCAAACGTACTTTGCTCATCTATGTGTGATAAGACTTTAACAATCCTCTAAGCACAAGAAAAGATAACGGGTTGTAAGGTAGTGATGGATGCAGGCAAAATGAATCTAGACTCCTAGTTGTCAGTTTTCCTTTAGTATGGAGTTACGTCAGATAACCTTGTTAACAGTTTTGCCTTTCTTCCAGCACTTCTTTCTCATTTACTGCACTTATTTTCAAGTTACTTGGTGTTGGCAGAGTGGAAGAGTAATGCAAAGTACAGTAGGAAGCAGTTAAATTAGACTTGATTTAATAAGTATTGTCCAAGGTGACCAGAACCTGTGAAGGGCTAAACCAGGGGTAGGCAACTCCTGGCACAGGTGCCAGAGCATGGCACATGAAGGCATTTTGCTTGGCTTGTGTGCCTTGGCATGGACAGTGGGGAAGGGAGCAGGGCTATGCTGCCATAACAAGGATTGTGGGCCCCTTATGGCTCCCCCTCCACCTACCCCTGGCATGCCAACATCTTCCAAGTTAAGGTTAAAGGTGTTTTTGGCACTCTGCCCAAAAACATTACCAGTGCCTGGGTTTAGCAAGGCTTTTGATACGGTTTCCCGCAGCATTCTTGCAAGCAAGGTAAGAAAGTATGGGCTGGATAAATTGACTGTAAGGTGGATAGAAAATTGGCTGGAGCATTGGGTTCAGACAGTAGTAATCAATGGCTCGATGTCTAGCTGGCAGCTGGTATCGAGTGGAGCACCCCAGGGATCGGTCCTAGGGCTGGTTTTGTTCAACGTCTTCGTAAACAACCTGGAAGATGACATAGAGTGCACCCACCACAAGTCTGCAGATGACACTGAGCTGGGGGGAGTAATAATATGCTGAAGGGTAGGGCTAGGATTCAGAGTGATTTAAGCAAATTGGAAGATTGGGCCAAAAGAAATCTCATGATGTTCAACATGGGGAAGTGCAAAGTCCTGCACTTAGGATGGAACAATCCCATGTATTAGTACAAGCTGGGGGCTGACTGGCTGGGCAGCAGCTCTGCAGAAAAGGACCTGGGGGTTACAGAGGACAGTAAGCTGAATATGAGCTAACAGTGTGCCCTTGTTGCCGAAAAGGCTAACGGCTTACTGGACTCTTGGTAAGTGTGTTGTCAGTAGGTCAAGGGAAGTGATTATTTCCCTCTGTTCAGCGCTGGTGAGGCCACATCTGAAGTGCTATGTTCAGTTTTGGGTCTCCACTACAGAAAGGATGTGGACAAATTGGAGAGAGTCTAGCAAAGGAACAACAATCTCAAGTTGCAGCAAGGGAAGTCTAGGTTAGATATTAGGAAGAATTTTCTCACTAGGAGGGTAGTAAAACCCTGGAACAGGTTACCCAGATAAGTGGTGGTAGTTCCATCCTTGGAGGTTTTCAAAAGCAAGCTAGATAAAGCTTTGGCTGGGATGATCTAGTTGGGAATGGTCTTGCTTTGAGCAGGGGGTTGAACTAGATGACCTTGTGAGGTCCCTTCTGTCACAACCCAGTGATTTTTTTTGTGCCTCGGCACTATGGAATTTCCTGGCCACATGAGAGCTCCTTTGCACAGCAGAGTGTTCTGCTGCAATTAAGAGCCTGCGTGCAGGAGAGTTCCCGCCAATTTACAGTTTCCTTTGCAGGATGCATTTCTTCTTTGCAGCACAGAAATGCACGGTGCAAAGAGTTCCCGCTATTCGGATGCAAATTTGTGCCCCGCTATTGGCCAGTGCTAAATTATTCACACGTGGCGGCTAGTAATTGGCTCGCTGGCCGTTTAAAATTCCGCGCGACTTCTGCCCAAGTCGAAGAGCTTTGAGCACGCTGCAGAGTGCCTCTGAAGTTATCTGACTTGCGGCTGCTGATCGATAGACTGATCACCTATCGATCTTTCTTCCCGTCACCGAGCGCAACCCCGACGTACCCCTTTCCC
>NW_005842429.1:1303426-1340587 GCF_000455745.1 Alligator sinensis
TAACTGGCTTGGGCCCCGCCAGCTGGAACAACTCGTGTGGTTGTTCCGACGACCGGACCACCTGCGTCGTGATTGCAAGCGGCGTGAGTAAAGTTTTTTGCAACCAATAAGTTGTGTCTGCCTCTCCATTCACCAGCCCGCCCTGACGTACGAGCGTAACTCGAGTCGGCCCTGGCCGTCCGAGACACCTTCTAACCCTAATTTTCTAGGATTCTATGATTAAACCATTCAACCTAATCTGGGCCTGAATTGGGACTAGGGTCTGTGTGTCTGCAGCCTGAATTTAAAGGGATGCTTCTATCAATATCCTGGTCCACGGACTGGGAAAGACCTGGTGTGAGTCTATTAATATACACTACAGAAGGATAGTGACCTGGGAAAAGAGGCAGCTCAAGCACTAAGATGTCCACCGTCCTCCTCTGGGGGAGGAAGCAGGGGCAGAAGCCTAGGAGCACTTCAAGTGAGTAATATCAGTAGAAGGAAGATTCAAATCTTCCTTTAGATCAAGGGGAGTAAGGATCTTGTTAGATTTGGCCATAAGAATCGTGTATGAAGTGGCGGTAGGAGTGGGAAAAGATTCTGCAAACCAAACAAGCCAGATACAAAGCAGCCTTTTCATGAATGGAGAGAGAAGAGGAACTTTGGCTAGAGTAGGCACTAGGACTGTGCGAATCGGTAGCTGATTCAATTTGGAGGAGATTCAGCCCGATTCTGGAACTGAATCTCCAAATCCAAATTGAATCAGGAGACCAATTAAAAGCTCCAAATCGATTCGGAAAAGCTTTGGAAAAGATTTGGCTGCTTTGGAAGTTCGGCTATAGACTAAACAGGCAGCTGATGGCTGCCTCCAGCTGGTAAGTCTGTTGGGGTTGGGGGAGTGGGGAGGGAAGGGGTGTGGGGGAGGGAGGGATTGGGGCTGAGACAAGCTGCCCAGCCAGGGCGGAGGGCGCATTACTTGGGGAGGGGGAAGCTTTTAGCTTTTGCTTGGTTTTTTTTGACTATATATAGTAGTCAGTCCTGTGTTGGTTTGTTTTTTTCCCCAATGCATATTGTTGTTTTGTGTGCTGCTTACAGGCTGGAAATTATGAAGTTTGTCTACAACACCTTAACACTCTGCAAGATATAAACAAAGATGACTACAAAATAACTTTGAATACTGCTGTGACAGAGTTCTGTAAAAGTAACCAGACTACAACAGACAACTTGAGGCAAACACTTAACCAACTGAAGAATCAGGTAATGTAAGAATAGGGACATAATATCTTAATTAAATTACATTGTTGTATTAAATCATGATTTGGTCCTCTGATAGATTAGGGGACAGAAATGTGTGTATGCATCTCTTCCTCCTTCCCGCCTTTAGTTTGTCACTTGTGAAATAAGGATTGAAATGATTTAATTCAGACTTAAAATTTAAGAACCAGAAGGAGAACTTTAACAGTCTATGCATTACTTTCACAATACTAACGTTCTCTGGAACCACAGGTTCAAATCCTCAATGTGACTTGTGCCTTCATTCTTTTAAGGTTGACAGACTTCATTCCATGTAGTGTGTTTTATTGGTGCCTTTTGGAAGAAGCCTTAAACACCTAAATCCTGTATATTCTGCATGGATGCTTAAAATTCCTGTTGTTTTTCTTGTGATTAGAAGTGTTCTGATGTTTTTGGCCTTCCGATGTTCTACGTAGTTGCCAGTTTGCTGTCATCTCTTACGAAGTATCTAGCAGTATTTCAGTGGTGTTTTGTATGTGATCTTGAACCACTTTGGGATCCCTTGGGATGAAATACGATATGTAAATGTGGAATATTTCATTCATTGAAAAAATTAAGTAACTGAGAACACTTGTTTTGATTGAGAAGAAAAATAGTAAATGACAGTACATTATTAGTATTGATTTGATCATATGTACGTGCAGTACCCTAGCAGTAAGAAAAAACTGCTGCATCACATAAATAGTTCTCTAACGGAAAATCATTTGTGAAATTACTTACTGGAAAACAACATGTTGGGTATTACATTTCACTTTATTTTAAATTCTTTGCTTGTAATAGTGACTACCATAGTGACAAAATATGGATACATATTACGTGAGCTAGTAAAATCTTGTTTACTTGCTTGTCCTTCTCAGTATTGTAAATATGGATTCTTGATGTGTATGAAATGTTGCCCATGCTCACAATGAAATGAATCTCAATACAAGTCACATTTTTGGTAGGTTCATTCAGCTGTTGAAGAAATGGATGGATTAGATGATGTTGAAAATAGCATGCTCTACTACAATCAAGCTGTTATTCTGTATCATCTGCGTCAGTATACTGAAGCCATATCAGTTGGAGAGAAGCTCTATCAGTTCATAGAACCTTTTGGTATGTAAATAGCAAGGCAGGTTGGTTGTTTGTTTTATTTTTAAATCTCTGATGTGCTGAAACCATCAAACTGTTTCCTGGTATAAAGCACCATAGTGGCTGATTAATCTAACTGATCAAGTTACTGATGTTTGTTCATAACTTTATATGGATAAACTGTCTTTGTAGCTTCTTTCTTAATATGATTTGAGGAGCCTTATCCTATCCATCTGTAGATATATCTTACAGCTAGATAAGGGTCCCCAAATCGTTGGTTGAAGAAGTTAGAAATAAAGATTTTGATGAATGTTTATCAAGAGTAGCATGATTTGACAATGGAGGTATGTCTTGTGGTAGGCATAGAGATGGATGTTAAGGATTGACATCTTCCAAAGATGTATGATTATGGTATTTATGCATACATATAGCATTTAGTATTTATGTGATCAGATATGCATACAGCCAGTAGGGGAGTATTTATTTCTTTAAAAATAGTCCCAATCTTCCAGGGTTTCATGCCTTAATTTAGACACCATTTTCAGGGAAGCATTTATGATATTTGTAGATTTGTTTATCAGCATACATGATGCATTAAAATTCTTCTACCAATGTATGAGGGCACTTAAGTAAATAGCTTATCTGTAGTGCTAAATTAGATATTTAACATACTAAGTGCTAAATACATTAAAACAAGAATAACTTCTTTTTTTCTTTCTTGTAGAAGAAAAGTTTGCCCAGGCTGTGTGCTTTCTCCTTGTAGATTTGTATCTGCTAACTTACCAAGCTGAGAAAGCTTTACATTTGCTTGCTGTTCTAGAAAAAATGATTTCACAGGGCAATAATAACAGCAAGAATGGAAAAAATGAGGTGAGTATGTTTTAAGACCTTCTGAAATCTTAGACATGTTCACTGCAGTGCGGTTTAAACTAATCCAGAAATAACTAACTGAAGCTTGTTCTTTTAGTTTATTATAGTTAACTGTGTTTAAAATTAAAAGGGTTTTAATCTTAGTTGGCATCTGATCACTTCCTTATCTGTCCACAAAACAGAATACTTAAGTCTTACAGATTTAATTTGAGGTGCTTTTATTGTGTGTCAGCAGATCAGTAGTAACCATTTCATGTGTGTTCTCTATCCTGCAGTAAATGGATGCTAAATCACAGCAGTTTACTCAAAGTAAAATGCTAAATTGTGGTAGTTACCTTCTACTTGTTGCAGGTTAGAGCAGGCAACCAAATAAGTTACTGTGGCTCAGCTGATGCATGGTAAACCTCCTTCCTACATTAATTTGGGATAATTTGTTCATGTCTATACCTGTAATTGCATCTGGCAGTTGTATATTAGCTTCTCTCTGAACCAAACCAGGGGCTGAGAGAGAGGTGTTTCCTCCTGGCAAATTTTACATTAATGAGGCAGTTCAACTTTTCAGGGCCAGTTATACCCACTTTGTCATCCTGGAAGCTTCTTTGGGTTGCAGTCCTTGAGCCGGGGAGAGGAGTTTCTACTGCATGGTTGTGTGTTAACAGGAATCATTGAGTATATATTTCATAACAGTGACATAGAGTTGAGGTAGAATCTGTTCTGGTGGTGCTGAAATTTCACTGCTGCGGTGTATAAAAAATACTAAGGAGATAGGGAGTGGCTTCAAGCTACATAGGACCTAAATGAAGGTATTTTAATGTTCTAATGAAATAAAATGTCAAGGAAGTAAAATTAGTTTTTTCTATATTAAATGTACAGTCATCTTCCTGAAAAGTCTGAAAGCAAATGAAAAATCCCTTGAGGTCTCATAAGAATGTTTTTTGGAAACTAATACATACTTGGTTGATGTGGTGGCAATAGTAGTTGCCTTCGCTATTGTGTAAATGTAGAATGTTATTCTTAATAATTTGGCAGGAGCTGTCTTAGACTTCCATGTCATGACTTCCTTTACTTACTAACTATTGCAATTTTCAGTAGGCTTGTTTGTTTGTTTTTTTTAGAATTATTACGTATCAATTTCTTCTCTGATAATAGACCTAAGAAAAATAATTTCATTTTAATTTACAGGCTTTTTTTAATAGTTCACAGTCACTATCCTCTTTCATTTGATATTCAGACAGGTAACAACACAGCTAAGGAGTCATCTAATCATAGAACTGAAAGTGGAGTTTTAATAGAAGCTGCAAAATCTAAGATACATCAGGTGGGAAACCTTTTCACATGCAATTTTCACATGTCAGTTTAATTTTTATGAATATTTCAAATCTAGTTAATTTTCAAAATGATAGAAAATTAGGGTTGGAAGGGACCTCGGTAGGTCATCTAGTTTTAAGGAGCCTCTAAAACCTGTAAAAAGAAAAGCTTAGACTTCTGCATCTTAATTTTCTCTTCCCTGTTTCTGTAAGACCTCAAAATGCAGCAAACGGTTTAAGCATCTTAGGGTCAGAACCTCAACTCATAAAAACGTGTCAGAGTGCTTTTGAAATCAGTATGGCTATAACAGTTTACACATGATGGACTTCTGATAGTTTACACCACCTGAGGATGTGTCCGACACTGCTTTCAAATGTATTGAACAAATGCTTTTCTTATGATATAGGTGTTAATTGTTGCAATGGAAGTTAAAAGATCTCAACTGTTTGAGATCTTTGCTATTTGAAGAGCTGATGTTCTAGGTTTTGGGTTTGGATTTGTTACTCTGCCAACAACAGTAGGAAGATTCACTAAGAATTATTTTTAGACAAACACTTAATTGTTCTTCATATTCTGAACAGAAAGTCTGTTGCCTGAAACCAGTTTTTAAATAGGTTTTGTTAGGTTTGAGTTTTAAGTAGACTATAGCAAATCTAGGTATGTTGCATCTCATAGTCTACATCACATTGTATAACTTACTAAAATGTTCTTAAAATTATGCTTAAAAATGTTAACCTTGACTTTTATTTAACAGTACAAAGTGAGAGCCTATATCCAGATGAAGTCTTTAAAAGCATGTAAAAGGGAGATCAAGTCAGTTATGAATACTGCTGGAAATGTAAGCTATTTTTACTGTATTCTTTGGAATTTTTGTCATATGTTTAACTTTCTTCACATTAAATTTTGGACATCCAGGGAAAGTCTTAAGTTAATGGGCTTTCAATTGCTAGCACTAGTCAAGTTTATAATTTACTTTTAAATAATTGGAAATCACTAGTATGGAATTTGTCATTTAGATTGTCTAGGATCCTGTATATGTGCTTAGGAAATTATTTGTTGTTCTTAATGATTTAAGAGTAAGAATGAAGCACTATGTAAATGAATGCTTAACTGTGTTTTATAATACTCTTAATGGAGACCGTGAGTATTGCCACACGCAGAGTTAATTCCATACATAGTATAATCATCCAAGAAAAGTTAGGGAATCCAAACTCCATTGAATTATTAGGAACCTTAATGAACTTGAGTAGGTTTTTGTTTACTTTTTTCATCGTATATAGGATGAGATCACTCCATAGTAGATATGTAAGAATAATAATTTGGGATATTAAAATTGTTTTTGTTGCACTGTCCATCACTCATGTAAAGGCAGCCACTGTGTATGTTAAAGCAGTTTGTTACAATTCTAGGCTTTTTAAAGGTGATTATGAAAACATTCAGTAATAAGTCAATTAATTAGTGGCGTATTGATCATGTACCTGAGACAAATGTTGCTGCCTTAAAATAAAAGGGCCCTTAACCCTTCTATTTTAAAAATAACAACAGTTGTCAATAACTTCCTAGAGCAGTATACAGCTCTATCAAGAGGGTGCTTAAAGCAATTTATTAATTAACTTTGTTGTTTTCTTTTCAGTCTGCTCCTTCACTCTTTCTTAAGAGTAATTTTGAATATCTGAGGGGCAATTATCGGAAAGCAGTAAAACTGTTAAACAGTGCAAACATTGCTGAGCATCCAGGATTCATGAAAACAGGTAAAACATAAGACCTCATTCTGCAAGCACTTATAAATATGAGTAGTCTAAGCTCAATGAGATGATTCATTACCATTTAAGTCGAATGTTTGTATAAGTGCTTGAAGGATTAAGACCTTAAATACCAGGGTATTGATTTCCATTGGCATCTTTCCATATCCTCATCCCCAGCCAGCAGATACAGTTTGTTTGGGGTTTTTTTGTTTGTTTGTTTTTGGTAGCGGTGCTTAAAAAAAAAAAAAAAGTCTAAAACTTAGTGGCTATTTAGGAAAATTGCTACACAAAAGGATATGAATTGTTGTTAACATCTGTGCTTGGGCCAGTGGAGACTAACAATAGAGTTGTAGGGTTGCTGCTAGACAATAAGGTTTTGTGTTGCACCTAGAGCACTCTGCAGCGTAAATTCAAGTTTGCATGAAGTATTAGGTGTATATGTATAACATATATATTTGTATATGTATAAATGGCTTCTTTTCTTAAAAAAAGTTTTCTTTCAAGTGAAATGGATGGCATTTAAGTAACATGTTAGTCAGATTTGGTAATTTATAATGTGGAGTGAAGAAATGGGAAAACCCATGCAAAATCTAAATTCCAGTTTTGTACAACAAAAATTGTTGTTCCTTCATGAAATGTAAATGTTAAAGCTGTTAATTACCTCTCTTTCCACTTTAGTTTTATGTTTTATTGTAGATTGTTCTTCTAGAACACCATGAAACTCTTGCATCATAAATAGGGGGTGGTGGTGGGTAGGGATTAGAGGGCAATCTGGGAGAGCAGAACAAATATTTTTGGGGAAGTGTTTTATTTTTGGGGGTTTGTTGTTTTTTTTTTTTTTTTTTTTTTTGGTTGCTTTCCTTTTTATAGAGTAAGTGAATGTGGGTTGGGAATTGATGTTGGGCTGGGTGGTGGGATGCTGTCCTTGGTCAGAGACAGGGGAGCAGGAAGGAGGGGAGAGATACATTTGTGTGTTGAATTCTGTGGTTTTGAGGTTTTCATTGCATCTTCTTCAATATTTTATTGTTTTCTATACATTTTTGTCTTCTATTGCAGACTGCCCTGAGCTTTCTTTGGGAAGGGCAGCATACAAATTAAATAAATATATAACTAAATAAGATAGGAATATGCTGAAGAAATTATAGTTGGATACTGGCAATCACAGAATTTGCCCTGGGAATATCACTTCATTTATGACTATAGTAAAATCAAAACAACTGCAGTAATTGGGACTGACCTCTGCATAGTTAGGAAACCATACAGTTAATCAGTAGTCTGTCAGTATGATTGAAAAAGGGATGTCATGGCTGGTTGGACTGACTCTGTGGCAAGAGGAGTGAGTACTGGCAGCATTAACTCCTTGCCTGCGGGCTCAGATGCAATAGCTTTTTCATCCAAAGCGAGAAGCTAGATCTGGAGGTGGCCTGCAAGAAGCCCTATGGTCTGGACCTGGCTTGACCACTCATTTCAGTTTGACACTTCTGATTTAAAAGGCTAAAATATGGAAACTCAATAGTTTTTCATGATTTTGTAATGCTCTCGACTGGCAGTTACCAGTAAATAAGTAAAAACTTAAATTTGCTGTCTTGCATGTTTACAATGTACCTATCAGAATATATCCAAGGAAGACTGAATTCTCAATCTGAAAAGACTTCATTTCTTTGGCTTATGTTTTTGGGTTAGCATGGTTGTTGATTTTATACAACAGTGGCAGATAATGTCATTGAAGAATTCCTTTCTTACAAGAACCATCTGTCAGAAAACTGCAAGTGTTTACACATGAAACACTAGGAATTTTCAGATTGATGTGCTTTAATCTAAATCTGCCAAAGTGATTTTATACCCTGCTGCTTTAGAGCATGATACATAAATCCACCAAACACTTGATACTTTTAACTTGAAATTATTTAATGGATATATTCAAAGGAAACGAAATGGCGTACAGAAATAGCAGGGGGTTCAAATATAGATTGGTTTTAACATCATGACCTGATGTGAGATGTTGTATTGTATTGCAGTACTTCATACCATAATCACTTGAACTGTTAAAATGTGTGACTTTTGTTAACCTGATCTTTTGCTGTTGTCACAGGCGAGTGCTTAAGGTGCATGTTCTGGAACAATCTTGGCTGCATCCATTTTGCAATGGGAAAGCACAACTTAGGAATTTTCTACTTTAAAAAGGCCCTGCAGGAAAACGATAATGCATGTGCACAACTAGGAACGGGTAGCACAGATCCAGGTATGGCTTGTAACATGAAGAGGAATGGTAAGGGAAGGATCCTTAAATCAAACTACTACTATGAACTCTACAATATTACCTTTTTGGTTAACTACTGTTTGGCAATCTTTGGGGGAGAGGATAAGAGGAAATGGAGCTGGTAATGTACTTTGAAGTCGAGATATAATTGCCGTCAAAAGTAGTAGCATGCACTTTATCATCTACTTTCTTCCAGGTTTCAGACCACTTGGGAAGCCTTGGTAATTATTTCTAGACTTGTTTATATCCTTTTGATTGTCAACCAAGAAGATCTGGAATAACCACAGATTTCTTGATGTTGTGGATTAATTGCCAAGACTTGGAAATGCCTCTTCTTTTTTCTTTTGAAAGATGCCTTAACCATGCAGTGCTTTTTTAATAGAAACTTACTTGGACTGTATGGTTTATGTCAATAGTCGCATAAAATTTAATCATACTTGTCATTTTCTGATTTCATCTTTAATTTACAGAAAAGTAAAGCAAAGCCTGATAAGTTGGTGATATATCGTGTCGTCTTAACATGTCAGATGAATAGCAATTGACCGGATTGTTTTTTTTTAAACAAGAAATCATATATCAAACCTACTCTTAAATTCCCACTTTGCCTAAAACCACGTGCTTTAAGTATCCTTGCGTAGGTCATGGTGAGGCTGCTTTTGTGCTGCTGACATTACAGTCTGAGGCCATTTGTTATAATCTCCTATTAAACTAGCAAAACAGATATTTTGTCTTTTTTTTTTTTAAGGCCAAACTAATATGGTCATTAAAAAAAAAAAAAGAGAATAATAAAGAAGGCAGGTGAATTCATAACAATCTGGGTTAGTGTGTCTCCTGTTAATACTAACTTGAGAAATTAGTTTAGAGTTTGTTTTATCCTTAGCTATCTGCTGAGTGATTTTGATTAATAAGTCTACCCCCTGTGTTCAGGTCCAGTTTTAGGGAAAACAATTTTTTTTCCTGAATATAAATCCATAGCTACAGATAAAGACCTTGAAGTGCCATCATTTTTACTGAACCCCTCTTCAGAATCAAATAACCAAGGAAAGGACCTGGAGGTTTAAATATATTAAAAATACTAAAATAAAAAATTGAAAACAATTCTGACTTTGTGTTTATTACATGTACTAAAATATTGTAGGTGTAAAAGTCAGGACTTAAGGGGCAATTGTAAGTTGGCCCTGTGTATAAGTCAAGTGCAGTGTTTATATTTTTTTTAAAGTGAGGAAAAAGGGTAGACGATAATGCAGCATATGCTAAGGAAAAAGGGGAAAGGATCAGTTCTGAGATGGGTGGAATCTATTTACAGAAGGACGATTAGTGAGTTTTATATAATGAAGTTTTGTAACAGGGCTCTATGATCTTAAAAGGGATGCCTATCTTTCTTACAGGCAAGAAATTTTCAGGGAGACCTATGTGTACGCTGCTGACTAACAAACGGTATGAGCTGCTGTATAATTGTGGAATTCAACTTTTACATATTGGAAGGCCCTTAGCTGCTTTTGAATGCCTGATAGAAACTGTCCAAGTTTATCACTCAAACCCACGCCTTTGGCTGAGACTAGCAGAATGCTGCATTGCTGCCAATAAGGGGGTAAGTACGTTTGCTTAAGATTTTCTTAACATCTCTCACATATTTTAAATAATTACCATGACATTTTTAAAGAAGAGTGATTTCCATGATTGGAACTGTCCCAGGTTAGAAGCATGAGTCTGCAACACTTGCTTAAGCAAATAATATAATGCTGAATTGATAGCGAGCTCCCAATGTGAAGGGCTTAATGTGCTTTACAGCGATGGAAATCAGTATCTCCATTTAGAGCTCAAGGTCCAGAGAGTAAATTATTTTTCTGAAGTCCCAAAAATGTGGGAGCTATTTTGTTACGGATAATGGGAAAGCCATGTAAGTTTAAAGTATTTCCTCCTTGAAGTTAAAAGTATTATGCATGTTAGACTAGTTAAACATGATTTTGCCATAGCAATTTTAAATATTGCATTTAGGGTATACTTAATAGTATTGGTAGCTGTATTTAATGCGTTTGCAACTGACTTTTTTTTTTTCTCCAGGGCTCTGCTGATGGGTTATATTTCATTTTGCACTGAATTTATTTTGGGACTGAAAGCAGTTATAAAGAATTCATCGTTCAGCTGTATTTGTGCAGTGTGGCTTCATCTCTTAGCAAGACACAATATAGACCCCCAGGGTGATAATAAATTAAAATGCAGTATTGCTCAAACTACACTGATTTATTGTTTACCTCTGAATGTAGTGGTATCTAAATTTGTAGGAAGTATTGCACTGGTTCTGACAGATGGTCTGTCTAGTCCAGGGGCGGGCAAAGTCTGACCCGTGGACTGAATTGGGTCCATGGCAGACTCCATTTCACAGCAGCCCCTGCCTGCATCACTGCAGCGGGTTTCCATGGAGACCCCAGGAGCAGGGGCACTGTAACTGCAAGGCCAGGATTTTCCTGGAGCCTGGCCCCAGTGGTGCTGGCAGGGCATACAGTGTGGGGAGCAGCCCCGGGGCTGGAATCTTGCAGCAGCAGCAACAGTGTGGTCCAGAGCATGCCACAGGCAGCAGATTGCAGCTCTGCCCGGGCTCCAGATCCCACTGTCACCACTGCAAGATCCCAGTCCCAGCCCCTGAGCGGCTCCCTGCCCCACCACAGCACCCTTGCTCCTGGGATCTCCATGAAAACTGGCTGCAGCAATGTGGACAGGGGCTGCTGAGAAATGGGAGTCCGGTTGCTGACCAGATCCACCACCATTTTGCCTACCCCTGGTTTAGCCTGAAGTCTGACTGTGGTCATATACTATAGAGGAAAGTTGCAGGAACCTTGGAAGAGTCTGCAACATATGGTGAGATCTGACCTGTGCACATGGAGCTTCAGTGGCAGACGGCTTTGGCTGTAGCTTGCCCCATGGAGTGCCCATCTACTCACCCACCCCTGAACGGGAGTTGGTCATTCTGGCGTGCAGCCACAAAAGATTGCTTACCGCTATTGTGGAAGAGTATTAAGGAATAAGTGGCCCAAAAGGAAGTTTCTGTCTAACCATCATCAACTAGCATTTGCTATGTGCCCTGATCCATGAGGGTAGTGTAACATTTTTAATCCTAACATATATTTGTAAATTATAATCTAGTTGGTCTTGTTTGCACTCTTAAAGTAAAGGTATAACTACATGTGGAACTTTAAACTGGGCATAAGCAACAGATCTCACTCTTGATTTAGATGGAATCCTGGCTTATGGCCTTTTCTTTTCCACTTAGCCAGAACAGATGCAGGCTTTCCTCCTTCCCCATTTTAATTGCTGTGACCTTTTCGTCCCTGATTTCTGTGGAATCAAGGCCATCTGTTTGAGTTCTGCATCTTCCCTGCTCCATACCACACAACACCTTTTTGAAGCCTTTCATTAGCTCCTCCTCTTTCAAAGTATCAGTTCAAAGTATCATGCCAAGGGTAATGATGCCCCCCCTCTACCAGCCAGATGGTACCATGTTGAAACACTGCTGCCCTCCAAATCGTAAAGCTAGTTATCTTGGATTTATTACATGCGAGTGTGACCTGCACAGGTGGGAGAATTGCGCCACACACACACACACAGCAGTATAGTGTGTTTCAGCACACGACTGCTTAGTGCAGGAAACTGGCCGCATATAGACATGCCTAACATGCCATCTGACCCCGGCACTCTCTTTCCTGCTTAGGCAGGGGGTTGGACTCGATCTGTTGAGGTCCCTTCCAACCTTAGCATCTATGAATCTTTGCTAAGGTCAAAGTGTCTGCTTTTTAATGTCCAATTTTACTGGCTTAAGACCTGATTATCCAGAGTCCTTAATATTATTTTGCACTTTATATGGTTGCAATTTCCTGCACCAACCTCCTAGTAAGAAAGTTTTTTCCTAATATTCAACCTAAACTTCCCTTGCTGCATCTTCAGACCTTTGCTCCTTGTTCTGTCATCTGCTACCACTGAGAACAGTCTAGCTCCTTCCTCTTTGGAACCCCACTTCAGGTAGTTAAAAGCTGCTATCAAATCCCCTCCTTGGTCTTCTCTTCTCTAGACTAAATAAGCTCAGTTCCCTCAGCCCCTCCTCAGAAGTCATGTGCCCTAGCCCCCTAATCATTTTTTATCGCCCTCCACTGGACTCCCTCCAACTTGTCCACATCCTTTCTGTAGTGAGGGACCCAAAACTGGACACACTACTCCAGATGTGGAGTCACCAGTGAACCACAGAGGGGAATAATTATTTCCGTCTTATCTGCTGGCCACGCTCCTTTTAATGCAGCCCAGCATGCTGTTAGCCTTCTTGGCGGCAAGGGCACACTGTTGACTTGTGTCCAGCTTGTCCATTGTAACCCCCAGGTCCTTTTCTGCAGAGCTGCTGCTTAGCCAACTGGTCCCAAGCTTGTAGTGGTGCATGGGATTCTTCTGTCATAAGTGCCGGACTTTGCACTTGTCCTTGTTGAACCTCATGAGATTTCTTTTGGCCCAATCCTCCAATTTTTTTCAGTCACTTTGCTAAATGCTGTTTTGTACCCCTGCGTGATCTTACTGCTAACAGATTGATCTTTTGCCATGAGTTGCCTACTAAGAGATTTAATGCTGTATTCATTCTTTTGCGATAATGGCCAATATTTCTGACACCTTTCCAGATTAGACTTTATGAAGTCAAAGTGTGGGCTCAGATGTGTGTTTCTCTCTCCTTGCTTCCATCCTAGGGGTTTTTAATATTGTTTTTCAGTAGCAGTATTTAACACATTTAGTGTAACTTTGAATATTGCTACAGTCTGGACTTAAGCTTCGTATGAAATGGTTTGAGACCAGTGAGCAGTGTTTTCAGATGCTCGTTTTAAAACTGTGTAATGTGGTTGGTGTCATTGGTTAACAGTAGTTATTGCTAGGTTGCAGTATTATTCAGTTGCATTTTATGTGGGTTTTTTCTTTGTCCTAGTATTTCAAAGCTGTGTTGTGTTTTTTTGTTTTGTTTTTAAAAACGATTTCTTGTTTTACTGTCATTTTTCTTTCACAGCAAAAGGAAAACTAGATCAATTGGCCATTATACAAAGTGTCAGATTTATCAGAGTTAGGGTATGTACAGTAAACCTCTCTGCCTTATAAGGAAATCAACATTGTAGAGTTCCTTATTCTTCATATTTGGTCCTCTACCTTTTCCTGACAAGTTAGGTAGGCTCAAAATGTATGTAATTTGCTCTCCCAGCCTTTAAAGCTGTTTGTTCAAGCTTTCCGATATAATCGGCTTCTTTTGTATTTTCTTCTTTCTTTAGACATCAGAGCAAGAAACAAAGGGTCTTCCAAGCAAAAAGGGAATTGTGCAATCCATAGTAGGTCAAGGCTATCACCGTAAAATAGTCCTAGCATCCCAGTCCATACAGAATGTTGTTTATAAGTAAGTATATTTTCTGTACCCTTTCTTCCATTCTGTAACTCAATTATACGTGTAGGGCTGTTCACCAGAAAGCTTTTTAAATGAATGCGTCCTCAAGCATGAATAACGTTACTTAAATGGGTGTTCCTGTTGATTGATACAAGATTATGTAGGTGGTTAAAGTTACTTTGTGTTGAAATGTTTTTAGAAGACTGGGGTCTGAGTCTCTTTTGTTAGTGTAATGGCCAGCAGAGGGCCTGCTTGTATGTTTAATGAAGCTGAAGTTTTAACTGGCTGTAACTCCATCTCTACAATTCATGTTTTCCAGTTAGTTGTATACATTAATTTGTTTTACAAGAAGGGAAATGCTTGCCAATAAACTATTCTAGAAAGTAGTTCGGAAGAAGAAGCAAGCCAATAAGTTTTCTCTAAAGCATTAGGACTTGTTAGTTATATTGTCTTCTCTTGTAAGAGCTATAATATTTCAAGAAGCAATATGATAAATAAATTGTTTGTACTTCTCAAGTGATGGAATTTATTGGCCACAATATCATGTATACATGGTCTTATTCTTGCATATCTTGCCTTGCCTTGTACAAGCAGCAATGCTTGAATCCAGTGTACAAAGAAGTGCTGCAAGTATTCTGTTAGAGAAAAACACAGTTTGTTCACATTTTGTTTTTCAAACAAGTAGGACTCCTATGCCTGAAGTGCTTCTGGGATCAAGCTCTGAAGTAGAATGTGAAGGATTTCGTTGTCTGCAAAAAAGGAATGTTTATGCTTAAGCTTAATTCTCCACTAGTTTCATAGGATAAAGTTCTTCTATGTTTTTCTGAATTTGCTTTTTAGAGCTCTGTGTCTTAATATTTACCTGTTAATTTCCATCCTTCTAAGTGATGGCCAGTCCTCGGCTATCCCTGTAGCCAGCATGGAGTTTGCAGCAATTTGTCTGAGAAATGCCTTGCTGTTGCTGCCCGAAGATCAGCAGGAGTCAAAGCAGGAAAATGGATCTAAAACTAGTAACCAGTTGGGGGGAAACGCAGAGAACAGTGAAAGCAGTGAAGCATGCAGGTAAACAATAGATGTTTTAGTTGCATCTCAAACTTTTCTGTCCGCCACACGTGTAGTTGACATTCTGTGCCTGCTGGCTAGCCTGTGTGATGTGCTGAAAAATGGGGGTGCAAAATTTGAATCTCAAAAGCACACTGAGGTCTCCATGAAATATATATCAGTTAGAGCAGTAGTAGTTTTTAGTATTCGTAAGCAAACTAGAGGAGAAAAAATTGACTGGAATTTCACCAGTAAATGGAAGGGAATAAAACCTAAACAATGAAATCATCCATTTCACAGTTGTTTTCACTGTACATTCTTTATTTGCCTTCTGTGAATACTAAATACATGTTTTGTTTTCCCACGCACCCCTGCAGCGCGCAGTATATTATATTTTTCTAGTTCTAAGTGAACTCTCAGTTGTTACAGTGACATAAGGTTTTTCCTCTCTAGTTGTGCTTCTTAGTTGATTCAGGGTGTATTTGTGTCTAATGAGTTATCTGTACTTACCCAAATTGGTCATGTGTACAACCCAAGAGTCTTTATTTACTGCTTTGCTTGTTTCCGAATTGGATAGAGATTACATTAGTAGGTATGGGAGAAAGAAACAGAGTTGGCATTTGCAAAAATAACATAAAATGACATATTAACAAAAAGAATTTTAGAACAAGCTTCGTTGGCTTACCAAGTTTCTAATAACTTATAAAGCTGACATTCTAGAACCAAAGTCAAGAGGACTTTGGTTCTCCCTCCCTCCCTCTCTCCTTCCTACACGCACTTTTTTGAACTTCCATAAACCATCTGGGATGTTACAGAAGCGTACTGACAACCGTGCAGCGAAACTTACTTGGTTTCTGTGCGTGCTGTCCTTATGCCATGAACCCGTTCCCTTTTCGGTAGCGCAGAGAGGAGGGAAAAAAATGTAAATCTAGCTCTGGAAGAAAGGCAAGTAGTTTTGGAATTTTACAGTCCTTTTAAGAAAATTTTAATAAAGTTGCATCACTTAAATTCTATCCTACTTCAAATATATATTCTAAAAGTGTGGTAGACCCATGTAGTAATTTAGCTCTTAAGCTGTTTGCTTTTGTGGTAGGGTGTTTAAATGAAACCTCCCACTTGTAGAGGTTTTTTGCTTGCATTTAGAGAAGATGATAAAAAGAAATTGCCCCACTTAGTAATCCTCAATGATCACAGTCCAAGCATTATCATTTTTCTTATGAGGTTCCTCCCCGCCAGTATGGCCTTTTACCTTAATCAGAGTGAGGAAGAAAAAGTATGCACTGTACAAGAGGATTTCTTACTGTCTCAAGATCACAGGCTGTTACAGTTAATGTAATCACTGCCTTCCCTCCCAAGGGTCGCAGTTGACCACAGGATCCAATAACTAAAGCTGTTCCTAAACTTACATTACTAAGTTTTCAAATGCTTCCTTTCTGTTCCTCCCAGCTGGGAACCTTCCTTGTTTGGAGGAGAAGGGACAAACAAAGAACTAGAAGTACAATTCACATGGACCGTGTATAACACAAAACTGTTATGCACAGTGAACTGTGGCATAGATTTCCTTAGTGAAAAGTATGTGCGTTTGAATGCAGTGACAAAGAGATTTTTGTCTTAGAGTTTTTCATCAAGAAATCAGGCTAATAAGTTTCAACAGTAATAGGTACAGGTTTTCTCCTATTCTGTACTTGCTGGTTTTGATGTTTGCTTTCAATGACCATGCCTATGCCTCTAAGTATATTTATTAGGTGGTGCTTGTGTTAAGTCAGGGGTGGGCAATTATTTTGGGCGGATAGAATGGCCTGACAGGCCACATTTTGCCTGCCCCTTTGCTAAGTGGAGGTGAGGCAAAGCTCAGCTTGGGTGAAAAAATGCTTGGTGCTTGCTTTCGATTGAAAGATTTGGGTCTTTTCAAATATTTTGGTTTTTGTGCAAAAATGCAATTGTATCCTTCGCTACTTCAGAAAGAAACTTTTTTTTTTTTTTTTTTTCAACTTATAGTTGAATGCAGTTGTGTATTTGTCCACATGGAAAATGGTGCTTACTGCCAAAAATAGAGGCAGGGAATGCAAGTTTGAGACAGAAATCACTCTCATTGTCAAGTACTGATGCATATTTAAATCTTTTATTAGCACTTTACCAAAGGGAAAATGAATCTCAGCAAAATTGGACATAGACTTTTGCAGTAGAGGTGTGTATGAAGAAATTAAAGTTGTAGCGCCTCCTAGATGGGCCTTTTTACCAGTTGGTAAAAAGAAATATGGCTTTGCCTTTCAGATGCATACCCCACTTGCACTGCTGCTACCAATTTTAGTACTCTCATAAGTGAATTTAAAAAAAACTTTAAAGCTGTTGTAAGGTGTCATTGATGTGGATTTTCTCTCTTTGTGGATTGATGACAAGTTGTTAGCTTTCCCCACCTCCACTCTTCTCAAATGGCAGTGATAGAAGTTCTTGAAATATTGCCAGCCCTCCATTTTTTTTTTTTTTTGCCCAAGCCTCAATTTCAGCATACTGAATCTTTTTTTCTTAACAAACTGGATTAGTGTCGATGTTAGTTTCAGTTAGATTTCTTTCTTTCTTTCTTTGTTGCTTTTTGTTAAAGCCTTGAAGATCACTGTTCATAATTAACAACCTGCTGTCTTCCTTTTAGCACTAAAAGTCATGAAGGAGATAAATTCATTCCAGCTCCACCTTCTTCACCTCTGAGGAAACAGGAGTTAGAAAATTTGAGGTAAGTTCTAACATTTTTAATAAAAGGAGCAACACTAAACAAAGACCTGGCAGTAACTCCAGAATGTCAGACTGTGCTTTTAAAATTTTTTAAAAAGTTTTTATGCTGCACCTGAAAGTGATGTCAAAGCTAGTATGCATGGATCAAATAATCAGCAAGTTACCAGGAGGTTACATAATATTAATCTAAGGAAGCTTTTGCTTTGCCTTCCTGTGTCTGTGCCATGGAGCAAACGCTGTCTATAAGCTAAGCATAGAGCAAGGGTTGGCAGCATTTTGAACGGCAGGCTAGCACTTGCAGCCTGGCTGCCATCATAGGCCACCTAACCCCTTTGCAGCGCCCCAGCCCTCCCTGCTCTCTGCCAAGTGCTGGTTTTGTGGACCCACCTAATGAAGCCTCCATTACAGAGCACCATTGAAAAGCATGGCCACTAGAGGTATGTGAAGCGGGCCCTATTAATTTCGGATTTGAACCAAATCAGGGACAGTGATTTTATTCATTGATTCGGATTGCTGTCCCCGATTCAATTTGGCCGGATCCAAATCTGAAGATTCAATGCTGATTCAGGAAATTGGTGATTTGGACATAGATGCAGCTTTAAAAAAATGTTCTATATACCTTGAGGTACCAGTGCGGTTTGTGAATGCTGCGATTCTGGGGCACATGGAGCATGCCACAGGAGTGTGTGTGGAGGGGCCCTCCACATGGTCAGCGGTGAACCTGGAAGTGGACCAGAAGTACTTCTGGTCCACTTCCAGGTCTGCCAGGGAGCACATGAGGGTTCCCCCTGGATCGGCTGCAGAGGGACCCGGAATGCCCCCCCCAGATCCAGGAGGCCCAGTCACTGAGCTGGGAGGGTGCAGAGGGGGTGGTTTGTATGCTTCCCAGCAGACCCAGAAGTGGACTGGAAGGGCTTCAGTTCCGCTTCCACGTCTGCTGCCAAGCGGAGTGCCCCTGCACTCCTGCAGGACGCTCCATGCGCCCCAGCGTCGCAGCTCTCACGAGCCACCTGCTACCTAGAAGTATGTAGAAAAAGCATTTAAAGCTGTGTCTGTCCAAATCTTTCTGAACCAATTTGGAGGGTTTCGGTTCAATTTGGGGAGATTAAAGGGTCCTCTGATTTAAATTTGGATTTATAGATTTGGCCACCAAATCGGGCCGAATCTCTGCCAAATCGAATCAGGGACCAAAGCTTCACACAACCCTAATGGCCACTACCAGTGGGGAGCAGCTTATTTGGTAGTGAGGGCGAGAGGAATTCTGGGTGGGCACAGAAACCAGTCCTCAGCAGCAGGCACCTTGAGAACAAGACTCCTTTAAGGGGCTGGTGCTGCTGAATCTCACCAGTTTCTCTGGCCCTCACACATAGACTGGATAAGAAATTTGCAGGCTGTATGTTGCCAACTTCTGATGACAGGTGCAGGGAAGAAGACAGAATGAGTCTGCTTTCTCTTTACTATACCTTGGTTATCTTTACCTTACAAAGTCAAAATCAAGAATCTGCTTCCTGCTGTCATTACTGGAAAGGATTGAAACTTTAGTATGTGACCTTTTCCTTCTGGGGCTCATGCAAGGCTAGTTTTGATGCCAGCCTATAACGTAGCTTGCTTGGATAATGCTAAATGCAAAGTAGCCTAAACCCTGGTTTTGTGTTGGGTCTTGTAACACAGATGATAATATAATAGACTGACTTTTTGCATTACATGCAATGGCCATTCAAAAAAAAAAAAAGCCATTGACAGTGACTACCAAAATCTATTAAACATTCTGCTTGCTTTATATATTCTTCAATGATGATTAGTAAAACAAAGGTTTTCTAAGGCTTTGTTTAGTACTTGTGTGGTGTTGGTATGTGCCAACTGGTATGGTCTGAAGAACATATATCTACTTTTCTTCCATCCATGCCAGGCAGCACTGTCATGAAGTACACTCTGACTTTGTGCTCTCACTGCATGCATGCATGCATGCTAGATCCCAGAAATGAGATAGTGCAGCTGCCTTTGAGTGGTATTGTATGCGTGCCATTGAGTGTGCTAGAAAACAAAAGCTTGAAATTAGTTCTGGGGCATGTGCTCAGCACCTTGTGGCCTCATTTCTGGAACTTGGTGTGGGAGGAGCAGAAGTGAGCAGGTGGGTTATGCTTCGCAACAGGGCTTCACTGTGCTATAGACATTCCTAAAGTCCAGTATAGGCAAAGCACATGGAACGCAATATGCGCAAAACTGCTTCCTAAAAGCTTGCCCCTTTATGTCTTCCTGTCCCAGAGCTAATTGCTAGTTTACATGTCTGAGGAACTAGTCATGGAAATGTTTGTTGGATATCAAACAGATAAGTGCCCTAGATCTGCCTTGGTGGGTAGGTAATATGTAATGGCTAGTACTTGTAGTTTCCATTTTCTTCTTTCATGAGTTACGTGTATATACCAGGGAGTAAGCAAGAATGCATTGAGAATCTTAATGCTTCTAGTCCAAGCATATGTAGTCTTTGACTTTACAGAATGAGTAACCTAGTTTGAAATGATCTCTCTCCTCTTTTATTTTGTAATATTACAAGTGCTGCCTCTTTCTTAAATTCCTCAGTAGCTTCACTTTGCTTCTGCACACACCATTTGAAATATTAAACAGTTCCTATTCTTTACTCAGAGTTGCTGCTGTTTGGCACAGACCACTGAAAATTGGGCATGTGGCAGATGTCAGGGCTGCATTGTGTGGACAAGTGATAGTGGGGTATTAAGCGTAAAAAAAATAAAAAATAAAAAATCTGAGTGCACATCTGTCCTGTGTGGTTAGGCCAAGCCATTGCTGGAAACCTCTGGCTTGTTTTTAATGCCATGTTCTAGTTATTCTTTGAAATACCAAGCTGGAAGGCTAGCAATAGGCATTTTTTTAAACACTGGGTTTGTTACAGCTCCATTCCTTGGTCATCCCGGCTGAGTACCTTAGGTCAGTCAGTGAAACATGATTAGGAAATGCCTGTGACCTTTAAAATGCAATGCTTAAATTCCTCAAGGATATATATTTTGTTGTATTTTTTCTTGTTTCCAGCTTCTTGCCTTCAAGCACTACCATTCAGCTAAAGCAGAATGTGAAAAATTTCAGCAGTTGTTGTTGGAAAATGACCTAAAGTTATAGAAACCAAAAGCTCAAAATAAGAAATATTGTATTTGATTGTTAGTTCTACGCACATTTCTTTTCATACATTTTAGTTAAGCAGGCATACCCTCTGGTTTATTTGTTGTTGGTTATTGTCAGGCCAGTAAACACTTGCCAAGAAACTCCTTGTGATGTTCCAGAGCTAGACACCATATCTGAAAGTAAATTGAATAAATTAGACAGAAGATGTGGCAGTCCTCTCCCCTTTCCCTGATGAACCCCACCAAAGTTAGGCAAAGTACTCATAATTTAGGGTTACCCATTACTCCAAACTGAACCTTGCATGTTGCAATTCATGCAATTATGGAAATTATTGAAGGACTGGGGTAATCATCAGTAGCACTGTACATAAACAGAAGGCCAAGTTGGCTGACTTGGAAGGAAAAGTTCAAGCATTAGACCTCCAAGGCAGAGCAATGGAAATATGTCAAGATAGTGACAGAGCTTCTGTTCCCATCCTCCTTTTTAGGATAGAAATTTAAACTGGTAGTAGAGAGGAAACCAAGAATCAGTTTCAGGGCTCTTAGGCTAGGGGACAGAAATTACACACAACCCAGTATAAGCAATTGGAAACTGGTTCAGATCTGTAACACAACAGATATTCAGTGCACATAAACTGCTTTCAAAATGGCCAAAATCAGTTTAAGATAAACCTGGATAGATGTAGTATCAGACGGTATTTATACACATGCTCCAAAGGGAGTGGGAGGGGACAGACGGGGCTTTAATTACAGCAGCTGCAAGAGCTGCTCTAATTAAAGCACCCCGAGTGTCTCTTTGTATCAGCATCTGTGCACTGAAAAAGGTGACAGGGCACTTTAACTAAAGCTTGTTGAACGAGCTTTAGTTAAAGCGCCCCCACCACCATTTTTCAGTGCACAGGCGCTGATACATGAGATGTTGGAGTCTGCTGGAGCATGGTAATTACTCAATTTAATCAAGTCTGCTCCAATGGATTGTAATTACAGCATGTTGGAGCAGCCTCGCTGTTCGTGTATAGGCTCCCACACTTAACTGATTTAGGTTAAATCGGTTTATTGAACTTTTGTCCCAGATTCCCTCCACATTCAAGTTAACTCCCAGTCCCCCAGTATCCTAGAATGCTTTGCACCTCCCCCTCAAACCTCACCTTGCAGGATGGGCAGGCTAGCCTTGGCCCAAGCTGTCTTCAGCTGAGCAAGGAGGGATGTTGTAGCACCCCCTGTCTTTTGGCCTGGGCCACTGTAGGCATGTAGCTGCCTTTCTGGAATCCAGAAGTGAATGTTCAGTTGCTTATTGGTATAATCTATGCAGTTTAGGCTAGCCTGCAAAGATTGAATCGAGTCAGCGTCAGGCTTTTTGACTGTATGTACTTACCCTTAATCTCTCACCAGCAGCCACTCTTCTTAACAACCTCTTTTCAGTTGCTGAGGACAACATCACCTGCTATCTTCAACCTGGAGGTCTCTCTCAGTCTTAACATCCAGTCTATATTTGTCTTCTATATTGTTTCTGTGTAATCTCTCTAGTCTTTTAGGCCTATACATCCAAACAGTTAAAACCCTTGTTTAGTTTTTCATAGTCTCTCTTTCCATTTGCTGCAACATCCTTTTCTCTCTCTTTCACAAGTGTCATTTTGGCCTGCTCATGCTTATCCCAGGAATGACTTCAGAGGTTGCCTGCATAGCCTATTGCTTGAACCATTTGTGTCTTTCCTTCCCTCCCCTCTTTTTTTTTTTTTTTAATCTCATGTAATAAAAGCTTTTCTCTTCATTACATGGCCTATTCTCTCTCCATCCATCACCTTTCTATTTGCTATCAACTCCTGCCTGTGATCAGACCATGATGCCAGCCTCCAGTGCCCACTTACAAAAGTACCTATATGAAAATGTGTCTTCCCCAAACTGTCCAGAAACATTTGCAAAGCTACTTTGTTGTTTGCCTTCAAATCTTTTCTTAAAAATGCTTGGCTATGATGCCTACAAAAATTGGCAATAGTTAGGATGTTGCTTTGCTGAGATCACTGCCTGTTTTGTAGATTATAGTCTGATTTTTTTTTTTTTTTTTTCCCTTTTGTTTCTCATCCCACCTCCTTTCACTGCTTTCTAGTTTCTTATAAGTTCTTCAGGACATAGACTCTCACTTTTTTGTGTTTTGTTTGAACAGTAGGTAAACCAGTGGGGTCCTGGTTCATGACCTAGAGCTCCAAAGCACTACAACAGAACAGGCAGTGCAACAGAAACAGACAACTCTAATCCCATAGCTGTTTCCTCTTGTGTAAAGTGTGAACCTTTGAAATGGGTCCAAATTTTAAATGCTACTTCTTCGAAAACTTGTGTCTTTGACGACACTGATAAGGAGCAAGGAAAACACTTGTGTGAGCAGGTGCCTCTTGTTCTGAACCAAAGCCCAAATGTTGTGTGGAATCAAATTCAACCTCTTCCTAGAGTGAGAAATGTAATGATATTTCATTTTCAGAAGTTTAAGACTGCTTGGTCCATGGTCTAATGCTCTCTTTACAGAGCTATTCTACTTCTTTGACACCAGTTGAGGAAAGAGGTCCCTTGCAACCCACTTAAGCTTTTTCCAGCAGGTTCAACACTTGCTAATATTGCAGAGAGGTTTGGCCAACCTGTTAAAAACTCCCTTATGTTTACAAAGCTTGATGCATTGTCAAATTTCGGGAAATGTCATAAAGAATGGGCTAATGAGTACGGTGCTTATCCTTCTTACTGCTTATAATCAGAAATTTGGCATAAAAAACCAAAATGTATCTTGCTTCAGCTGTCTTTCTTTATTTCCTATCAAAGCATGCTATAATCTCTTACTTAAACTCTTTGGCATACATTCTGTATTCTGGCCTAACCCTCAGGTAATCTGTTGTGATAATGGCAAGCTTAATTTTTGCTTTCATCCAGCTGTGTGCAGGAAATTTAGTTTTACTCATTTAAAGGAAGGAAGTGTTGAACGTGTGAGAAGTCGTTACTGACTTCTTGATTATTTATTCTCAAGCCATAAATAGTGTAATAGTTGAGATGAGCGGTACTGGGCTAAAAACAAACAGCGTGGCTCTGATCAAGTAAACTGTGGCTTCTGTATGTCAGAACTACATGGTATCATGTTGTAAGAAAATGAACACGTAATCTTTTCTTTCCCAATCAACCATTGTTACCTACTGATGAAACTTGACAACATGTCAGGAAAAACCTGTCAGTACAAGAATTATGCCGTGTCTGGTAAAGAACATCATACTAAGAAAGAAAGAAAGAAAAACATTGACTTAATTGCTGCAATATTTGTTTTGACTGATGGCTAAAACTGCAGTACTTGCTTTCCCTAGAGTCTGACTCAACAAAACTGTTTCTAAGCTTCTGCACGTGGTTGTAGAATATTTAACTCTTTACAGAATCAAGTGATAGTTCTTCTTCAAGTGAAGCTGAAGGCAGTAAGTTAATTGAACCAATTAAAACTCTTACCTGATTGGTCAGTTAAAATTTAATAAAGAATCTGAAGCCAGCAAGAAATCTCTGGTAGGGAATATGTAATATACTTTAGACTTATCCTGGTGATAGTAAGTTGAAAACAGTAGAAAGCTCCATTCATCCCAGTACTCAGATGTGCTTTATAATAGCTTTTGAATTGTTTATACAGAACTGCATATATTCATAGATTTTAAAATATAATCTTACTATCATTTAGGGGGGGAGGAAGGGGAGATTTTGGGGACAAAGTTAGGAGTCCCATCCAGATAAAATTCCCTTGTCTGCTGTTTCATGCATATACTATTTGGCAGTTGCCTTAGATTTCTCCCACACATTCCAACTTTTTTACCATTGCAGGCAATCTCTGTAACACACATTCTGACCTATCGCATGAAAAATTTTCAAAGGGAACAAGTGTGTGCAGCAAATGTACAAACAGATCAAATACTGTTGGCATTAAAAATGTAAGGAAGCAAGACATGTAGGGACATAGAAACTCTGAAGTTTCTTCTAGTGGAGTTTCCTGTAAATTCTTCTCTGGCAATTGTTTCTTCAGCCACATAGGCTCTGCATAGTCTTCATGCTTTGAATAAGGAGTCAATCCTTACCTTTTCTGCTGCTGCCCAGAGCAGTTCCATATAGTCTATTTAATGTGCTGGAACAACCCAACTCTGTTCAAATGCAGTCAGGACTGGGGGCCGTCTCTGGGCCATAACACTAAATGTGAAACTTCTTTAAGCTCTTCTCCCTTAGAAGATAATTGTTCATGTTTGACCATTTAAAAAAAAAAGGGCACTTTATGGTTTTTGTTCTTGGACACAGTTACACCTGAAAGTCTCTTTTACTTAAGCTTCTTCCAATATAAAGATTACTAGTATCAACTCATGGTCTTAAATACTGATGAATTTCCAGTTTTAGAAATCCCGTCAGAATGTTTGGTACTCCGTCGACTGTCCATGGATGCGTGTTCTGCTAAAGATTAGGAGGGGAAACAAAACCATTATAGAAGGATGAAAAAGGAGAAGCTACTAAATTGGAGAGAAGACCAGGAAAGAGAGTGAGGAACAAGACAGTTGTGTATCGGTTTTGTCTCCAATTTGTAATGTTATTCTTTCTCTTATTCATTTTTTATGGATTCTGTGGGAAGTTTCCAGTCCTGTTTTAAAGAATTTTTTTTGTGGATTTTTAGGGCAGAAGGGACCATTATGATCTACCCACATGTATTGCATAGGCTCTAGGACTTCCCTGAACTAATGCTGTGAGTCTAATCAGTGTGCTCGAATAGAGCATCTTTCTTACGAAAAACATCTAGTCTCAAATTAAAAATACCCACTGGTAGAAAATCTACCACAACCCTGGGTAACTGAGTCCAGTGGTTTCACAATGTAAAAACTTGGGACAGATTTCTAGTCTGTTTGCCTACATTCTGCTTCTGACCATTGGCTCTTATGCCATTATGTGCTGGATTGAAGGATCTTCTTTCATATTTTTCTTTCCCATTTAGGTACTTGGACTGACCCCAGACCCCCAAGTTTTTTTTTTCATGAAAGCATGCTTTCCAGTACCTTCATCCCTCCTTCTTTCCACCCCCTTGCAGTTTTCTGAGCCCATATTTACATTATCTATGGCATGTGGACACCAAAACTGGACATGCTGTTCTAGAAGTGATTGCACTGGTGCCAAAAACAGAGGTATAAAATGATCTCCCTCTCTCTCCCATACTTGATATTCCAATACGTACAAGGATTGCATTAGCTTTTTTGGCTACAGTGTTGTATGAAGAACTCATGTTCATGACCCTGAAGACTTTCAGAGTTGTTGCCTTTAGAGTAGAATCTACCCTCTGATAAGTGTGACCTACAATCTTTGTTCCTAGATGTACGTCCTTGCATTTGGCTGTACTGATACGTGAAAAAACAAAACATGGTCTGCATTACATGTTTTATGTGGTAGGTTAAATTTTATTTCAGCTTGCTGGTTGGGGAAAAAGCCATTGTTTGTTGTCTGACTTGGATAGCTGTTTACATTTCAGAATGGTAGTGTGCTTCGTTACAGTAAATACATGTAAATGTCTGGTTTAGAGTCTATAAACTCTGCCTATGGAGGCTGACATCTTACTACTGTGTCTCATGCAATAGATTGTATGTCATGATTTGGGAATTAAAAAAAGTTCTCTTTTTCTATCTGAAAGACAACTGTAGGTAGCTCTGAAGTGCAATAATACTGGAACTCCCCACTTCTCAGAGGCAGCCTGTTGAGTTTTGTCAGAGTCCTCATCAGGGGGAAAAACTAGATTGTCTGCTCTCTTGTGATTACAATTCTTCCACTCTGATTAACTGTCAGATCTCTTGAGTGTTTGGTTTAGCGAGTTCGACATTGATTCAAAGTGTGTGAGCGGAACAATATGGCAAGCAAAAAAATGTGATGTGAGCTTCTCCTCCCCCAACCTTCCCTTGCCCTGCCCTCCCCAGGTACTTGTTGCTATACATCCTTCTTGTGTTCCCGCAAATACAGAGGCGAGATGGGCTCTCCCCCATACACCAGGAATTCCACTGAACAGTTTTGCTCATCTCTGTTTGAATTTTCTCCTTTCTGTGCTTTTCTTAAGATTTGGAAATGTTTCAAACCAAAATTGTACAAGTGTAGCAATGACTGTGTGTCAGTACAGACCTGGTATATGCAGCTATAGCATCTCCCTTTGTTTAAAAGTAGCTGTTCCTTGAGGCAGAGAAGAAAACAGTCCACTTAACAATTCAATCTGAGATAATGGTCTTTTTTTTTTTTCTCCCAGTGGCAACCTTTCAAAAATATTTTTGGTTTGGGACTTGAGTAGGGGAAGCCTTCCTCCCTTTCTTGAAAGCTTTTGTATGTGTTCAGATTTGATGTGACATCTGGGCATGGTAAAGAGGAAGGGGAGGGTGGGGGGAAACAGTGGTGAAGTTTCTTATCCTGCTTGTGCATAATTAAAGTGCATGCTTCCTGGGAAACGGGAATAAAGGAACCCCAGGTCCTGCCATGAATTACATGACTTACTGCTGGACCCAAAGTGGGCTTGACAGTTGCCAGAAGGTTGGAGCTGTAATAGCCCACCTACTGGCAAGAGAGCTGAATATGCGCTTCTCGCAGTTCTCCCAACACAGGGGGATTCACTCTTCCTCCCTGCAGAAGAACAGAAGCTGTTCTCACAGCTAGGAGTCCCAAGGCGAGGCAGGTGATGGCACCTTCCCTGAGACAAGGCAGCCTGCATTAAGCTATGTCTTGTGAAGTGGAAAATATCCCAAAGTGTGTTGCTGGGGACAGGGGGAGGGGGAGGGGAAGGGGAAAAATTACAAGCTGTAAATGCTTGACCTAATGCTGACATCCTGATTTGGGATTATTACTTGAAGATGTGGAATGAGTGGTACATATTTTGTTATAAGACTTTTTTGGGGCATTTTATGCTAGAAATGCTCAAAACTGTCCAGTAGTAACATCTACAAGGCTGTATTCATAGTAACAATAAAAAGCCACATACATTTAATCAGATTTTTCTGACACAGGGCTAAAGTTCAGTTTTAAAATCAATAGTAAAACTAGAAGACTTGAAACCATTACCTTGATACTTGCAGATTTTTGTTGTCTGTTGTGCTGTGGAATCAGTCTGATAGACTCAGTGCCAATTAGATGGTAAATGCATTTAAGACCTCTTTAAGGCAAGGAATTGACAAAGAGTTACAGATTACAGCAGTCTGCAGACCTGACATACCCTTTGTAGTGTTATAAAAGAGGAGGGAAAACATAACTGAATTTCACTGCTAAAAGAAGCTAGAGCACAAATAAAATCAAAATGAGTGCATTTTCTCCCTGCATGTACATATGCATGCATGTATTTACAGTATGCTGGGGGTCAGGATTTCAGAATCCTACTGATCAAATCGGTAACAATCCTTGACTTCTGCTTGTAGAACATTTTATAATTAAGCCCAGTAATCTGGAGAATGTGCTTCAGGTTGTATTTTGACAACAGAAATTCTGCCCCTCTTCCTTTCTGATCCAGTGTGCTGACGTTGGTATGAGATTATAATAGCACCCTGCAGTTTGATAAAGGAATGTACAATGAGTGTGACGTGTTTGAACACTTGAAAGTGCTGATTCATTGTGAACTTTAAAGCTTTTATTTTTACTGAATAAATTGTATTCCATCTGCTAGGTAACTCTGAAATCAAAATGTGTTGAACCAAAATGTACAGAGCTTTTTAATCTCTCTTTTCATTGGTTTCATTGAGTGTAGTAATAGATGCTTTGGAGAGAAAAGTAGAATTCCACATGTAAGAGATAAAAAACTGCTCCCCCCCCCCTTCCGCTTTGACAATTTAAAATATGACCTGTAAAGTTGAATGCTTATAATATTGCTAAAGTTCTGAGTTTACATGCTGATATTGTATCCATTTAGCCTCCTTAATCACAGACTCAAAGTACAAGACCTAAAGTCACTTTTTGAGGCAACTGGGCCTTCTATACAAGCCAGGTCTGAGGTGTCTGAGAGAGGATTCAGGCTGTGTATATCATACCAACAGTCTAGTTTAGCTTCTTTCTAGCTTTGTGCCCAAATGATCATAGTTTGACCCAGAGTCACCTTGTGCATGTGGTATAGATTGATTCTTAACGTAGGAATTTTATAAGGATTTGTGCCCACAGAATTCTTGGCCAATAACTTTTTTTTTCTTTTTCCCCTCCAGGTGCTCAATACTTGCCTGCAGTGCTTATGTTGCTCTTGCTTTGGGTGATAACCTTATGGCTTTGAATCATGCAGATAAGCTTCTTCAACAGCCAAAGCTGTCAGGATCTCTTAAGTAAGTCTGACTGGACTATCCCTGTACTTCTCCTGCATCATACTCTGAATTGAAGCTCCAACACTTTTAACTCCTTTCCAGTTCTGCCTCTACTGTAGTGGTTCTCAATATTTTTAGACTTGAGGCACCCCTCAGATAATGCCAGCTCTTAGTTCTCACTTGTTTTTTGACTATAGATAAGGAATAAAACAATTCTATTGCAAAGAGCTGAAAGACCACAACAGGTCAGAATGTTTTTGGCACTATGGATTCCTATTTGAAATCTCTGGGGTTATCTTGTGAATCATGTTGCACAGTGTGCCAACACTGCATGGCATCCAGCAGCACCCATGAAAGGGATCTCAGGGCACCGCAATGTGCTGTAGCACCATCATTGAGAATCACTGCGTTAGTGTAAAGAATTGAATATCAGGCCTGATCCTGTTTCCGTTGAGGTCTGTGGCAAAGTAAGCATTAACAAGGGCCCCTGACACAGATTCCATTTAAGATGCAATTAACAGGTTAAATAGTAACTCAGCCACATGTTCAAGTCAATTTAAGGCATAGTAATATGTAACAACTATGTGGCTCATTTGTATCATGCCTTAACTTGAATGTGAGGCCAGTTGGGACTGGCCCATGGCAGATTCAGATGCTCACTTAAGTGTCAAGATCCAGCATGGGGCAGCCCAGGGCTGGGACACAGCTGTCCCCTACCCAGTTGGGCTGGGGGCAGAACCAGTCCCTGGACTCTTATCTTGGGGTGAGGTGAACCTGACATTGGAAGCATCTCCTCAGTCTCAGGCTCATTGCATGCCAGACCTTTAGTGATGCATTTTTTTTCTGATGATCCCCTAGGCTTGAGGATTCCAGGATCAAGGAGCCTCTCTCCTTAATCGGTGATCACAAAGTCCCTGTGTACCAGGGATCTGAGAAAACTGTGCGCAGCCCAGCTGCACACCTGTTTTATAAAGATCCCAGCATGACATGACTCCCAAGATCAGAGAGATTCTCCATCCCTGTGCCTCAGGACCTGTAAAACCTGGTTGCCCCTGTGCATGGGGACCCTGGGATCATGCTGTGGCAGCCCAGTCCCAGGATCCCCATGCACTGGGACCTGTAAAAATCAGCTGGTGTTTTGACAATCAGGTGATTGTTGCATGGGGCTGAGGACCAGACGGGCCAGTTCCAGACCCTGGTTCAGTCCCTGGCCCCAGCTGAGAGTCAGCTGATTGTGGGTACCCAGCTTTCAACTTGCTAGTACAGGGGGAGCCTGAGATCTTACTGACAAGTAAGGCGCATTTGGGAACTAATCCTTGATTCCAAAATCGTGCATCTAGTCTCATCATACCTTTATGTGAACATCCATCAGCAGCCAAGGAGTCATGAGCCCACTTATTTACATATGGATTTCACATATAATATGACCTGAACCACTTGTAGTTTGGTGATTTTGCAACCTGCTTTTCACAGCAGATTGAAGAATTAAGGATGAGCTGTTCAGCTGTTTGCTGTGGCTCTTATTTCAAAAGATGCCACTTCTCTGATCAAGTGGACCTTATCCGTGGTCCACCACAGCTGTTTGGAGAAGCAGCACCCTTTGAAATAAAAGCTGTAGCAAACAGCTCGAGTGGTCCCACATGTCCTCCATGGTCCCACACAGCCACTTGCTGTGGCTTTGTATATCCCTGCCTGGTTTGCAAGCTGTCATCTAACCCTTACCCTGCAAGGTACCTGGGTTCTACCCTAACTGGAATCTGTCACAGTTTTTTCATGCTCCTTGCTAATCTTTCAGAGGAGGGAGGGTCCAGTGGCAAGGGCACAAGACTGGGTCTTATCTTAGAAGTTCTAGGTTCTCAGTAACCAACTGCTTTTGGATCTGTTACTATTATAGGACCCCAACTTAAAAAGTGATGTCAGAGTAATGTCTGCAACTAGGACAACTATTTAACTTTACCCTGTAAAATTAGCTGCTGTTCAGGTTAATCATTCCTACTTCCCTTGGAGCTTTCAAGGAGTTGGTATTTTGCCTGTTGTCTTTGTCTCCCTGGTCATATTTTTCTGATAATGACCTTTGCCTTCTTTTACAAGATTAATGGCTTCTCTGTACTGATCCTCAGTAACACAAAGCTCCTGGATGATAACTTGACATGCATTCTAGACTCTTGGACATCTTGGTTGTGTACATGAGCATTTTTACTTAACATTTGCCTGGTAACTGGGTGTTTTACCTTTGGTGATACAACATACATAAACTTAATCCATATAAAATGTGAATATATTTTCAAGGAAAGTGGCAGATTTTTTTTGTAGCTAAACTAGAAATGGCCAATGAAAAGCTTTTATAACACTAGTTGAGTTGAAGGATCAATTTAGTATCCTCACCTGTCTTAGGTGATGTACAAACATTCAGGACAGCACAGAAGAATTTGGTAGTCCTCTTCTTTGGAGGATAGTGTGTGTTTGCAATGTTGTTAATTTTAGGAACACTCTAGAAGCAGTTCAGTGGCTTTTCTTTTGGGTATAAAATTCACTTAAGTTTTTTTGTCTTTCCGTATTACAGGTAGAAAAACTAAGCCTAGCATCCTTGGGAAGTTACTATTTATTTAGATAGTGTTCAAGCAGCACCAATGTGCTAGTAAAACACTATATTAAATAAATAGCAACTGACTACTTCTGAATGTAATCCTGACCCTCCCAACCCTGTGCACAAGGTGACTTTTCAATGGGACCATTCATGTACGCAGATGATTGCAGTCTTGGGGTCCACGATTGCAAAACATCACCATTATAAGTCTATTATAAAAACATCTCCATGGTACTCCATTTCAGTGCGAGTGCTTTCAGTGCAGCAAGCCTGTTGCTCATGCAAAGAAATATGTTCTGCTTCTCTTCTGGAGAGTAATTTAGAGATGAGACTTACTGCCTTGCTATAAAGCTTGTAACCCAGTGTTTTTGTGGTTGTAGGTTTCTTGGCCATTTGTATGCAGCAGAGGCGCTCATCTCCCTAGACAGAATCTCTGATGCCATTACTCACTTGAACCCTGAGAACGTCACTGATGTTTCCCTGGGGATCTCTTCAAATGAGCAGGATCAAGGTTAATGAGTTCATACTTGATTAGAACCGGTCATGCTTTCAGCTGCCATTCTGCTGCAACTTGCAATATGTATAAATTTTTAAGGCAGTCTGGTTTTGAGTGTCTAGTCAGTTTTTGGTTTGTTCTGTGTGTGTTCACTCTGAAGTAGTTAATGCCTCAAATGAGCAGTGCTGCTAATGTATTTCTCATTAGTTTATCTAAACTTCATTTTTGTAAGCTTGTTATTCACTTACAGTTGAGCTTCAGTTTCTTTCCTAACCTTCTCCATCCCTCTGCCCTGCAAACCAACTTTGGGGATTTAAGTGAAATCCTACTTCCTCCAAGCACAGGGTGGGCTGAGAGGGCAGGGAAATTGAAATCTGTATCTTCTTGCAGCACTTCTAAATTGTGAGCATATGTAAACTGTAACAAAGTGTTACTACAGCATCAGCATGTGTAATTCAGTCTTCAGTAGCAATTCTGGCTTGAATGATACATTTCCAGTTTAAACCTCATTGCTTGCTGTCATACTGCAGTTATAAAAGTTATTTTTAAATAAGCACATCTCTTAAATTAAGATTTAAAATTGCAAGTGCATTACAACTTCTAACCACATTGCTTTGTCTTCTGGGTTGTCCACAGTCATTTTTGATTTTCACTTCAACTTGCTGTCATGTAACTATAAGCTTTAAGAAATGAGCTCACAAAACTGACTTTTGTTTTCTTTACAGGGTCTGACAAAGGAGAAAATGAGGCGATGGAGTCTTGTAAGTAACAGTCCAGAAACAACACAAGCCTTTCACATCACGATGGGGAATAAAAAAAAGTGTAAAGTAACTGATTTTTTTTTCTCTTCCTCTCTTTGAAAGCTGGCAAGCAGACACCTCAGTGTTATCCCAGTTCAGTCACTTCTGCACGAACAATGATGTTGTTTAACCTGGGCAGTGCCTATTGCTTGCGAAGTGAATATGACAAAGCTCGCAAGTGCCTCCATCAGGTAACAATAACAAAACTAAACCCAAAGCAAGAGGTCACCAATATGTATGCAGCAGCCTTTCTTCAACCACCTTATCTATATTTCACTCAAAGAAACAAAGCCAAACTTCTCTTAGAGCATAGGTTTATCAGTACAGTTCCCTTGTTTTGTTGGTGGTTCTAGAAAAAAACAAGTCAGTAAATATGGGTGCTTGATAGTACAGATTAAGGGACTCTGACTTTCCACTCTTGTAACAGTTTTTTCAGCTTTAGAGCATGTTTTGATATTTCAGTTTTATTTTTCTGGCTTTTGTTCCCCCTTACTTTTTTTTTTTTTTTCCTGAAAACAACAGTAGTGTTCTCTTTTGAAGAACTGAAAGGGATTTTTTGCTGAGTAACTAGTCATCAAACTTAGCTGCTGTCCACAGCAGGGCTTCAGTCTACAGTTGAAGCTATACAAAAGCTATTCCCTCCTTCCGGTAGAACAAGTCCATAGAATTAGGTGCTACAACACTTGACTGTGTGCAAGAAAATGCATTGAAGAATTGCTATGGACGATATCTGCTGTGCTCAATGCCAAGTGAAACCAGCTAGTAAAGCACTGAGCAGCAGCACCATTGGCACACCTAGCAGAGTGAAATAGGACTTTGGGTGCCAAGTTGCATTAACTCTTTAGAGGTCACAGATCAATTCTGTTCTATCCAGATATGGTCCTGCTATCTTTGAGCAATGGGTGTGCTTTTCCAACCTATATACAACTCGTAATATTGAGGAACGTGCTCCTTCTTGAGAACTGTATCCTCAGCTGAACAAATTCTGGGACCAAAAGATTTGTAGCAAATGGGCTTCCAACCTTGACATTTTAAGTGAGGATTCAGCTATTAGTAGTTGAACCATCTCTGATATTCTGAAAATACCTTGTTCACATGTGCAATGAAACTGCAAAATAAGCATCCACTGCTGAAAGAGGGTCTTAGTCTTTCGTCCCACCATCTTTTTGCTCATCACATTTCCTTTGTTCCTAGCCTATAGGGTGTCTTTATTGCAGAGTAGCTGCAATATAAGTATTACCCTGTTCCATTTTGAAACAAGTTAAATGTTTCAAGAAAACTACTTCAAACCAAGAAATGGGTAAATTGGCTCTTTAACACCTGTCAGTATGGGGGCACAATGTTATATGGTTATTGAGCTGTATAAGAGATCATAATGGTAGTCACTCATAGCATCTAGAACTAAACTACCATAATTCCATTATAGCCAATGACATATTAACATAATTGTTCCCAATCTGCAGGAAGCTGTGAATATAGTGTCAGATCTTCAGCTGGTGCTCATCTGTGTTTTTGTTGACTTCATTATTGATAAAGCTCTTTTAACTTCATAATATAAACTGCTGACCCACACAAATTATTTTCCTCCTGTTCTCTTACCCTTCCACCAAAAGTTCTCTAGACTGTCCCAAAAATAACACACACATTTACAAATATGAAGAGCAGATGGTGTTTCTACTGAATGTGAAAGTCTTTAAAGGCAGGTAATCTGTTAGCACTTTTCTGCATATAAGAGCCTAATGGAAGATCTTTAATCTTACCTTCTTTAGCAGCTACTCTGTGTAGTGGTGAGGAGGGCATGGTTAGTCTCCCTAGCCCAAGATTATAACTATTTTGTCACCTGGCATTTCTTTACTGTTGAATTGCATTAACTTTTTTTTCCTTTTGGGGGTTAGGCCGCTTCACTAATTCATCCTAAAGAGATCCCTCCTGAGGCTATTTTGCTGGCTGTGTATCTTGAATTACAAAATGGTAAGAATTTTACCCTATCTGAAATTTGGTTTAGATTTTGAATTCCCAGCGATGGGGCACACCAGGGCAGGTTGTCCAGCTGTTGCCCAGAATTTCAAACTAGTGTTTTGACTTTGTATTACTCTTAAGGGCCGGGGGGTGTATTACTCGTATTCATATTGGATCCTTGGGGCTCAGTCTGTATACATGGTTTTTTTTAATTGTTTATTCTGTAACTGGTTGAATATCTTTGGGCACAGACTCTCGGCTGATTACACCAACTGCAGTTAAGAGTGCAAAACTGCATCTAGCGTCATTCTGGTATAACAACACACTTACCTTCCCAAAATACTAATTTTTTCATTCCACCATCTTCCAAAATTCTTGGAAAGTTTGAACAGAATCCTATTTTTGAATGAGGTGCAGTGTGGGAGAATGAAGACTGACTGGTGGGGGAAAAAAAAATCATGCATCACAGTGGCTCCCCTTGTGATTTATTAAGTGGAGGATAGAGGGGTGGGGGTCTAAGGTAATGTCATCCTTCACTCTTTCCAGAAATGAGTATCTTCAGATATCTCTTGAGTCATGCTGCTTATATTGGCAATTCAAAATCTTTTTGCCATTTATTGAAGCACCTGTGTAAATAGGCAGCAAATCACTAAGCTTGAGTTGCATCCATACAGGGCAGAGTCATGTAGCAGCAGAGAGCTCGAGAGAAGCCATCAGTGCTTTGGGCCCAGAGCTTGCTTAAGCAGAACAACCCGTATACATAGGCTAATAGTGCCTTTGCCATGGTACATACACAGAATTATGTATGTCTTACGCTTTCACATCCATTGATGTTGTACAGGTTGAATATCTGGTTTGGGAAGATTTTTTGAGTGCTGTAGATTCTGAAGTCACAGCTTTAAAGGATCTATCCTGCAGGTGTTACAGTGCAACCATTTGGGTTAAGCAGCTAAGCTAGAAATGAGCTGTGCCAGTGCTTCAGTTGTGTTAGAATCTGGTACCTTGTCATGAAATGACATGATAGCCAAAAAAAAAAGTACAAGGGATAGACTATAACTTCAAGTTTCTGTTCTAATTACCTGCACTTGAGGCTGTCCCACAGATTTCTAATTCAAAACTGTTTTGTAGGTAACACACAGCTGGCATTGCAGATCATCAAAAGAAACCAGCTTCTCCCCTCAGTGAAGACGCTCTCTGACATGAGAAAGAAGCCAGTATTCCAGCCCGTTCATCCTATCCAGCCCATTCAGATGCCAGCTTTTACCACTGTTCAAAGGAAATGAAGTCTTGCTAGCTCATGACTGGCCCAGTGGAGAAGGGCTTGGGATTTTGTATATTTTTTTTTTTTTAAATTCAGCCACCTGAATAGCAGGAATATTGGAGTGTGCTGGGTTATGCAAGTTTTTAATAAAACATTTCAAAGTCTTGTTTTGATGAATTTTGTAAGAGGTGTCAGAAGAGAGAGAGAACTCTGAAATGGGGCAGCTTAAATAAATTTTGTAAAATAGCTCGTGTTTTTTATGGTCTTCACGAGTGGAGCAAGTTTTTAAATGTGGCTTTTTTTGCAGGCCGGCTTACATTCCTCCGGGGCTCCTGTACCAGCCAGTCTACATCTCAGCCAGAGCAAACACTCAGACATTCACGGCCTGTGGTTTGGAGCCCAGTCCCAGGTAGGTGAGGCTTATGTGAGAGTTCCTATATAAGCTGTTTATCTTCTTTTCATTCTTCACAGTTAGGTCTGGGTAAGGAGTTAGAGGTGGTCATTCAAACACTTTGGTGACCAGAAGCATCCATTGGGTTGGATGAATGGACTGCAAGGTGGATTGATGGCTGGTTGGATTGTTGGCCTTGATGGGTCAATAGCTTGATGTCTAATTGGCTAATTACAGTACAAGCCTTTGACTTCTCTCAAAGTCACTTCTCTCAAGTGCTTCCAGTTTCAATGTTGTTACGGTGCTGGGCCTAAAGGTTTGTTCTCCTGAAGTTATGCATAGCAGGAACCTTGGTGAACTACAGCCTTGCTTCTTGCAGACGTGGGGGGGAAAAAAAAACAGCGCTTTACTTTTGCCGAGTGCAGTACTTGCCCAGAAGAGGCACTGCGTTAGTCTGATGTGGCTTGCCCAACGTCTATATAGATTGGGTGCGTCAGCAGGGTATTTCGGCTCTATCCAATAGCTGATTGAATCAGCTTTAGAT
>NW_005842430.1:0-6894 GCF_000455745.1 Alligator sinensis
AGTCATCATGGATTCACCAGGGGCAAGTCATAGATTCATAGATTCATAAATGTTGGGTCAGAAGGGACCTAAGTAGATCTTCAAGTCTGACCCCCTGCCCTGGGCAGGAGAGAATACTGGGCTCATATGACCCCAGCTAGGTAATTATCAAGCTTCCTCTTAAAGACCCCCAAGATAGGAGCCAACACCACTTCCCTTGGAAGTTGGTTCCAGATCCTAGCCACCCTGACTGTGAAGTAATGCTTCCTGATGTCTAGCCTGAACCTACTCTCAATCAACTTATCAGACTCCAAGATCTCTTTCTGCCACTGTGCTTTTGAGAAGGGAGTTCCCCAGCCTACAGGTATGCTGCTGGTTCTTACCACCCAAGTGCAGCACCTTGCACTTGTCAGTATTTAATCCCATCCTATTCTCACTCACCCACCCCTGTAACCTGTCCAGGTCCAGCTGTATCCTGTCCCTCCCTTCTAGCATGCCCACCTTGCCCCAAATCTTGGTGTTGTCAGTGAATTTGAACAGGGTGCTTTGCACCCCCTCATCCAAGTCATTAATAAAGAAATTGAACAGTGCGGGCCTGAGGACCAAACCCTGGGGGACCCCACTGCCCACATCCCTCCAGGTTGAATATGACCCATCCACCACCACTCTCTGGGTGCAGCCCCTCAGCCAATTTTCAACCCATCTGACCGTGTAGGCATCAATGCCACAGTCACTTAGCTTTTTAATGAGAATGGGGTGGGAGACAGTGTCAAAGGCCTTAAATCCCCCTGTCTTCTATTCTTACGACTAAATAAGTCCAGTTCCCTCAGCCTGTCCTCATAACTCATGTCCCGCAGCCCCCTCACCATTTTTGTTGCCCTCTGCTGGACTCTCTCCAATTTGTCCACATCCTTTCTGTAGCAGGGGGCCCAAAACTGAACACAGTACTCCAGATGTGGCTTCACCCATGCTGAATAGAGAATAATCACTTCCCTTGACCTGCTGGCAGCACTCCTACCGATGCAGCCCAGTATTATGTTAGCCTTCTTTGCAACAAGGGCACACTGCTGGCTCATCTTCAGCTGTAACCCCCAGGTCATTTTCTGCAGAGCTGCTGCCCAGCCAGTCAGCCCCTAGACTGTACTGGTGCATGGGATTGTTCCATCCCAAGTGCAGGACTTTGCATTTGTCCTTGTTGAACCTCACGAGATTTCTTTTGGCTAAATCCTCTGATTTGTCTAGGTCACTGTGAATCCTAGCCCTACCGTCCAGCACATATACTACTCCCCTTCAACTTGGTGTCATCTGCAAACTTGCTGAGGGTGCACTCTATGCCATCTTCCAGGTCATTGATGAAGACATTGAACAAAACTGACCCCAGGACTGACCCAGAGGCACTCTGCTTGATATCGGTTGCCAACTAGACATTGAGCCATTGGTTACTACTCTCTAAACCCAATGCTTCAGCCAGTTTTCTATCCATCTTACAGTTCATTCATCCAACCCGTACTTCCTTAGCTTGCCTGAAAGAATGTTGTAGGAGACCATATCAAAAGCCTTGATAAAATCAAGATATATCACATCCACCAGTCCCCCGCATCCACAGACCCAGTCACCTCATCATGGAAGACAATCAGGTTGGTCAGGCATGACTGGGCGACAGTGATCATCACCTACTGGAATTCACCATCCAGCACATGATGTCAAGGGCCTGAAGCAAGGCAGTAGCCCTTGACTTCAAGGGGGCCAACTTCAATGAGTTGAGATTGGTAGGAGGGGCTCTGGGGTCCTGGAGGGTAGGGGAACTGGGTGTCCAAGACGAGTGGTTAAGGAGACGATCCTCCAAGCCCAAGGGGTGACAGTCCCAATGAGAATCAAAGAGGGCAAGAGTGCTCAAAAACTCCCCCCTGGCTCACCAAAGGCATTCAGGAATGACTGAAAGCCAAAAAGGAGATATATACCCAATGGAAGGGAGGTGTATCCCCAAAAAGGAGTATACCTCCATCAATCGGGTCTGTAGGGGGGCTGTTAGGAAAGCTAAGGCAGATATGGAACTAAGGCTTGCATCAAGGATCAAGGACAACAAAAAGTTCTTTTTTAAATACATAGGGAGTATGAAGAAGGCACCGGGTAATGTGGGGCCCCTGCAGGATACGCTTAACAATCTGGTGGTTGCACCAGAGGAAAAGGCAGACATTTTTAACAATTTATTTGCCTCCATTTTTTTGTCCAGGGATCGGGACTCCCCCACCAAGATTCAGGACGGACTCAGGAGAGACTCTGCCAGGCCTAGGGTCAGGGAGGACTGAGTTAGGAAACTTCTGGAGGGGCTGGATGTGTTCAAATCAGCAGGTCCAGATGCTCTCCACTGCAGGGGTCTGAGGGAATTGGCAGGGGTTATCATGGGGCCCCTGGCATGGCTTTACGAGCACTCATGGTGCTCTGGCCAAGTGCCAGAAGACTGGAAGAAGGCCAATGTGGTCCCCATTTTCAAAAAAGGGAGGAGGGAGGACCTGGACAACTATAGGCCCATTAGTCTTACTTTGATCCTGGGAAAGCTCTTTGAGAAAATTATGCAGGAGCACATCTGTGATGGACCAGCAAGGGGGACGATGCTCAGGGGCAACCAACATGGTTCATTGAGGGCAAATCCTGTCAGACCAACCTGATTTCCTTCTATGGTAATGTCACAAAATCATTGGACACAGGTGTCACGGTGGATGTAGTCTTTCTGGACTTCAGGAAGGTCTTTGACCCTGTCTCCCACCCCATTCTCAATAAAAAGCTAGGCGACTGTGGCATTGATGCCTACACAGTCAGATGGGTCGCAAGCTGGCTGAGGGGCTGCACCCAGAGTGGTGGTGGATAGGTCATATTCAACCTGGAGGGATGTGGGCAGTGGGGTCCCCCAGGGCTTGGTCCTCAGGCCTGCACTGTACATTTTCTTTATTAGAGACTTGGACAAGGGGTTGAAAAGCACCTTGTTCAAATTCGCTGACGACACCAAGATTTGGGGCAAGGTGGGCATGCTAGAAGGGAGGGACAGGCTACAACTGGACCTGGACAGGTTACAGGGGTGGGTGAATGAGAATAGGATGGGATTCAATACTGACAAGTGCAGGGTGCTGCACTTGGGTGGTAAGAACCAGCAGCAGACCTATAGTCTGGGGAACTCCCTTCTTAAAAGCACAGTGGCAAAAAGAGATCTTGGAGTCATTATCGATTCCAAAATGAACATGGGCCACCAATGTGAGGACTCGGTCAGTAAGGCTAACTGCACCTTGTCATACATCCACAGATGCATCACAAGCAGGGCCAAGAAGGTGATCCTCCCTCTCTATGTGACACTGGTCAGGCCACAGTTGGAGTACTGCGTCCAGTTCTGGGCACCGCACTTTAGGAGAGATGTGGCCAGCATCGAGAGGGTCCAGAGGAGGGCCACTCACATGATCCAGGGACAGCAGGGCATACCCTATGAGGAGAGGCTACTGGACCTGAACCTGTCCAGCCTTCACAAGAGAAGGCTGAGAGGGGACCTGGTGGTCATCTATAAACTTACCAGCGGGGACTGGGAGAGACCCAGTTCACCCACTCACCTCCCGGAATAAGAAGGAATAATGGCCATAAGTTGTTTGATAGTAGGTTCAGGCTGGACATCAGAAGGCACTACTTCACAGTCAGGGCGGCTTCACAGTCAGGGCTGGAACCTACTTCCAAGGGAAGTGGTGCTGGCTCCTACCGTGGGGGTCTTTAAGAGGAGGCTTGACAATTACCTAGCTGGGGTCATATGAGCCCAGTATTCTCTCCTGCCCAGGGCAGGGGGTCAGACTTGAAGATCTACTTAGGTTCCTTCCAACCCTACATCTATGAATCTATAATCTATGAATCTATAATAGCAGCCTTCAACTACCTGAAGGGCAGTTACAAGGAGCATGGAGCTGGAATGTTCTCAGTGGTGCCAGATGACAGAACAAGGAGCAATGGTCTCAAGTTTCAGCAAGGGAAGTTTAGGCTGGATGTTAAGACTATTATGTTGCATATTGGATATTAGTTCTCACTAGGAAGGTGGTGATGCACTGAAATGGGTTACCCGTAGAGGTCATGGAATCTAAAATTCTTGGAGGTTTTTAAGACCTGTCTCAAGAAATTCTTGGCTAGAATGATATAATTCGGGACTAGCTCCTTTGAGCAGGGGTTGGACTAGATGACCTCCTGAGGTCCCTTCCAACCCTATTTTCTATGATTCTATGATTTTATGAATAGAACTCCCATCTCTACCTCTCCTTTCTTCTCTTATTTTCTAACTTTTATTTCTAATTTATGCTGCCCTTCACCTAGGCATCCTCCTTTTTCCCCACTGTTCCAAGCAATCACCATTCATTGAAATTAAAAGACAAAAATGTCTTTTTCTCTGAATGCCACAAATAGTAACTCAGAGCAGGAAAAATGGGCTCATTCATCCAACGATTTACATAAATGCAAAATTCCTACTTTTAAGAGGGCCATAGTGAGTGACTTGCATTATCTGAGTATTTAAATTAGAAGCATCTCTGGGCCTATGTGTAGTTCTGAGAACATTTTTAATTATTGGATTATAAGCAACAATTTAAACCAATAATCATTGGCGATGCATAGGGGGTGCATGCGGGCACACGTGTACCCCCTGAACGTGGCGGTGTACCCCCTGTGAAAAGGTGCCACTGACACTGCCGGTGGCACCTGCGGGCACTTGCTGCTTACCCCCACCTCCACTGACACTGCTGGCAGCATCTGCAGGCAGTCCGTGATCACCGTTGGCCACTGCTGACACTGCCGGTGGCGTCTGCGGGTAGTTGCCGACCTCTGATCAGGGCTCACCCTGCCCCTGCCATTGACAGCGGGAGATCCCCGCTTGCTGCCGCCAACAGTGCCACCGCTGCCTGAGGAAGCTTGCCCTGTCCCCCAGCCTCCAGGGGCATGAGGCATTCATGGTAATAATAATTATCATCATTGAGTTGCTCAGCAGAAGGGATCACAAGGTGAAAGCTGGAAGGATGAGTTTAACGTGGACAAGAGAAGACAGAGTGGGGAGATAGGCTGTCTGGGAAGCAGGAGGAGATTCTGAGAGCAGTGAGAATGAGGCTTACCTGAGGGCACAGGAAGCTGTGCAGACTATTAGGCCATTGCTGGAGGAGAGGGGATTTAGCCATGATGCAGAAAATGTAAGTGCCAGCATGGTAGGGGGAAAAGAAGAAAGTTTCTCTTATGGAGCCTGACAAGTCTCAGCTCACTTAAACCTAGTTACAGGTTGGTGTAACCTTAGTCCTGCTGTTACCCACCATGGATGGTTGTGCTATAGGAGGGAGATTTTCCCAGACAGCCAACAGACTTGCTGTAACAGCAGCCCTGTTGGAAATGAATACTTGGGGAGCACTGGCTAGGTTTCCTGACCCCCCCCAAAGGTACCTTGTGCTCTAAGACTTGTCTAACATCTCTCCCAACTATACAGTCGGTCCACTTAAGATATCACCAAGAAAACTCTTGACTCTTGCATACTTCTTGAACCATAGTAGCTATAACATCACTCAAACCCTTGCTTACTAAAATTCATATAATTGAGTATAATAAAGCTATGCAACGATTTGTTTGTACAAAGGAACAGAGGACTGTATGGCAGCTACTTTGTCACTGAGTCCCAACTCTCCTACTTCTGGCTGCCATATCATCAAATCCCTTTCACAAAATCATCAAGCTCCAGTTTAAAGCTAAATAGGATTTTTGCTCCCACTAGGTGGGAGGAGGCTATTTCAGACCCTTATTCCTGTGACCATTAGAAGCCTTCCAATTTCCAATCTAAATTTATTCATGGCCAATTTATGCCCACTTTCTCTCATGCCAATGTTGTCCTTTAGCCCTTTTCCCTCCCTGGCATTTACTGCCTCCCAATGCATTTATAGACAGCAATCAGATCTCCTTTCAGCCTTCATTTGTTGGTTAACAAAGCCAAGCTCCTTTAGCTCCAAGGATCCATTGTCCTGATCATCCTCGTAGCCCTTCTCTGTACTTGTTCCACTCTGCATTCACCTTCTTAAACACAGGTGGCCACAACAATTACACATAGTACTCCAGAGGAGATGTCACCAATGCCTTGTCCAGTAGCATTGATGTTCCCCCATCTCTACTGGGAATACTTTAACAAAATTTAATTCCCTGATACTTATATATGTGTGCCCAGCTTAAAACAAATGTGCCACATGTAAAGCAAAAGAACTGGGTTATAAGATATATATTTAAATGGCAGCACATGACTGTTGTAGCTATGATAGCCCAGAAATATTTAAATGGCAGTGGAAGAGTGATGCTGTAGCTATGATGGTCCAGAAATTGAAGCAACTACATAGTTCACCCCCAAAAAGATGTCACTCTAAGAAATCCTTGCATAGACTTAAATAAAATGTAATTACCAAGTTTGCTAAAACAACATTCATAAAAAAAACATATCTGATTTGTTCCCCACCCCCATTCTTGCTTTGTATTAAAGTTAGGGAGTGCCAAAAAACCAGAGCAGCGGTCTGTCCAGCCTAATGCCTCCCACCAGCGGCGGCCACTTAAGAAAGCCTCAGAAGCCTGCAGGATGCTGGTGTGAACGACCTATCCCCGGGCAAAGTTGATTTCTGAGGCCAGCAGGTCAAGCGCTTGCTGTCTGCCCTTCCTTCTCTGCCCAAACTCTTGGGAACAGAGCTGAATCCCTCGGGCAGAGCTGGCCCTCCTGCCCTGCTCACGTCGTGTCCGCGCTGGAGCCCGGCGGCGGCGGGTCCCCGGCCCTTGGGGCGCTGCCTTCGGCGGTCGGCGCATCGCCCCGGCGGCCGGCCCTGGGGAAGGGACGGGCTGCGCGGGCCAGCCCTGGGGAGGGGGAGATGCGGGGGGCCGGAGCCC
>NW_005842430.1:7303-24633 GCF_000455745.1 Alligator sinensis
CGGGAGCCGGCGGCTGGCTCCGCGGGCAGGGCCGGGCACTGGCGAGGGTTGGGCAATCCTCCCAAGGAGCTCAGCCCGTGCTGCTCAAGTGCCTTCTTCCTCGCCTGCCTTTTTCAAGGCTTTGCTCCCTGCCGTAGCACTCAGCAGCCGACTCGATTCAGCGCCAATGTTTTTTCCAAGCGACAGCTTTCGGCTGCCTTTCAAAAGCGTTTCCAACTCCCCGCTGTTGCGGAGATGTGCCCCTGGGCAGGGCACCGCACTGGGGCTCCCGTGCCTGAGCCAGCGCACGGGCTCGTCCTGGAGCAGCACGTCTGGTTTGCAAACATCTGAAAACCGCGGAGCCTTTACTTAACACCGACTTGACTTTAACGCTTTACTTTACGTTAAGATTCCCCAAGTCTGAATAGTGAGATCCAAGTTGCAGGTTTATGTCCAAAGTGTAAATCCTGATGTTTAATTTCTTGTCATCCTCCTCAGAGGAGTTAACTGTCTTACTCGCTTTCCTGAAGGGGGAATTCAGACAAATGTAACCAGTGCAGCTTCTGAAACCGTGTTCTGATGTCTCAAATATTTATAATGTGATTGAACAAACCCTCCTTGTTTGACCTAATTCTCCCCATTTTTATATATCAGCACAAAAGGGAATGGATTGGGTTGGTGAATGTGGCCTAAAATGCATTTGATATAATCTGCCCTGCCGGGGATGTGGACATCACAGTTAAATGTCTACCCAAGCCTAATGATCCACGGGGCTTGCCTGGTTAAGGCATACAAGGGAGTGATGTGGCTAGCAGCTCCCAGCCTGAATGACAGGTACCCACTTCCAGGCAAGTCAGCAGGCTGGCATGAGCCCAAAGCAGGGGTTGCAGTTTGCCTTAAGAGGCATAGCAAGACACCTGAGCTGCTCTGCCACCATGCCTTGCTGAGGTGTAAGTACCTGGATTAGCAATTCTCAACCAGGGAGTCACAGGACCTTTGGGTGTCTTGAGATCCTTGTAAGGGTGCCACAGGGTAGTGCAGAGTATTAACATGTAACATATGATTTACAAGATAAAAGCATGTATTTCCAGTAGGAATTCATAGCATCAAAATATTCTGACTTCTTGTGGTCCCTCTGGGTTCCTTGTAAAAGAAGAATTACCTTACTGTTTTTCTGTAGCCAAAACATGAGTGAAAACTATGAGCTGGCATTTTCTGAGCGGTACCTTGAGTCTAACAAGACTGAGAGCCACTGATGTAGATGCTCTTCCCTGCAGAACCTGTCAGTGTTGTTTCCAAAGAGTTTACAACTGAGTCACACAAAGCAATCTGTCCCTCCAGGGCCTGAAAGGATCTCTACAACATTTCAAGCCCCCGCAGTCTGACACCAGAAACTCCATAATACCAGGCACAACAATGCTGCTCCTAATCCAGGCTGACTAATTGTTTCAATTTTGATTTGCAAACATATACTCTCACAGATAGACACTATTCTTTGGAGGTTAGACTAGTTATTCATAATAGTCCCTTCTGGCTTTAAGATCTATGCATCTGTGACTGTCACCTCTTGTACTTGCCCTTATGTTTTGCAGTACACTTTTTTGCTAGAGCTAGCATTCAGAACTCAGAACTTAGTCTGACAATCTAGCTTTCTGGACCAGTTGTTTATCAGGCTATTTTAGTATATTCTTTTTTTAGACAATCACATGTAACAAGCAAGCACATAATGCTGTGAAACAGTAAAATGAATAATAACACAGTAGATTCTGCAAGGTCTTCAGATCCTTACTGAAAACATTTAATTGAAGAGCATGCAGTTTTTATTTTGAAAAGTGATTTTGTTTAGAGTGTAATTGCTCAGAGAAACTGCAGAGGTGGGTTTTGGGGTCTCTCTTGTTTTTTTCTTTTAATTCACTACTTTAAAAAATGATTACAGTTCCTGGGCAATTGTGGCAGTTGGATCACTGGTTCTGATCTTTGTAGCTGTAGTGGCTCGTATTCTGGTCAAAAGAAAACCACCCAAAGACCCACTGTTTTATGGTATGTATTGGCAATATGGAAGTTATTTAGAGTAAGTTCATTTTTTAGAAGTTATGTCACATGCAAACATATGTGATAGCTCTTACAATTTGTGTCTAACGATAGTTAAAAAGAAACGTTGCAATAACCTTGGGCCCAAACCTGAGACATGGCCTTGTCTCCCAATGGAAACTGAAGAAGGTAAAAAAGCAGAGGTAAAAAATTGGGGGGCATGGGGTGAGGGGTGGAAAAGTAGTCCTAATTTTCAGGCTCTGCCCACAAATCAACTCCACTGTTTGAGAGACCAAAAGAAGACCGCATGTACAGTGGCCTGTGGAAATGCTTAAGATCTGAATAGATGAAACTCAGCTTGTACTGAGCGAGAATCAGTTGGGCTCTTATTAGTTCTGATCTATACTGGGTTCCAGAGGCTTGCCCCCACTCCCCCTCCACACCCAATGATCATATTAACATCTCTACTATCATTAATCTTCATTCTTCCATAAACAACATTCATTATAGCAACAGACACCTTAGTCTTCAATATCAATATCCCACTGTGATGAACAAAGAAGTTCACACCTCATGGCTGCTGCTTCAGGCTGTTTGCAGACTTAGGCAAGCACCTCTGCATTAGTACCTTCATTTTCTTTTCGGTTAAAACCATAAAGCATGGAAACATAATTATTTTTTCCAGGAAAGCATAGATTCTGGAACACACACAGCAATCCAAAGGAAAAACTACTGGCTCCTTGAGTGGCTGTGAGATGCCCTAGTCTAGTCCCTCAAGCTCAAGCCCTTGCCAGACAGAGTCCATGCAGCATGTACAGTAACCTCCTATGCATCTTCTTCTCAGTACCATATGTAGGAGGTGATCCTGCAAAGTGCTGAGAACCCTCAGTTTATACTGTAGATGGGGCTAAAGGGCACATCACAGTTCAGGGGAGTCACTCAGCTGCTTGTAGCATAAGTGGGCACATCTACATGTGATGCTATGTTGCCATAATGACCTGTTATGGCAATGTAGCATCCGTGGGTGTCTACACGTGACCAGCAGCTACTTCGCCATAGCAGTGCACTCCCCCGTTATAGTGCTCTGCTACGGTGAAGTAGCTGCTAAAAATAATGGCGCACCATGCATACAGCATAGTACAGGCAGTTACTTCCAAAAGGAAGTACTAAATAAAGCACAACACAGAAACAATGTCACCATAGGGCAACGTGTAGATGTCCCCTGTGATGGTTTCCAGTGACCAATAGGGCAGGTCACATTTACTTTTTCTTTTGTGCCATCCGCTCCTTTTTTCTGAGGAATTTCCACTAGAGGTTTACAATCAAAAGTAAATACATCATATGCTGAAGATAGTTTTAAAGACCTACACAGTCCTTGTTGTGTGGATGTAGATCTTCTGCTGAAGTTGGTGGGAGCTGCGGCTGTACGTATCCTTAAACGATACTGTTTATGAATGCCAAAACATCGGCATTTAAAAAACATCCTATTTAATTAAGATATTTGAATGTAACAAGTTACATTGTATATTAAATCTCTCCTTTGACATTTTCCTCACAATAGATAAATCTTTATCTACATCTGTTAGATGTTAATCTCATGGCAGTTGACCATTTCGGACTATAAACTGTGAAGAATATAAACTAAAACTTGCAATATGTAAAAATGTGTATAGACAGAAATTTCTTCTTTTTTATTACTGCAGTTTATGCCGTATTTTCCTTTACCAGTGTAGTGAACCTTATAATAGGACTTGAACAGGATGGAATTATTGATGGATTCATGACCTATTACTTAAAAGAGGTAAATAATCATTCCGCTTATGAACATAAATAAAATATATATTATAGATAACTCGATATTAATAAAAAAAATTAATGAAAAAATAAAAAGCTGTTTTAAAGCTTAACAGGATATCTGGAGCAGTATTTTAATGTATTTTACATGCCAGTGGCTTGTTTTTGACCAGTCTGTGGGCACATCTACAGGTGTAATTAATGCAAAGCAATAAACAGGTGTGTCATTTGAATGTGTGCTTGGGAGCAATAAACTCCAGAGTATGTTGCCGCTTGCACATGTGCTCAGGATTGCAGCACATTGAACTGAGTTGGAGTAGCTCTGGCTGGCAGGGGGTCCTAGGGCTCAGCTTGCCAGCCTAGGGCTTCTCTCCTCAGTTCAACGTGCTGCGGAGGCACTGGCTGGGGCACGGGGGTGCTTCAGTGTGGGGCTAGTCAGCAGGCAGTGTCTGCAAATGCAATAATTTACTTTTTACTGCACAGCTAAATTCGTCTACTGAACAGTAAGCATCTCATGTAGATGCACACAGTGAAGGCATCTTTGCTTTATTGATTCACGTTTTTCCATTTCATTGCTTATACATAACAAATAATATCAATGTTTTTTAATGTTAGTTTTCTAAAAATAAAAATTTTCCATAATGTAGATGACCACAGACTGTTCCAGCATTCTCACACAAAAGATGGCCAGAGATGCTAGATCCTGGAGGAACAAAGCATAACCTGTTCCCACCAAAAAGCACTCAAAGTTTGCCATACTGTGTTTAAAAGGATGCTTTTATGAGAGTTATTTCTTCCTGAACACAGATAATTTCTTCCTGAAATTGGATAATGACCTTCATACCCTGAAACATTACAGTTGTCAGGTAGAAAGCCACGTCCTGTAGGTTGAACCAGTTATTTTACCCCAGTTTGTATGCCTGCTACATTTCTGTAATGCTCAATCGATTTTTGTACTTTCTTGAATCATTCACTGCATTGTTTTTACAACTTATTTGATTTAGGGTGAGCCATATCTGAACACAGCCCATGGCCATGTGATCTGCTATTGGGATGGCTCTGCTCATTACCTGATGTATCTTTTAATGGTGGCAGCTATTGCATGGGAGTAAGTCACTTTGATATTTGTGTACTACTGGTAGTTGTTTAGCTGTTTAGTTGGTTAAATTCCTTTGGGCTAAACAGAGCTCTATGAAAATTCCATTACTTTCAGTAGACTTAAACCACGACTAGATTTATTCCTTTTCTCAGTTGCACAAAAGGCAGACAATATATCAAGTTGCGTTCTCTCTGTTTTGCATTGTCATTCAAATCCTAACATTTTTCAGTTTGGTAAACGGAAGTGTTTTGGTGTTGCATTGTCCCTGATGTGGGGAGAAGAAATAAATCCACCATATCTTTTACCTAGAAATTTCACTGTGCAGAGCATTTGTACAACATATAGTGGCTGGATTGAAAACAGGAATCGTAACACAAAAAGTGTAGTCAAATTTCACAACGTTATCATTTCAAATCATTATTCATTTCTACTTTAGGAGTAGTATAATATCTTAGTCAAGGTTAAACTGTCACCTTTCTTTCATCTCTGCTGGAGAGCACTGTGTAATTAAAAGAGGCGGTGATAATTCCTGGAGACTCTATGTTGCTTACTGTTGTGCAAACCATTGAGAGAGTTTGACTTTTACATTTGCTAATGCTAGGTGACATTGGAAGCCCACCACACCAGCTGTGCTGAAGACAGTTAATGAAAGAGGAGAGGATGGGGAAAGAAATATCCTCCAATCTTGCCCATGGTAGAAACAGCTTAAGGATAATAGTTACTTAAAAATGTGAATGTTAGGGGGAAATATATAAACTATGCTTGAAACAGCCTTCTGATAACTGAAGTACAAAAAACAATTTTTTCAGACTTGCACAACAGGTGACTGGTATAAAACTGCTCATTCAGCTACTGTGCTAGTAAAACCTCATGCAATCTAATATTACTCATGTACCTTATTTTTAAACACACATGCATACACAATTCTATCACCTTCTCCTATGCACTCATAGTGCAGTTTTAAACATTTGTCTTAGGCTGCAACCACTGCAAATCATACAATCATATAATCTTTGAGGACAGGTTTTGATAGTGGTGTGTGTGGATGGTGCATTAAATCTATTCTTTCTGTTGCAGAGAGAGTTACAGAACCATTGGCCTGTACTGGTTAGGATCCATTGTCATGAGTATCATTGTCTTTATGCCTGGAAATATTGTGGGTAAGGAGAGACAATTCATATAATTTTCTTTTGCATGTAGACAATAATTTTGTTTTCAACATCCTACAATAAGTGCAATAAAAGTTGTGCCCTCTCTAGTTTGGTTGCAAGAAGAATATTGGTGTATTGCTTCTTGACAAACTTGATAAGGCCTTCAAGACTATAAATAGAATGGATAAACACTTTTTTTTTTTTACTTTAAGAAATGTGGATTTACCATTTCCTTCCTCCAAATAGTTTAATATTTTGCAATAGGCAATAAGTTTCTGAGCCAACTTACTGAAATCAATATTTCCTTTTGACTTCAACACGCTTTGGAAAAAACAACTGTCCCTCTTTATTGCTGTTAAAATAATTTGTCCACATATTTGCATAATAATTGTTTAGCTGCTTTAAAGTAAGATACTAGGTGAAGAGCATCCTCAGGCATTTTTATACATGTAGCCTAGAATGCACTCACTTTACAAAGACAAAACAAATAAAAAAACCCCAACTTTGCATTGCTTGAGTTTCAAATAATGAATTCATAACTGATGGAGCTTGTGAAGTTATAATTCAAACATTCATGTTATGTATTTATTGACATGAAGTGCTTTAAGCTTTTTCTTCCAAAATAAATTATTTCCATCTTGGCAAAAGCTTTAAAGCAGAGATTTTTCGAAGCCATCTAGGAGCGCACACATAAATTTTAATGTGTCTAAATTATTTAGGCGGCTTTGAAAATATTAGCACAGTATTAATAAGTGGAGTGGAACATTATTTGGTGATCAGTCCCATCTCTTCCCTTACACGAGGGGTGTCAAACTCATCTGGTCTCATGGCCTGGATGAATAGCATGAAACTAGCCTGCAGTGCACGTGGTGACCACTCTAGCTGGGTCAGACACGGACTCAGCGGGAAGACGCCTGTATCACAGGTGCTTGGCTACTGCCATGGGAATTAGTTTTGGCCCCAAGCTCGTTCCTAAAGTGCTGCTGGCACTCCAGCACTGTGGCTGTCACCCAGGTGCTTGGCTGACAGCATAGGAAGATCCAGCATCGCAGCCAGGGGCAAGGCAAAGTCTGGAGGCTGGATCCTGCCTATGGCTGTATGCCTGACACTGCTGCCTTACACACATGCACATGCACAAAGAGTTCTCCACTGTAAACCTCAAGATAACCCGATTCTCATACAACATGCTATTGTCAACTGATGTAAAAGGCTGAGTTCAGGATCTAGTCTGTGATTTTTGTCCCTCTTTCAAGCACTGTCATTGCCCTGCATTAATAACCAGAATTTAGCAGTCATTCATTTCTGAGCTCACCCATTCCTGTGGGTTATTTAAAATGGTCTCAGCTGTTGACCTCTTTATTATGTTACAAGCACAAAGTCTTAATATTGAAACAACACTTTATGCGGGAGCTTCTGACTGCTTTTCTGTATGACTCTTCCGCATGACTTGCATGCTGAGCAACAAGCATTTTAAAATGCTTGTTTCATAGTTTCATAGTAGTTAGGGGTCAGAAGGGCCCGAATAGATCATCTAGTCTAACCCCCTGCCACTGGTTGGAGCACACGCTGGGATCACATGACCCCAGACGGGTGTTCATCCAACCTCTTTTTGAATTTACCCAAGGTAGGAGCGAGGACCACTTCCCTAGGAAGTTGGTTCCAGATCCTAGCTACCCTGACAGTGCCTCCCCAGAGCCCCATCCTAACATAGTGCCTCCTAATCTCTAACCTGAACCTATTCTCTAGCAGCTTCTGGCCATTGTTCCTCGTCACCCCAGGTGCTGCTGGAGAGAATAGGGCTCTTCCTATTTGCTGCTGATCTCCCCTAACGAGTTTGTAGGCAGCCACCAAATCCCTGCTCAGCCTTCATTTGCTGAGGCTGAACAGGTTCAGGTCCCTTAGTCTCTCCTCATAGGGCCTGCCCTTTTGCCCTCCAACCAAGCGGGTGGCCCTCCTCTGAACCCTCTCAAGGCAGGCCACATCGTTCTTAAAGTGTGGTGTCCAGTACTGGACGCAGTACTCCAACTGCAGTCTGACCAATGTCGCATAGAGGGGGAGTATCACCTCTCTGGACCGGCTTGAGATGCATCTTTGGATGCACGACAAGGTGTGGTTGGCTTTGCTGGCTGCGGTCTGGCATTGGCGGCTCATGTTCATCTTGGAGTCAATAAAGACTCCAAGATCCCTTTCTGCCTCTGTGCTCACAAGGGGGGAGCTCCCCAGCCTGTATGTATGCTGTGGATTCCTTCTCCCCAGGTGCAGCACTCTGCATTTATCTACATTGAACCCCATCCTATTACCATCTGCCCACTTTTGTAGTCTAAGTCTAATTGCAGCCTCTCTCTCCCTTTGAGTGTGCCTACCTCTCCCCACATCTTGGTGTCATCGGCAAACACGGACAACGTGTTTTCCACCCCCTCGTCCAAGTCGCTGATGAAGATGTTGAACAGTGTAGGCCCCAGGACTGAGCCCTGGGGGACCCCACTGTTCACATCCCTCCAGGTCGAGTATGACCCGTCCACCACCACTCTCTAGGTGCGCCCCATCAGCCAATTTTTGACCCACCCAACTGTGTAGGTATCAGGAACACAGTCGCTCAGTTTATTAATGAGAATGGGGTGAGAGACAGTGTCAAAGGCCTTCTTAAAGTCCAGAAAGACTATGTCCACGGCGACACCATCATCCAGGGATTTAGTTACCTGGTCATAAAAGGCCATCAGGTTGGTCTGACAGTACCTGCCTTTGATGAACCCATGTTGATTTCCCCTGGGCATGATCTCCCCTGCTGGCCCCTCACAGATGTGCTCCTTAATGATTTTTTCAAGGATTTTCCCCAAGACCGATGTGAGGCTTATGGGCCTCACGGCTTATGGGCCTCACATTGATTAATGTTGTTAATCAACATTATCCTAACTTCTTGGTAGGATGTTTTACTGGATCATTTAAAAAATTTTCATGGAGTGTCTATACGCTAAACATTCTTCACGCATCTTATGATTATTTCTTTTAATAGGGAAATATGGAACAAGGGTGTGTCCTGCTTTTTTCTTAAACATACCATATATTTGTCTTCCTATATGGGCTGGGTTCAGAATCTACAGTCAACCTTCAGTGACTCACAACACTCCAGTAAAGGTAATGTTACTGCATTAAGTGTAATCTACTGTATTAGTATGGTTAAAAGCAGACTTGCTCACTTCACCTGAAGTTTTCAGGTTACATAGAAATAGTGGAATACCTTATAATGGTTCACTGTTATGATTATAACAGAAACATCAAACCAGATTGTGTACACACTGCAAAATCATTCCTAATGCATTCTGCATTTACATTAATAAACTTAGTTATCTTCATTGTAGAGTGAAAAAAGCAAAATGGTTTGGAGTTGAGCAGGGCTGGATCCAGAGGGGGTGCAGTGGAATGACAATACCCCCCTTTATCAACACAGGGCAAGAACAGCAGGCTGGGACTTTAAGTCCCAAAGAAAGTAAGCATCTTCCCTGCCCTCCCTTCCTCTGTGCTCAGAGGACAGGAGCTCCTCTTGCCCCTGGTACAGCATGGACAGCAGGGATACTGGCAGTGGCAGGCCAAGGGAGAAGGGAATGGGAGGGGAAGAAAGGGTGAATGCTTACCTTCTTTGGGATTTAAAGTCCCCAGCTGCTGCTCCCAGGTTGCAGGCTACTCACCCTAGTCGGGAGGAGGGTAGGGAGAAGGCTTGGAGTGGGGGATGCAGCCACCCCTACAGCATCAGTTGCTGCTCCCGCCTCCCCCTTTATGAAATCCTGGATCTACTTCTGGAGTTGTGTAAAGGACTAGGAGAGAGGGTGTATGTGTGCTCTGTTTCCAACTACCAGTTATTCTGTGTCTGTCCTTGTGTAAATATTTTTCCCTGTGCCTAAGTTTCTCTATGTGCAAGCCACATGTAGTGATACTTTCTCAGCTTTGCAAAGCACTTTAGATGCTTACGGAGAATGAGCTATAATTGTAAAGACTTTTATGAAGATGACTTCCCTGAGATTTCCTTTGCTTTCCAGAATGTATGTATTGGTACCAGATTTTATAGCTGAGGTATGTCGCCCTGTTCAATAGCCTGGAAGTAGTTATTTAATAATTAAAAGGCATCCATCTTGCTTTTTAATTATCAAAAATTCAGTTTTACAGTTGTGCTAATTTGTTGAAATAATATCTGCTCACTAATTGGTTGGACCGTTGCCCTGTGACATAGCTACTGGGCATTAGTAGGGTTAGTTGGGCAGTCACAATATGTCATCGCTGTTTATATACAATTCTACCCAAGTTGTGGGGGAGGGAAATATGTGAAGAATAGAGCAAAGAACAGTTAGCTATTTGTGGCTACTGGCAAGTCAAGTTCTTTGCCAAAGCACATTGAAAACCCATTAGTCATTAGAACTAGAGAGTTGTCTGAATAGTTAAAGATGGTGTTGCTTGTGGGTTCTTTTTCAGTATTGATGTTAATAGCGGGGTTTACCTGGAGGACTAGTGAAGGTTTCATTTTGCACTTTGAGCTCCAGAAGCATTATAAAAATTGCTTCTTACAGACAAAAAACCCATGGTTTCTTTTTTACAGAGGCACAGTTGAGCTCTTTCATTTATGAGAAGCTTAATATTAATCAAGTTTCTGTATGTTACATTCAACCAAGCTTTGCTTTTATTTCAAATGCCTGGAAAGCCAGATTTCTGAACCCCATTTTAATTTCAGTTCTTATTGAAAAATTCTTGTGTTTGAAAAATTGAGCCTTGCAGTCTCTTTTCTCTGAATGTCATAGTAAAGACCTTGATGTGACACTATAGATTTTTTTCACTGATACATTAGATGCCCTCCATGAATGTGCTTTTCCTGTGGGACGGTAGAACTATATCTAGCTAATTTATGGCTTGTATAAAATGATATCCGAGAGCCCAACATACTTAGGTTTAGGCCCTGAAATCTATACAAAAACCAAATGATAATATTTTAGAATTTCACAGTGCAAAATGAAATGTAACTTCCAGAAAATAATTGTGTATTTTAATACTTATGATTAGTTTTTAAACTAATAGTAAATCCTGGAAGAATTTGGCCCCTTTTCAGGCAATAGTTGCAATCAGCCTTTGTTCGGAGGCAATTAAAGGGGATTTAAGAAACAAATGACATGAAAATTATTAAAGAACATAATATAAATATACATACAAACTTGCATCAAAACACAATTTATGGTAATGTTGCATAAGTCATTTGTTCAAATAGACTTGCTATTAAACCAGTTAAATACATACATTTCCATGATAGAACAGAAGACTGAAAAGAAGCTTCAGTTCTTTTCAAAGGAGAGGTAGGGGCACAGTGGAGGGATGAAGTTATAACTAGGTTTTGAATCAAGCTAAACTGTAATACAGTATTTTCCAGGGGTCAGTGGATAGGTTTATAAACATAGTAAGAACTCAGGAAACACAGTCTCAATAGTTTAAATTCAGATAACATTGATGAGATTGAGGACAGATGTGCACCTGAATTCTGGAGGGCCTGGTACCATAGTGTTCATTCTGTTGGCACTGTAGTAGATTATTCTGTGATTTTTTGGCCTGATCTGCCCCATGGGAGGCACTCAGCATAGTCTCTTGCAGGGAAATGGGAGAAAATTATAAATATGACTGCAGACTTCCTTCTAAGATAAAACAGCAGTGTCAGCAAGATTGGTGAAGAGTTGATTGGTTGTTTTCAGAAGAAGGGAAGCCTGCAGTGGATCAGCTCTGACTTGCCAGTAGAAGTTGTTGCATTTAAGTCATTTCAGCATGTATTAGCATGACTTTGCTGTATTAAAGAGAGAGACATGGGCAAAATAACTCAACAGCCAATACTGAGTACAATACAAAGAAAATGCTTTCAGAATGTTTTGCCATTTAAGTTGTTGATCTATCTTTCAACTTTCCTTTGAATTTACATTGGTATTGCCTTTGTGTAAATATATCCATGTAGGGCGCGTCTAGTCGAGCACAGCCGTGCGATATGTGGTGCCGCAAACATGTCTGCAGCGCCACATACTGCACAGAGAGGTGTTCTCCACAGTGCAAGGGCACGTTGCCCGTGTGTGTGCTGCTCCGTTTTTTTTTTCCCCTGCAGGTTTTTTTGACCCCTGGGGAAAAAAAAACCCAACAACTGGAGCAGCGCATGTATGGGTCACGTGAGTTACTGAAAAGCAGAACCAGGCCACCTGGAGCTGCACTGCAGCTGCCAGCCAGGCTCAGCCCCGGGAGGCCCCCCAGAGCCCCAGGTAAGGTTGCTGGTGTCAGCACAGTGCTGGCCCCAGCTTCCCCTACCGCCCCTGGGGTAACTTGCCATGTGCCAAAGCATGCATGGCACAGGAGTTCCCCAGAGACAAGTAGCTGTGGCGCAAAGTGTGCCGCAACTACTTGTCCCTGGGGAACCAAACCTTTGCCGCTAGTCTGGACATGGCCATAGAAAACAAAACCCCCAGAAGCTCTCTGTACTCTTATGGAAAGTGAACAGAAATTCTACTCATTTTCATTATTGCTTTGCTCTCTGACAGCTCTGTAAATAAAAGGAGAACACTGAGGTTTTGCATAGCATGGTAAATATGAGCAATGATTTTGTATTTCCTTTAAAAGAAAAGATGCAATATGTTAAGCATTCATTCATGCCTAGGCAAAGTGGGAACAAAATATGAAATCCACTGATCTTTGTTCTTCTCTCATAGACCTTACCTGAAAGTTATTTGTAGCTTGATTACTGAAGATAACCTTTGTTTTTCCTTTTTCTAATATTGAGTTATACATGCTCTTTGCATATGATATTGCAAACTTTTCTACAGCAGCTTTTGATAAAATAGTACAGAGTCACATAGATCTAGCTCCTCACTAGAGTTCATAATAGGTCTATTGCCCTAGCATTACAGACAAGCAATAGGGATACCTAAAATATATTTAGCAGGGAAAAATATCTTCTATTATAGCTTTTGATAAAATGAATAACCCTGCATATATAAAGTAGCTTTTCCTTTCGTGTAAGCTTTGAGCTAAATCCTGTAATTTTTACTACATGAGTTTTGCCTGCAACTCTGTTCTTTTATTTCTGTAACTTGAACACAAATGATAGTGATTAATTATCACTGAATCCTATTTAACATAAATTATGACAGTTCTGCCTCAAAATAAAAGGAAGGCTATTTGGTCTTTCTGCTGTGTATATGCATTAATGCTTAGAGTATCAGCCAAAAAGCAAGTGGAAATGACTAATACATAATTGCAGAACCTTTAAATGAGGAAGATAGTCAGTCTTCTCAGCTGTATGGACCTTGCCTGCAGTATACATGTATTACTGAGAACTAGTGCATCCCAGAATTAAAAAAATAAAAACTAAAAAAATCTCTACAATGCTTATTAAGGATTTGCCAAGTTCTTTAGCCAGTACCAGCCAGGGAGAGCTGTTTTGCTTCTTTCTTATATCTGTCTTTCTTACATGGCCTCCATTACTGCAGTTTCTGAGTACACCTTGTTAGGTGGGGATTATCCCTATTTTAGAGCTTGGGAAAAAAGGAAGGGCACAGACAGAAGTGATCATTTTTGCCCAATCTCGCCACAAGGAGCGGTCTATAGCCATGACCAAACACAAGTGCATGGCTGCAGACAGCTTAAAAAATGGCTGATTGGGCAAAAATCTGATCCTTCATTGCATGAGGGTTCAGATGAAGACGTTTCAGAACAGAGTGTCTTCTGTAACTTCTGTCTGTGCTGGAGCATAAAAATCAGACCCAGCTCCCCAGTGATATTTAGATCCATAACTCCCAAATCAATGGGACTTAGGCACTTGAATTGCTTTGAGGGACTGGACCCAAGTAACTTGTCCAGAGTCACACAGGAAGGCTATGGCAGAATAAGAATTTGAAGCTGGGTCACCCACATCCCATACCACCAGACCATAATTACCAGACTGTACTCCTTATAGGCTGCTTGATAAGAATTCTTGTGCAATAAGAAAATCCTCAATAATAGCAGAATAGTTATCACCCAAAAGAATTCTTGCCTCTTGTATTTTCTGGACCATCATAACAACATCACTTCAACACTTATCACATAAACCATTCTATTATGAACCCATTTGACTTGATACAACTTTGTCTTAAATGTAAAATGGACATGGGTAAAATACTCAGTTGAGAAAAGAGAATGGGTGCAAAGAAGCCATTTTATTATCTTTGTGTAAATAACATTGCATTAATTACTATGCAAAGTATTAAAGACTGTCCAAAGCTAGGCCATCCAACATCCAGACTGACATTGCTCCTCATTTAGTTGTCCAGTTACATAAAAACATGCTTACTTTCAGTTTCAAAACATAAGAGCCAAATTCTGTTCTCAGGGCTTGCCTACACAGAAACGCTCAAGAAAGCTAAATACAATCAACTAAGGTTATGACTTTAAAATAGATTATGTAAAGTTGCCTTAATTCAATGTCATCAACTCAGGAAATTAAGCAAACTTTAATTCTGAGCCAGAATATCCACACAGGGGTTTAATACAATTTAGTAAAGCCACATAAAAAATAATTCAGATTAAATTTTCCCAATTGACTCCTTGTAGATAGGCCCTTGGTTACATCATTATCTATAGAAATGATGCTGCCCATTGAAATCAATTAAGTTACTTTGGCTTTACAAATTTAGAAGGGATTTGGGGCCTTGGGCTCTTTTCATGGCATACCACCATTTTAACCTTTTACAGAGAGAGATTTGGAATTAAATACACTGGAATTTTGCATCTGCTCTTAAACACATTCTATATTGTAGGTGGTTCAGGAAGTCCAGAAGAAAGGACTACTAAAAAGACCAATAGACCTAATGTTGGCTATATACCTCATCCCAGCAACTGGGTTTTGCATATTTAGGGGCATGGTAAGTTTAATGATCCCATGTCTTTACATTTTTTTTAAACTCTTTTTAATCTCCATTTCCTTTTCAAAGATTTTGTGTAGGAAACTGTTTATACTCACAGACTTAAAAGAGAGTTGGGCTGGGCCCTAAAACAATGAAGGGTACAATATCTGTGGCACTATTATAGTTAGTGTTGCTTTGCTTCCCCATTTTGTGCTCTGTGAAGCTTGTTTCCTGTAAGCAAATATCTAGTTAGCTCCAAGAGCAACAAACAGAAAGAGAGTAGGGTAGCACCTTAGAGACTTACTGGCTCAGAGAGGTATAAGCTTTTGTAGGCAACAGCTTACTTTGTCAGATACTATGACAAAGTGGTACTATGACTCCAGGCTAACACAACTAGCTACCTCTCTCTACTCATAAAGAGCAGAGTAATAATATCCCAAGCGTGGACTGGAATGACCTGAAAAGCACACCATACATTGTTTTTTGCCCGTCTAGTGTTAATTATTTTCATGGCCAATAGCATTGATGCACACAGGCTAAATTAGATCTGTATTCATGTGTTTCTAAACATAGATACTCAACCCACATAGAAAAAAAATATCTAGCTTGCATAGTGAGCAAGAGGCAAATCCTTTTATCAGAGGAAAATGGTGTTGGGTTTATCCCAAGATTCAAGACCTAGTAAGCATCTCACCCTTACTTAGGAAGGGGCCATGGCACTGGCAACCCTACCCTCTTTGTTGCTGTTTCACCAGATGGTGATTGAGACTCTCTCAGGCCTCACTTGCCCCCTTGCTGTTGATGGCTATGTCCACAGGGCCCCAGGTTCTGCAGCAGCCCACTTCCCCCAACCATGCCTTTCAGTACCATCAGATCATCAGATAGCCTGGCCAGCTGCATAGACCAACTGCTTGACACCCTTGCCCTAGACAACTGCCTGGTTGGTAGAACCAACCCTGTCTAGACCTTAATTCAGATAAGGTGAGCAGAAGTAATCTCAGCAGCATTTTGTTTTGTCTCCTGCAGGTCATCCTGTAGTTCTGCTGCCTCACATTTCTACTTCATTTTTGCTTTCTAGTTATATTTTTTACGCCGCTTCCCCCCTAGAATCTTTATTTCTGGTTGTTCCTAATTTTGCTGCTGGCTGCAGTTTGTTGCAGCTCATGGTATCCCAGTGCTCCACTATTGCAGGCTACTTAGCTGCTCAATTGTTTCCTTGTGGGAGGCGTTATCTCTTCCCCAAATGTTTAACCGCAATCCCACTTAATTTTTCATGACTTTTCTTATCTGGGTATGTTGCTCCCCAGTTCCTCTCCCAGAGCAGGAACTGTTTCTGTGACATTTTCTGAGTCAGGGATGGCAGGGACAGCTTTCTCTAAGGCTGCAGTAATTGCTTCTCTATAAACTGGCCAGCAAGGGACAATTCATTATTATAGATAAGTACCTACTTATCACGTACCAAACATCTCTTTTTCCAAGATGTATCACTGGTATGTGCAGTGGAAGTCTTTATATTCTTCCCAAAGTCAGATGAGTTAGCTGCTGGAAAACACCAAGTGTGGCCTCCTCAGTGATTTGGACACCAGCAATGGCTTCTTAGACAGTTCCTATTGCAGCTGCTGTTGAAATTGACTGATCATTCTGTTTCGAGTAGTGCTGTTTAATTTGTAATCATGAAATGTTATAACGAACATTGTTACCTAACACATTAACCCTCTGCACTGTGGGGAAATTAGGTTGCTCCACAGTTTATTGGTAAGTTTGTTCTCCCAGTAATCTTTTCCCCTCATTATAGTATACCAGTACCTGTTTTGGAAGTTACAGCTGCTTCCAACAATTACCTTATTGCAATGCAACTTCTTTTGGGTAAACCCATATGTAAGATCATCCTGCCCTAAAAAAGACATGCTTGCCTAATATTTCTATCACCAAAGGAATATCACCAAGAGAATTTCCTTTGGAAATCCCATATAACATAATGGAATGGACTAAAGCCTAATAGTCAGTGGAAATCAATGATTGTTTGTACATTCATCACATTATAGCTCACAGATGCAACTCTAGTAATGCTAGGCTATAGTGTTGCCCCATGAACCCTTCAAGTGACTTGTGAAGTGGGAAGGGTGAGGGAAATCAGAAGGAAAACCACATTTTAATAATGAAGTCAGCAGCCCCTCTTTGGTGGTGACCCAGCAAACTGCCTTTGCCCTGAGCCAGTTCTCATGGACCTGGTCTGTTCTGGCCTGTAAGCTAGCCTCCTGCGTGCCAGTACAGAGGAGAGCTGCAGAACCCATTGGGCTGAGAGGAAGTGTCAGGGTTATTTGTTTTGCAATGGCTTCTTGGATCACACTTCTACATTTCTCCTCAGATTGCTTTGGATTGTCC
>NW_005842430.1:24664-39392 GCF_000455745.1 Alligator sinensis
TGAACTCTGCCGGTCATATATTCAGCTTCATGAGCCCTATATCAAAGATCCTGCTGCCTATCCCAAACTTCAGGTAAAGATTTAATGATGACTTATGGAAAGTTATAAAATGAATGGGGAAGAGGCAAAAAAGGAAGCCACAGGTTTCACATCTGAGACTGCCTGTGAGCAGATGCCTTCCTTGCTGGCACTTAAATAAATAAGACCAGAGTGCACTTCACATGAGCTCCACACCAGCCATCATAAGGTGGCAACTTTTGTTCACCACTGCCCCTGCTTGTATTCAAAGTAGAGACTTCAGAATGAAAGAAATGCAGGACAGCTAATGTTTCTGTTTAAAATGCAGATGCTGGCATACATGTTCTACTCTGTGCCATATTACGTGATCACGCTGTATGGCCTAGTGGTGCCTGGTTGTTCCTGGATGCCCGATGTCACCCTTATACACGCTGGAGGATTAGCCCAGGTACTTCTTTGTAAAGATGTTCTTTGGGGAATTACTAGCTGATAATGCTGTAACTAGTGAGCTCTCCTAGAGGTAAGGGGTGAAGTGTTCCACCTCATCAGGCTGCTTTTAGAAGGCAGGGTAGATTTGTACCTTGTAGATTAACCAAAGTACGGTAGAAAATATATATATAGCACAAAATATATTTTGTAGGTTGAAGCTCACTTCATCAGATGCTGTGAACAGATGTGCAAAAAGCAAAGTATAAGACTGCTTTTATGCCGATGTAATTCTGTGGGCTTGTTCCACCTTCATAAAGCCAGTTTAAGGGAGCAGACAGGCAGGCTTATTACATGCTTTCCAGCTCTTGCATCATTGCTTTCGTAGACTTAATTTTTTCTTTTTCTGCATATTTTTTACTTGCTTGTTTGCTTTATTTAAACCTTACTAAATGCTGTGCGCTCTCCAAAAGAAATCAAGAGTTTGAATTTAAGACATGACATCTGACTGCTCCTTTAAAACACAGTTTAACAGGCACATTGTTTTCACACAATGTGTTGGCCACCGGGATGGTCCAAAAATAGACTGAATGGGAAGAGGAGCTCTTAGTCACACGCTAGACAATATCAGTTACTTTCCTTGAGTTACAGCTATACCTGCAGCACAGCAGAGTTGCAGTGTTCGATCAAGACAGCCTCAGGTTCCCTAAAGCCCTTTTTTGGGGCTGTACTTTCACAATTGTTGCCATCCAGATTTGCTTAAATAAACAGCTGTAGTTAAATGATGACCTATAATTATATTCGATTATTGGCTACTGCTAAGACTTACCATGAGGAGGCAAAGACCATAAGACAAAAGAATATGAAGAAGATTCTAACCAGGTAAACCGACTTGTCTGATGGTGTACCTATGCAGCCATTTAGCATGAGACGGCATTCATAGCAAACCTTCTGTAACTAATTCATTTACTTGCATGAAATTTAGCAAAATGAGGGATCCCTCAGACACTAGAGAAAACATGGTTGTGAAGTGAGAACAAGAATGTGATGACAGTGTGGGAACAAAGGAGTACCAAAATAAATCTCATTTGACTATCACCATTAGCCCCAAAGCATAGACTAATACTTTGTTCTCTGTGCCATAGATAAGCATCTGTTATTTGTGTCTATTACAACTTTACTGGAGAGTCAAAAGACACCAGAACTAATATTATATTCTTGTACTGTACCAGGCCCAAACAATTTCAAAAGCCTTAAGCAAACCAAAGTAGGCATACCAATGTCACAACTTCCATAAAAAGGCATATATCAGAAACCAGCATCTCCCGACCAATTACTCAGCACATTCTTAGAGGTTGGGGGAAGAAACTACTCTTTCAAACATTATTTAGCATGAGGAAAACTAAATCAGAAGTCTGGATGTTGACTAGACCAGTCCCCCAAATCTTGCCAAAATGTTTAGATTTCAAGACTGAAACCATTTCTTACTATACGTTTCCCACAGGATATATTCATAACTTCTGGTTGTGCAACACTTTGTATCTATCTTATTGACACAAGTACAACATTTTCATATTGAAGCCTGAAATACAGTGATATTGCTTGTGGTTTGGCCTAAGGACAGTGGGGATTTATATATATGGCACAAGGAGAGAGAAAATGTCCTATAACCCAAAACTAAGATTTAACAGATTTCCCTTTTTAGTCTTTCAAGTTATTCTTGGACCAAGGAAAAAAGTACTGTTGATTGACGGCAATAATTAACTCCTGGATAAAAGAAGTGCTCATTGTAGGATGGCTCTCAAACTATTCTCTTTTCCATCCAAGAAAAAAACCCACATCCTCAATTTTTTCAGGCCTGACACTGTAGTTTGCAGTTTTCAAGTCACAAAGAGCATTTCCTTTCAATAGTTTAATCCATTGGAAAAGGAATCACAATTATTATCCAACTGAAAGAAGTTACACTGCTTTGGACTTGGTGCCCATATCTGTTAATGATTCAGGAAGAACATGTAATTCTGTCTTAGTGGATGGGGACAGAAAGGAGGAGGCCATTTAAGATTTTTTGTTTGCTCATCTTAGTGCCAATTTCATTATTTCATATACCTGTAATCAAGTTAAATACCTGTAGTCACAGAAAAGTTTGTTTTCTGTTAAGAGCGAAGTGTGCTAAAGAGAAGCTAAATTTGGCAGGAGCGATTTCTGTCCTGTGGGAAAATTCTCTGGTGACAGCTCACACTGCTCCTAAGGCCTCACATTGGGTGGTTTTTTTTCCCCTTGTCATTTCACAACTGATGTGTTTTTAAGAGTCTCAGAATAGTCCTCATGCATAAAAAAAGAAAAGGCAAAAATATGTGCATGGTTGGGCAAGGGGAGGGGGCAGTATCTCTCTCAGCTTGAATTCCACTGTAACTTCAGTTCACTTTGTTCATTAACACACAGTAGTTACTCCACATTTAGTTTAGTACTTGATTAATGAAGTACTAACTAAATGTGCAGTAACTACTGTTACTTTGTAGTAGCATCGGCCCATGGTTTTTTGTGACGCTTACTGTGCAGTAGCCTAATACTACTGTGCAGTAGCATATTAGCATAGTTTGTACTCAGCATGCTACTGCACAGTGTTGATAGGCTACTGTGCATTAAACATCTCGTGTAGACACACCCTTTGACTCCAAAAGTTAGGCCCCTCTGGCTTGTAATTCCTACAACACCAATCAGCAAAGCTCCTTAGTCTTCCACAAGATCAGAACTTCCACAACCTTGATTGTATGGAGACACTGGATAGCCTCCGAGATCTTAAAAATTTCTCTGTTAACCTATATGAGAAAGTGTACACAGGACTTACATGTGAAGCGATGAAAAGTTCAATGTTTGTGCTGCAGAAAAACACCCTCCACACTTATACAGCTCCTGTAAAAACATAACCCCACACTCCTCCAAAACTCTGCTAGGCTGCAGGAAGTCACTGCCATACCCCCACCCAATCAGAGCTCCCAGTGCATACTTTCTATAGTCATTGATATAAATGAGAATGCAGGAGATCTCCCTAGATTGACAATTCAACCCCCTTTGAAAGCAACTGGAGCTGTTCTTTGATAACTGTAGGCTTTGAATAAGGCCCAGAGAAGCAGATCTACCTTCTTGCATAGACAAGCAGGGCCTTCTCCCTCTGAGTGCCTTCTGGGTTATAGAGCAACACAAATTCTCTGGGCAATGTTTGTAATTGGGTTGCAGCCAGAATTTGAGCAAAAAGATTTCCTGCAGGTGAGTAGCTTAGTTGGTTGATTCACATTGCTAGTGAGTTGTTGACAGCACCACCCCTGGAACTAAGCATCCAGAGTTTACTGTGGAGTGTGATGACCAGCAGATTAATCAAGGCTGAGCATTTCACAGATACGAAGCTGTTGGCAATTTACTGCCTGATTTCATCAAGGGGAACAGCTAAAGCATTCTTCCATCATCCCTCCGTAAATTTTCCATGCTGAGGTTTCTATAACAGGAAGAATCAAGGAATAGCTTGTTCACTGGTGGGATCTAACTACAGTAAGTGGCATGAACCTGCTTTTGGTTACAAGCATGGCAGCCCATCAGCAGGATTGGAACAGCTCCTGGCTGATCCTATCATGACAGACCATGCAACACAGAGCAGTTTACAGTTTTTGTCATTACTAGAATTAGCACCTATACTCCCACACAGATGCTGCACCACTGGCCGTTCTCAACATTGTGCTCTACCTGTACACTTCTAAAACTCCTGCTGGGACAAACATGCAGTCTGAATTTTACACAGTTGCTCCCTTTTTTTCCTTACTCTCTCCCTCCTTTTAGCTCCTACTGGGTTACCCAAGCCCCTTCCCCATCTACTCACTTGCTGTTCCTTTCTCCATTGTTGCTTACAGAACTTTTTTCACATTGAGGATCACAGACTGCCAAGCACTAGATAACAAACCTTGACTTAAAAAGAGAAACTAGGGCTATTCCACTATAGGTTTTCTTGTCCTCTTGATGCTGATGTGGTTAATAATGTACTTTGCTTCCAGAGTCTAGAGTGAAATCTTGACACAAAGGAAGGAAAAAATCCTCTCCTGTGAATTGAGTTTCTGCAATGGCAGTCTGAAATGACAGAATTCCTTTGGAGGTCCTTGCCCCTGGCCACTGCTCCTTCTCTGAGCTGCCCGCTGCCAGAAATGCTCTTTACAGGTTATGAGAAGACAGATAGGATGGAAATACATTTTTGTGAATAATAAAAATACAGTAGCTGAAGTTGCATAATAAAAACTAGATGAAATTTATAGTCCGTTTTGATTCAAGGGAGAAGCTGCCAAGCACTAAAGCCCAGGCCCTGAAAGGGATGTATGTGCCTTGCTCTCTGAATAACCATGAAAATTTGGGCCTGTGTCTCAGGAAAGAAATTCTCCCAGAGCTCCTTCTTACAAGGACTGTATGTTGTCTGTGCAGCAAAGGGTACTAATCACCATCAGAGACAAAACACAGGATCAGTGGGACAATTGGTCTAACTTTGTGTGGCAATTTCGCTGTTCTTCCACATGATACCCCAACCCCACCACCAGAGTGCTTACCCGGACCTCTGGATACTAGAGTCAGGCCAGAAGTGCCAAGACAGACAGGGCATCATTAGAAGCCAAACTCTTACTCCTTCCTCTCCCTGCTGCTGGCTGTGTTTCAGGTTCTGTGCCAGGAGGTCCTTGCCCCTGGCCACTGCTCCTTCTCTGAGCTGCCCGCTGCGGGTAGTTCCATTGGAGGAAAAGGGTGGGTCCCTGCAGCAATGGGCAATTGGGTGAAGCTGCCAGATAGGGGAAGGGCTCTCCTCTGGGACTCGGGGTGGTACTAGCAGTCTGCAGGAAACAGACTGAACTGCTAGGCTCTTACAACATGGTTTACAGTGTGCTACTGAGCTTCTGCTTGGTGTATTACAGATATTCACAGGAACACCTGAACAGCCACTCTGCTCAAGTGTGTTTGCATTTGATTCTTTTGACTGCTCTGCTTCCTGAGAGAGGCTTGCTAGAGCAGCTGTCCTCTGGGCACTGGGGTGGCAGGGATTACTGAGAAATCCCCTTTTGGGGGTATATCACAACAATGCACATGCTGCATTTGTCTCTCTTCTTTCTACTTCGCTAGCCATGGACAACATTCTGCTTGTTGTGATCCCTAGATAACCCCTATCAAAGCCTACAGAGAGCAGGATTTGGCTTATAGTCTACTTTACTCCATTGCTAAATTCCTTCTGAACCTTTCTCTTAATCTCCTCAAAGTCAAGCTAGCAATTATTTTCTCAGGTTCCTCTTACTGGAAAAAAAAATCATAGAATTGGACATATGATAGTTAATGTAAATGAGCTGTTGCTTGAAATAGCTGATAACAGATGGAGACAAAAGACAGCAACTATCCCAAGTGCTTCTATCTTTAAATGTTTGTTTATGCTAAAAATATGCTGCAGCTCAGTGTGCTTCCCTCTGCACATAACCATCACTGTAAATTTAACCTATGCTGCAGAAAACTCTTAGCTCAGTGCTTCGCACAAGCTTGATCTGGCAAACTGCTACTGAAGACAGCAGAGTAAAATCTGCAGAGCATCATCAAAAGAAATTTGTTTAGCTCCCCACTTCTTGTCTTTTCTAACACTTTGATACAAATTAAAGGTTAGGCCCTGCCTGCTCAGGTTAGCATCAGTAGCAGCACTCCCATGCATGTGGAAGTACAAATGACCTCAGATCAGGACTAAGTGTGTGTGTTGAAAAAAAATGTTGTTTGGTGATGCGTGCATGTAAAAATAGTAATGCAGGTTATGCTGTCATTCAATCTTACCCATTCTTATGTGTATATATACACATCACAGGCTCAATTTTCCCATATTGGTGCTTCTCTTCATGCTCGAACTCCTTACGTCTACCGAGTCCCCGAAGAAGCAAAACTGTTTTTTCTAGCACTGAACATAATGTATGGAATTCTTCCCCAACTGTTGGCTTACAGGTGTGTCAACAAGCCAGAGTTTTTCATGAAAACAAAACGAGAAGAAAAAACTGAATAGAAAAACTGCTTCCAATTTTCCTTTTTGGCTCTGTACATATTTAGTTTTGGATGCAACTGGACTACTCCTATGGCAGCCAAATTAAATGTAGTTTGTCAAGAAATGTATGCAACTGCATAGTCTGCTTTGTTTATCCTTAAAGAAAAAAAGGGCAATAAAGACAACTGCCTTCAATAACACTTCTCAACCTTTTGATTTTTCACTGCAGCTGAGTTAATGGTTTCTAAAGCTATTCTTGAGAGAGGTGCTTTGGCAATTTTATTGATGCTGCGTGGAGTTAAAGAATTACCTCAGTGTTCCACACAGACTGAATCACTTCAGTGTTAACATCTTGTACAAAGTGATCGGAAACGTTTTTGGGGTTAATATATGGACGTGCCAACAATTAACATACAGAACTCTGTCACATGCACATGTTTTATTAGTCAAAAGGAATTTCTTGTGGGTCAGCCATGTTAAAAATCTCAAGAAATCTTTTAAGACGCTATTGACTTTTAATATACAACTCTCTACATGAAAGAAGCAAATCAAATCAGTTCAATCAGTGCTGTCTAAGGGCTCTATTCTGCGAGGACTTCTCAGATGCTTGAAGCTGGGCATGTGCGTACACGTGTTGCTCAGTTGGGGCCAGTGCTCAGAACAATGAGGAATTGGGCTTTTAAATACAACCAAGCATTTTCAGAGGAGGCTTTCTGTTGCGCTTCTCTTTGCAGCCACTTTGCTAGTGAGGTTTTGCCATAAACAAGCCGCAGCTAATATAGACCTTAGTGAGAGGTTTGGGGGCTTTACATTTTCACTGCAATCAGAACTATAGCTATTACATTTCACGAGTTTATGCTAAAAATAGTACATTTTTGTGCCTCTTCTGTGGATAAAAATAATTGATAAATTTAACTGGGAACATTTTAGTCTTGGGTGCTGAATTGCTGGAAGGTTTGATTTACAGCATTTTCATTTCTTTCCAGTCTGAGCATTAATGAAAAAAAAAAAGCATCGGCTCATGCACATGCGTGTTTCACACTATGCACGGGAACTTTCAAAACAGGGAAAAATTCATACCTTCAACATTCGCCAGTTAAACCCCGCAGGGTTGTTCACAGCAGTGCTCAGAAGAAAGAATGTATGCTGTCCCCCTCCAGCCAAAATGGCAAGGGACAGCACATATCAGTCAATACTTTTTGGCAAAAAGGAGCTTATAAAATGATCTCCTCCAGATCCCAGGTTTTTTGGGTGTGGAATCCTCCCATCTATATTACAATTCAGGTCAGCTCCACCCCACTATGTCCTCCCCAAGGATCTATGGTAGCACATGCTGTCTTACAAGTAGGTATCATGCCCTCAGCATTAGCTCTAATGCTCTCAAAGAAACTTGGAATACAGTCAAGGTGAATTTAATAACCTCCTGTTATCCAAAAAAAGGCAATGTACAGAAAAAAATAAAGATCTCACCTGCACTTGTATCTATTTTCAACTCAGTGTTAACAGAATGTTTTGCTTTAATACTTGAGTTACATTAATACCTCACATTATTACACGTATGAAGCCAAATATGACGCTAACTTAGTTGCTTACAACCTCAAACCTTACTCCCAATACACATTCCAATAAATTTATTCTGTAAAAACAATACATTTTTTTGTTTTGTTTTTGTTTTTTTTACAGTAAACTCGTCAACTACAAACCTTGAATACGCAAAAGATGTTCCAAGGACAAGCATAACAAGGATTGATAAAACCAGACTAAATATGTTTTCACAATAAAAGCTGGCATAAAAATAAATAAAATTCTCTATTATCACAATAGCAACAATAATGTACACAGAATAATGGTTTTGGAATGCTTACTTACTAGTCTAGTTCTATTTCCAAAAGAAAAAAAAAAAATCAGAAGAATGACAGGATCCTTTTTTTAAGCCTTTCAGTATTCAAAATTTGATGTTTTGTTTTGGTTTCCCATAGGGTTCTGTATCACAATAAGCTTAAAAATGTAAAGCATCCAAATGAATGAGCTCAAATTGTGTTGGCATTGGAAAAAATCCTTGTATTAATCTAAGAAACACAAAAAGACTTTCACTAACTCCACATATAGGAACTAAGTCAGATAGTGTACATTACATCATGATTTTGAGAAGTAGTAAGAGTATAACTAGCTAGGTACTTCTAATAAGGAAAGGTATTTTATTACATTATTGACCTTTGCAATGATCTTAACTGAAGGAGAATTTTTCTTTCATGTTGTAACTAATTAAAAAACAAGAAAGGATGGTTATAGAGTAATTAAAAGTTATGTTTGTAGGTGGAATAGATTCTTGTGGTTTTGCATGTAGAAAACTAATTTTTAAGGTTTACTTGTTTTAAAAAAATGCTGACTTAAAATGATTTAATTTGGAGTTTCACCTTTTCTCTTTAGAAAAGGCATCTAAAATGTGTACAAGTCTGCAATATCTTCATAAACCTCAGCCACTGGAAAAGGGCAACTTCATGCAACCAAATATGAAAATCAAAAGGTAACCCTTAGAAAAAGGGTAAAATGTCATTTCTGCAAACACAACAGATAGGAATGTGAATAATGTGCATACAAACTGGGATGTTGTTGATGATACTAATGAATAGATGTGGTGACTCATATCAAATCCAAGAATATTAGACAACCAAACATGTAACCTTCTTGTGTTTTCCCTTAATGTTCAGCAGTCATTATGTTGGTTAAGTCTGAAAGAGAGAGAGAAAAAAATAAATTTTACTTAATGAAGGACGATGCATTAAGCTTCGAAGAATTTAAGTTAAAATCAATGCCTTATCCTTACACTGCAGGGCTATACGTACTATAACTTCACAGTATATTTCACTAGCAAAAATTGATTTTTTTATTTTAGAGGAAACAGCTTATGTTACATGAACACACACATCACAAAATGGCAAAGAACATGGCTTGAACATTTAGGGGTGTGATAAGTAGCTTAGTTTGTGTATGTGGATGGGTTTTAATTTTCTCCCAATAATTTCATTCTGAAACTTGCAGAATACCCCAAAATATAACAGACCAGTGGTTTTCCATGATAGTAATCACCAATTCATGCAAAAAATTAAGTCATTGTTCTAGCTCCAGGAGCTACCAGGAGGAGCTGCGTGGTCTGCTCCCACTTTGTTCCATTTCTCGCAAGGCACTTGCATTTGTATCTCAGTTTCTCCACAAACAGAGATAGTGATACTTACCTACCTGCTTCACAAGGTTTCACTAATGTGCATCCAGTTTCAGGAAAGTGCGTAGTGCTGTATGACCAGACACTTATGTGAGGCTTTGTTATTACAACGGTTCATTTGTAAAAAAAGATTCCTGTGTGACACTGGGTCTATTTGCCCCCATACAAATTGGTGACAGAAAGAAACACAGCACACCGAGTCAGAGAGAAGAAACTAATATTGTATTTGTTTTGGTTATTTAAAACATTAACATCAAGAAAGAAGGGGATAGGGAGTACACTGCTGGGGAAACAGGATTTCCACCTTACCGGGATCTGAAAGAAAAGAGGAAAAAACACAAACATTTCATTGCTGAACCACTAGCAGGGCCCTGCCTGATCTCCCTCCCTCTAGACACCGCCAGACAGTGCTCCGAGTAACCCCAGGACTGGGAGTGGGTGCATCTCTCTGCCCCAGACAGAATCTGCCTCCTACCACTGCCAGTAACGGGAGCTCACAAGCAGCTGAGACCTGCGAGAGCAAAGAGTTCTTCAGGGCAGGGACCATCTTTTTGTCCTACGGCTGCATGACAGTTACCAGCTGGAGATCCTGGTCCACAACCAGGGCTTGGAGGTGTTACCTCCAAGTAACAGAGCTCTGGGTGTTTGGTGTTGGCCCTCATCTCTCCCCACCAACTGTTTAAGGGTGGGGGTTGTTACACCATGAGCATGCACATGATGGTGGGTTACAGGGCACTGTCCCCACCTGCCTGCTCTGTGAGTGCTTTGCGCTCCTTTCCAGAGCATTCAACTAACACCGTTCTCTCTCCTGCCTGCACATCACTGAAGCTATACTTACAGGTGCTTCGGAGGTGCTGCTTGGAAGTGCTCTTGTGTGGTCTCTCTTCCCCTCAAAGGGAGGTGCAGACGCTTGTTAAGACAATTACCAAAGCATTAGTCACCTGCATCCACTTGCCTTCTAAATGCTCTTGATGGCCACTAGCTGGCATTAAGAAGAGAGGCAGAGGTTGGAATACTCTGCCCCTAGGATGTACATTTTAGATGCCACTATTTGTCACAAACCAGCTGTGTGGTAGGGTTGTGACTTCCCCTCCCCATACCAGACAGTATTTCCACCACTTTGTGGGGCCACAGCTTAGTACAGGAGGCCAGATAAAAGGTCCAGGGGTAGATCTACCCCCGCCCCCTCCAAGCATTCGCAAAGATAGTCTGCACACACCACACTTCCAATATGGGCTTTCACTAGAGGTGAGCTTTTTCTTCTGCAAATGCTCTGGCTCTCTGGGCATGTCTCCATTCCCTCTGTACTGTCTGGAACGCCTTTGTGGAGCAGGTCTCACACACTCCTGCTCCGTGCATGCCAGTTCTTAAAAATGAGGCAATATAGTTACCTTAGATTGGCGCTGAGCATTGGCAAATGTCAATACATATGCCCAAGATGGAGGGCCTTAGAGCAGTGCTGGGCATGAGCTCTATGGTGCCTATAGTGCCTCCCTTCTGGGAGCTGGCACACCTGAAGCCACGCTGAGTAGGTGACACGCTTCCTGGTAGTGCTGGGCACAGCACAGAGGCAGTGCAGTGAAGGGCCTCTAATGACTGCTCCAAACGTGGCATGCAGCAGTAAATGGGCCCAGCAAAGAGTTTGGCTTTAAAAAGTGTGGAATCGGTAAACTGGCACACAGAACCACGGCAGAAGAACTGAGCATAGGATTGCAGTTAATGACTGCCATATTCTCACATTTCCTTTTTCTGTCATCTTGGTTAACTGCCTTAGCCTCTCTGGACTTTAGCTTCTCTACCTGTAGGATGGGGATTGGAATATTTGCTTATCTCCTGTCACAGTGACTGCAGGATCCAGTCCTTAGTGAAGAGAGACACACCCAGCATTATTTATCTGTTGGCTACAAATGTCCAACTCGGGATCCTTAAAATTCTAGTTTATTAGGCGGATTGAAACACTGTAATCATAAACCTTGGGGCTGGTCCCCACATACACACATGCACACACATACACACACACACAGTAGCAGGCTACAGAGTCAGGTATACCTATCCTACAAGCGCTGGAGTCTGTCGTTGAGGCTTCTTTCAGCGTGGTGTTATCTTCCAGAAGGGGGTCGCCGGCTGGTCCTTCTGGCTGGACAGGTCTGGTCGAGTTGGAGATCAAGAGGGCGCCACTGAGGGTCACTTTTCACTGCCTTTTATCTGTCCCTGGCAGACTTTGGTGACTCCCCAGTTTTCAGGTTTGCCCAATCCAGGGGTCATTGACCCTCGTGGGACTTCCCCCCCCTCGGTGGCTACTGGATGGCATCTGTCAGCCCCAGGGGTCATCCGCATGTACGTGCAGGTTTGGGAGTCCGTTGATGAATTTAGAATAGGGCTCTGGGAGCGGTTGATCTGGAGATATTCAGCCCAAAAGTTGGTCTCTGGCGTTGATTAACTCAGGCCAGGGCTTCTAGCCTTTGATCAGTGACCTTTAGAGATTTCCCGGTTGTTACATTGTCTTCTACTGAGTTCTTCCCTTGGTTGATCTGCAGCTTCCCAGGTGTTAATTGCTGTGTGCTACCTTGTTACACATTCAATCACAGATTCACTCGCTCTTTCAGGGGCCAGCCTGATACAGAGAAGGACAGTTTGATTCCTGCCCTTGTTAACATTGTTACAATGTATAACTTACTAAAACACATTTAGTTGAAAGTTGAAAGGTGAGGAGTATAAAATATAAGCTACAAATGCCATAGCACACAAATAGATAAAAATACCAAACTACAAGGGGAGACACAAAATGCACACACACAAATTTTAAAACACAATTCCTTATCTTAAAGTGAAAGAAAGAGGAAGGAAGAAAGGTAGAAAAAGAGAAACATCCAAAGAAGGGAGAGCAAATGCAGGCAAGAGGAAAAAGGGGGTTTCTGCTACATATTTAACTCAGCTTGTTTAATCTCTAACTACCTTCTACTCAGCTTTCACTTAAGTTGTGCCACATACCTTGCTTTAGAGGCCACACGGCTGTGAATTAAACAAAGGTAGCCTGCACATGCATAGCTGAAATTCCTGGGCATGTTATGACTGAGATCATGCCAATATTTGATCTTCTGCTATGAAATAACAATTGTAGAATACCCATATAATGTTTCCCAGTTTAATAGACATGTAGGGTGCATCCCCACAAGCACACATGTGCAGGGGTGCATGTTTCCCACATGACAAATAGCAAAGGCATATATTTATGCCACTGCTATTTGCCCCCGGGCATGCTCCTGCATGTGCGCTCCAGTGCACAGCAAAGGGATCTGGTTGGGGTAAGGAAGGCTAAGGCCAGCCTTTGTGCTGGCCCCAGCAGCCTTACCTGGGGTCCTGGGGACTTCCCAGGGCAGCAGTGGCACTGAGCTGGCCGCTCAGAGCCTGGCCAGCAGCCATACCATGGCTCCAGCTTCTGGCAGGGCATGCTGCTGCCACATGCATAATGCTGCTTTTTTTAGCAGTGGTTTTTTTACTTTTTAACTCCGGGATCTCCTGGTGTAAAACTCCCCCACCATGCAAATTAGCAGCATGGTGCACAGGTGCATGTGCTCTGTGTGCAGTTTGCAGTGCCTCTGAGTTGCCACAAACCACATGTGTGCACTTGTGGGGACGCACCCACCCATGAATGCTGTGTTTTTATATGGACGCAACTCCAAACCTCTTATGCGGCTTTAACATAGTTTATATTTGGCATGTGAACAAGAGCACCTCTCCCCCACCCTCAATCAATGATAAGCACATCAGAGATGCATGCTTTCGCTTGGAGATACATTAAAATGAATCTGTGTTCTTCTAAAATAACTTGACCATATGTAGACAGGGTTACTACTGTAGCACAGGCAGGGCACAAGTGCTCTCTCATTAGCTGTGACAGAAGGTGTCTGGAATCACCAGAATTGTCAATATTCTGCAGAAGCAGGACAGCAAATGTATCTCCAACACAAGCGGTTCTGAAGATGTTCTCCCTGGAGTGGTAGCATAAGATGATGCTCACTTTGGACTAAATTTCTGATCCTCTTAATTGCCTTGGCAAACAGTTACCCCCAGGAGTAGCTTCACCAATCCTGGTGTCTGACACTGATCACCAGTGTGACTCAACAGATTTACAGACTGACCCCATAACACACTGCAGCACCCTGGCTGTGTCCCAGGAAACACACACCTATCTTCTTTCCAATGTATCCATTTTTTTCCAAAGACACTGTGAATCTGCTCCCTTCTGACTGGTGACCTCCTCCATTCTGGCACAAAATATAAACTGCTAGCAGGCAAAGACATCTTGCTCTTGAGGTAAATCTTCAGCACATGGTCTGACCCCTGCACAGGGGGACTGCCATTCAATCACACCAGCTGCACATGCCATTGCAAGGTACACTTTAAAAATCAAGTAGATGATTCTTCAGAGTAGTGGAAGTGCAAAGGGATTCATAGCTCCCAGTTACAGTGCTTCAGAGTCCCCATAAAAACCCAATGCCCCCCCAGGGGGTTTAGGTGCAGAAAGTAAATCTGCTTTCATATGGTCTTACTGATTTACAAGCTGGATTTACACTGGAAAGCTCCCAGTGCATTCAGAGATGAGTAACTGTCCACAGTAATGTTCAGTATAAGTGAGATTTTGCAGACACCTGAGCTCAGATGTGCAATGCAGTATTTCAAAGCAAAGGCCCTTCTTCAGCGGATGGGCAGTCTCTCTGGCCACTGGCTCACAGCACCTCTGGGAAGGGTTGCAGAGGTTTGGGCATGGGATGCAGTGATTTTGAGGTACTATTCTGGAGGGGCAGCCAGGCCAACAGCAGCAGCAAGGGACAAGAACCATTGGACCCTGGGATATGCTAGGAAGCTAGTGTGAATTTAGCAGCTGCAGGTAGATCATTTCACTTACAGGAGACCTGAATCTGTCTTGGAGTGGCAGTCAACAGACCTGACACACAGGGGCAGAGAAGCAGATGTGGAGGGAAAAGCTATGGAGCTAAAGCAGGAATGACACCGGGGGCACTGCG
>NW_005842430.1:39423-60182 GCF_000455745.1 Alligator sinensis
TTAGGCACTCAAAACTCATGAGTCAGACCCCCAAACCATGAGACTGGCTTAAAGATCACGGTGTTTTAAACAACAGATTTTGGGTTCTTTTTATTTGCCTCTGGCTGTGACACTGCCAAGCACACTTGCTCAGGCTCTTGAGCTTTTGCCTATAGCCACAAGTACCAGACATTTAGTGAAAAACAAAACAAAACAGTGAAGCTTCTCACATAACTGCCTGGCTCCGGGTGCACGGAGGAAGCACCAAGTATCATGAGATTCACAACAAAAATACCAGCAGTAGCATCCCTGAGAAACAGCTGCATCCAGGTGCTGTGAGCACTGCATGGAAACAGCTCAAAGCTCAAGGGGCTTTAGAGGACATAGGCGCATGTTCTTGTGCTACCATAATGATACACTGAGGGCATGTCTACACATCCATTAATGCGCTGTGGTTATGGTGCATTATGTTTAGTACTGTGCATTATGTTTAGGGCCTGTTATTACTAATGCACACTAGCTGACTAGCATACTACTGCGCAGTAGCACCGGCACACACCTTTTAAGTGATGTTGATGTGCAGTAGACTAATTGTACGGCGCATTAGCACAATAGCATGGCTTTTGCCGTGATGCGCTAATGTACCATAGAATTAGTCTACTGTGCATTTATCATGTCATGTAGACATGCCCTGAGACTACAGGGCAAGTGTATCATTGGGGAGCAGTGCACAATCCTTCCTCATCTGGTTCTAGTGCCCATAGGTGCTTGCTTTGCACACAGAGCCACAGCAGCTGTTCCTCATGCAACAATACAGTGCTTCTCACAGCAGCATCCACAGCTGCCTATGACTGCTATCTGCCCACTGTCAGTCACCCACTCACACCAGTCTTACAATCAAGGCAATGCTCTCAGAAGTATACTGATGAGGGGGGTCACAGCGTGTGTGCCATATACTCCTGATGGTCAGTCTCAGTGTGCTGCTTCTCCAGCTAAATAGACATCATGCAGAGGCAGAAGGATTTTAATGGATGCTAAAAACCAAGACATGTCAGTCATGCAACTTGAACAAAGAAAGTGATTAAAAGGCAAACTCCCCTCCCCTTTGAAGATCAGAGATGCCCACAATGCATCTGAGAACTCCAGACATTATACAAGTATAGTAATTGCTGCTGCTGCTGGTGATGAAAAGCAGACCATGCACCTTCCTGCAAGCAGTGTTAAACAGGCTTGAGTTACTAGAATTCAAGGTACCCACATCCAGAGCCTTTTCGTTAGCAAAGGATGTTGCAAAACAGCAGATTGTCCCTCTCTGCTCTTGCACAATGCCCAACTGATGCTATAGCTCCCCAGCGATGGAATCAGCAGGGCCCTAGAGATGGTTTTCTATTATGGTTTTGGCGCCATCTTGTGGCCACATGCATGTACTGAGATTGATTTTCCTCCAGTGCAAACCAGCTCTATGTTCGTGGAGGAAAACAGACTGCCTCCGTGACGACCTGTTGCCTAGCACCAAGCTCAATAATGCATGTCTGACTGCGCATGTCACCTGGCATGGCACCCAGTCTGCACTGGAAGAGTCAAAGAGGTGGAGATGCCCCCATTTTTTAAAAGTAGAAATTTACCAAGTAGAAACATCAAGGAAGATATATGTAATATATATAACCATGCTGATAAATCATTTAGAGCAGAAGCCACGATCTGCATGTCCCCCAGAGTCTGCCCATGCTCAGATCCGAGGCTTCCATTAGACCTACCTCTACTTACACCCCATTTGGAAAACCATTTTATTATTCAGTTTTATTAAAGTGTTAACTTGTGAGGCTGAAAGAGATGCCAGGTGCAGTAAAAACCCTCACGGCCCCTCGGCATACACGATGGGGAACCACAGGCTGAGGCTGCATGGGCCTCTGGCCCCTAGCACACAGGAGGGCAGGACTCTGCACCAGCCCTTCAAATTGCTGGTAATGCCTGCAGTGAGCAGGCCTGGAGCCTGTGCTTATACATCCCAAGGGAGGAGGCAAGATGCTGAGCAGCCTTCTTCTTGCCCTTCAGAGTTACCAGCTGTCCGTCAATTTATGGGCAACACACACAAAAAAAAAAAGAGCAAAAAACGCCTGTCTGTCAAGTCCATAAAAAAACCTGGAGCTGTCATAGCAATGAACTTGCAGGAGAGACTGAGCATGACGGCACCACCTGGTGTCTGAGCAGCACTGCACCTGCAGGGAGCTCTCGCCATGGTCTGGGGGGTCATAGGAGACTGTAGCTCAGGGGTGGGAAATTACTTCAGGTGGAGGGCTGCTTAATGAGTTTTGGTGAGCGATCCAGGGCTGCAAGGATAGCCCTGCCCCTTGACAGGTGCCCCACCCCCTGGTCAACATCATGGGACCGGAAATCCTGTCCCTAACCCCTGACCTTTACCACCAGAAATCCCTCCCTTTGCCCCGGGAAGTACTCCTTTTGGGAATCCTTTTGGGCATGGATGGGTTTGCCATCTGGGAACTGGAAAAAAACCCAACCATATACTAAAAATCAAATATCTACTATAATGTATTTTAATTTTGTTTCAAAAATATTTTTGTCTTGCTTTGTGTGTGTTTGCGTCATGCCTATAGAAGTGACTGCATAATAGCTCAAAAATTAAGTCTTCCTTTTGTATATTGTAAATGGGGGTGTGTGTGGTTGGGGGGGTGCATATATGGAGAGTGTGGGAGGTGTGGGGAAGGGATTAGGTGTGGGTGTGTGGTGGTTTGTGGGAGGGTTGGAGGGTGTGGGTATGCATGAGGTGTGTCGGTGTTTGCGTGGATATGGTGGGCTGTGGGGTGTGTGGGTCAGGGCCCCTACTCACCCCCTCCCCTGCCATGGTGCACAGTTCTTGCTGTCGGTAGCAGCAGCAGGCCCTCAGGGAACTCATGGCCCATGGCAGGTGGAGCCCCTCGACAGTGCATGGCACTGGATGAGTCCCAGGATCTGCACGTGGCAGCAGGGAGCGGGGCCAGGCTGCTGGCTCCATCACACGGGGCTCCCCATGGCTCACGTGCAGATCCCAGGACTCGGCTGATGCTGCACACCACCGGGAGGAGACCTGCGTGATAGAACCTTTGACCTGACCCTGCTCTCTGTTGCCATGTGTAGCTCCCAAGACTCGGCCAGGGCAGCAGGGAGTGAGGCCGAGCTGGCAAGGATCCATTGCATGGGGCTCCCGGCTGAGTCCTGGAACCTGCATGTGGCAATGGGAAGTGGAGCCAGGTCACTGGCTCCATTGCAAGTGGCTCTCAGCTGAGACCTGGGAGCTGTACGTGACCTGTGGGAGCCCTATGCTTCCACTGGCCCTGGCCCTGGGCTCTGTGCTCCCACCAGCTCTGGCCCCATGCTCCCACTCAGCTGCAGCTTCCCCCACACCTAACACTGCTTGCCTACCTGCTGCCCAGACTGCTGCAGCAGGGACACAAGGAGGAGCTGCTGGAGGCTGGGGCATCCAAGCAGCTCCCTGGGTGGCTGCAGAAGTGGCATCATCAGCCCTGTCCAGAAGCTGTGCACACTGACCAGGGCCAGGACCCTCCCATGGGTGAGGGTGGGAGCACAGCATGCTGCCCTGATGGGAATGGGTGGGGCTCAGCCCCATACAGAGCATGGCAGGGGCATCTATAGGCTGGCTGGATACAATTAATTGATGGGCACCTGTCTGCAGGCCAGAAGAAATCGCCTAGCGGACTGGATGCGGCCCACAGGCCGTATTTTGCTGGCCCCTGCATAGATGCCTACATGTGTTGCTGCTGTGTCCCTTTGGCTCTCTCTCCCTCTTAACAGTTGCTCATCTTGAAGGTACAGGGGTGGGATCTGGACAAAGCTGCAAGCCAGGAGAGGGAAAGGCAGCATGATTGGGGGGTCCATGCTGGGACAGGGGGAGCAGGACTGGTGGGATGCAGTCAGGGCTTCAAAGCGTAGATGTGAATAGGGAAGCACAGGGTAAAACCACTGATACAGGCTAACAGGGCTGCCAACTCAAGAACATTTTTTTCTTTTTAGAGACAACCATCCTTTTTTTTTAGTGTTTGGTGTTAAAACCCTCAATTTGAACTTTGCCCTTGTCAGTGTCATCCAGGGCCTGGCAGATGGGTTACATTTACATTATATAAAACATATGCCAATAAAAAGATGAACTGGCAGCAAAAAGCCTGCGTATTGTCAGTAAAAAAAAATTCTTGGGCTGGCAACCCTATTGCTTATGCTCTGGGGTGGTGGATTCCATCCCACTCTTATAACCTCTACGCAGCTGTAGCTACCTCATGCTTCAGCCGGTAGGAAGAGGTGCGTGGATTTCATCCTTATGGGAGAAATATCACCATGGTGTTTTTAAGTGTAGTGGTTCATTTGAATTGGACATCGAGCATTTTGACCATTCCCTGGAGACCGCGTTCCCATTCCTGAACTTCACAGATTCATCCAGTTTCACTACCTGAGCAGTAAACTCTACACATGGCTTCGCCTCCTGACTTTTTTCTGTACCAGGGCTCAGTGTCTAGCTAGGTCTTACTTGGCCACAGCAAGCCTGCTACCCAGGTCGAGGGAACAGAGAAGGACCAGATAGAACAGGAAAGCTTTTTTTTTTTTTGAGGTGGCTGGTGTTCACCCATTTGGATAGTCTGGAATGATGTATGAAACTCTTTCCTTTAAGACATGGCAATTCACTGCCCAATAAGCTTCTAGTAGTGATGCCAGGAGTACAGTGGACTTGAATGCACGTGGAACAACTCTGAGAGGAAGATGGAGTTTAGGTTTGTATCAGATGTGCATAATCCCAGGATACTCCCCCATTTCAGCATAGGGTAACCCAGGACAAGGCCACTCAGAAACCTGAACACACGGGTCCTGCCAATGATACTTGTAAAGATCTGAATGAACTCCAAAAAAGCCATGGAATTGGGCAGGTATAAAATGAGCATGAAAGGTTAAGCAGGCCCCCAGTTTAGGATCCCACAGCACAGTATACACAAGGCCCAATTCTACCATCCTATTTGTTTGAGCATCAGTACAATGCCATTGACTCCAGGGACAGTAAACCTGGAAGTGAGAGGAGTGGTCATGGCTTTAACATTTGCAATTGTTCATTTGCACAGAGTGAAGCTCACACCTGTGCAGGGCCCCACACCTGGCCTCGGTCCTATTTGCACACTGTTGTGAGGTTTAATTAGGACTGAGAGGATGCTTGTAGGCCTCTGCACATGGTGACTTTCCCTTGCTATTCTGGAGGCGCTGTGGTTACAAACAGCATGGGAGATGAATGGCATTAAGGGAAGATTACCCCTTCACTGGTTTTCTGCAAATCTGAAGAAGTGTTTCTTGTGTCGTTGCCTGCGTCTCCAGCATCAGAGCTGCTCTTATTTTCTTCCTCTTTGCAGTCCTTATCATCTTCATCTCCGGGAGATTTCCGTGACTGCTTGGAGGATTTCTAAAACAGACCAAGAGCAGAGTTAAACAACAAAAACCAAGCTTCAAAATTAAGAAAAATCCTTATTTATTTATTATAATTTTTTTACCATGGGTGGTTGCATATCTAGGTTCCCTCATCTACTAAGCACCTCCATCTGAGGCCATTCCTAAAGAGAGCCCAGGGGGTGATGAAAGACATATTTCAGTTGCAGCCCTGAGATTTACAGCAGCCAATGGAACAAGAGGAGAAATCTGTGGCTGACAAGGGATGCCCACATGGTCAATCAGCTGGTAGGTGCAGTAAGAGGGGATGAATATTAATACTGGGTCACCTGTTGGTTTTGGTAGGTAATAAAGCAGATGGCGCCAGCTTGACAAAAGTTGTGATTAAATACAGAGATGCAAAGCCAGAACAACATTAGCAGAGCTCCTTTCCCATACTCTTTTAGTGCTGCCAGCTTTGATATATTAGAATTAAAGTCATGTGGAACCAATACAACTTTCTTGGTCTCTTATGTTATGAAATTTTGCAGCACAAAGGGATAAACCGTAGCTTTAAGCCACTATTCTATTAATCCCCTGTTTGTTCAGAGTCTTTTAATAGAAAGGACAGTGAACGTATAATGTGAAATAAACAAGGGGAAAAGGTCTTTGTATGTGTTTTTGTAATCTATGAGTTCATGAGCAGGGCTCTTTGAATCAACAGATGGTTTAGTTTGGTGGCTGGACTGAGAAAACACCACATATTTGGACCAATTTTGCCATTTTTTCTTACCACAATGAAAAAATGAAAATAAAAAAAGCACTTTAGGTAGCACAAAATGTGCTGTTCCCTCCTCACAGATCGATCCTCCCCTTCTCCCTCATTCCAAGCATTTTTTATGTAACCAAAGCAATGGAAACAAAGGCCTAGGCTTAGACACCACTAGAGGAGGTGGTCCCAGTGCTTCCCTTCATACCCCACTGTGTATCCAACAGCCTTAGAGCTCTCATCCAGGGTATGAGGGAGTTTTTACGTGAGCTCTGGGAGTGGGGAGGGTGCTTTAATTTGAGCGGCTCCGAGTACCACTCTAATTAGAGTGCCCAGAGCCTCAAAATGTTGGCAGGGACACTTTATCTAAAGCTCGTAGAATGAGCTTTAGTTAAAGCACCCCCACTGCCATTTTGAAGCATGGGGATGCAGATACATGAGACATGGCGGTAGGCTGGAGTGCGGTAATTACCATGTTCCACCAGACTTGATTAAGCGAGTCTGCTCCAATGTGCTGTAACTGCAGCACGTTGGAGCAGCCTCCTGGCTTGTGTATGGCACCCTGAGAGACCAGGGCTCTACCAGAGGTGATCTGAGCCTGCAGTTTCCACTTCCCAGGTGAATACCCCAACCACCATGATCTGGGGTATTCTGGGCTGTGATGCTCTCAGCCTGTGTTGCTGATACTGTTTCATGTTGTACCATACAGAATTATAGAAAATTAGGGTTGGAAGGGAGGAGGTCTCTAGTCTGAACCTCTGCTCAAAGCAGGACCAGCGCCAACTAGATCATCCCAGTCAGAGCTTGGTCAAGTCGAGCCTTAAAAACCTCCAAGGATGGAGGTTCCACCACCCCTCTAGGTAACGTGTTCTGGTGCTTCACCACCATCCTAGTGAGAAAGTTTTTCCTAATATCCAACCTAAACTTCCCTTGCTGCCATCACTGAAAACAGTCTAGCTCTATACTCTTGGGAACCACCCTTCAGGTAGTTAAAATCTGCTATCAAATCCCACTTCAGTCTTCTCTTCTGCAAGCTAAGTATGTCCAGTTCCCTCAACCTCTCCTCATAAATCAAGTGCCCCAGCCCCCTCACCATTTTTGTTTCCCTCCACTGGACTCTTTCCAACTTGTCCACATCCTTTGTGTAGTGGGGATGCCAAAACTGGACACAGAACTCCAGATCTGGCCTCACTAGTGTAAAATAGAAGGGAATAATTACTTTCCTTGATCTGCTGGCAACACATCTACTAATGCAGCCCAGTATGCCATTAGCCTTCTTGGCAACAAGGGCGCTATTGACTCATATCCAGCTTCTTGTCTACTGTAACCCCCAGGTCCTTTTCCACAAAGCTGTGGTGTAGCCACTTGGTTGCAAACCTGTACTGGTGCCTGGGATTCTTCTGTCCTAAGTGCAGGACTTTGCACTTCTCCTTGTTGAACCTCATGAGGTTCCTTTTGGCTCAATTCTCCAATTTGTCTAGGTCACTCTGAATCCTAGCCCTGCCCTACAGCATATCTACTACTTCCCCCAGCTTGGTGTCATCTGCAAACTTGCTAAGGATGCATTCCATCCTTTCTTCCATATCGTTAATGAAGGTATTGAACAAAATCAGCCCCAGGACTGACCCCTGGGGCACACTACTTGATATTGGCTGCCAACTAGACCTTGAGTCACTGATCACTACCCACTGAGCCCAACAATCCAGCCAGCTTTCTATCCACCTTACCATTCATCCAGTCTTTCCTGCCCAAGTGAAGGGGGGCTGAACCCGATGATCTGTAAGGTCCATTTCAGCCCTTATCAATTATGGAACTATGAAATCCATACTTCCTTAGCTTGCTTGCAAGAATGCTGTGGGAGATCATATCAAAAGCTTTGCTAAAGTCAAGGTATATCACATCCAGTGCTTTCCCCATATCCACAGAGCCAGTCATCTCTTCATAGAAGGGTATCAGGTTCATCAGGCATAACTTGCCCTTGGTGAATCCATGCTGACTGTTCCTGATCACTTTCTTTTCCTCCAAGTGCTTAGAAATGAATTCCTTCAGTACTTGTTCCATGATTTTTCCGAGGACTGAGGTGAGGTTGACTTGTCTGTAGTTCCCTGGGTCTTCTTTTTTCCCTTTCTTAAAGATGGGCAGTATATTTATTCTTTTCCAATCATCCAGGACCTCCCCCCATGAGTTTTCAAAGACAATGGCCAGCAACTCTGCAATCACAGCAGCCAACTCCCTCAGCACCCTTGGATACATTGCATCTGACCCCATGGACTTGTACACATCTGACTTTTCTAAATAGTCCAATACCTATTCTTTCACCACTGTTGGCTGCTCACTTCCTCCTCAAACTGTGCTGCCCAGTGCAGTAGTCGGGGAGCTGACCTTGCCCGTGAAGACTGAGGTAAAAAGGCATTGAGTATTTCAGCCTTTTCCTCCTCATCTGTTACTAGGTTGCCTCCCTCATTCACTAAAGGGACCCACACTTTCCCTGACCTTCCCTCTTGTTGCAAACATACTTGTAGAAACCCTTGTTAGCCTTCATGTCCCTTGCTAGCTGCAACGCTAACTGTACTTTGGCTTTCCTGGGCTCCTCTACCCTTCCAGGGAGGCTGCTCCGAAACACTGTAATTACAATGTGTTGGAGCCAACTCCAGTGTCACGTGCATCAGCATCCCTGCACTGAAAAATGGTGGTGAGGCGCTTTAAGCTAAGACTTGTTTAACGAGCTTTAGCTCAAAGTGCCCTGCCGCCATTTTTCAGCATGGGGACACTGATATATGTGACGCTCCAGGACCTTTAATTAGTGTGGCTCTTGGAGCTGCACTAATTAAAGCGCTCTCCTTCCCACCTCCCAGAGCACATCTATAAATGCCCTCTGATTTCATCCCTGCATGCTGGAGCAATATTCTAGAAGCATAGAAAATTAGGGTTGGAAGGGACCTCAGGAGATCATCTAGTCCAACCTCCTGCTCAAAGTAGGACCAGCCCCAACTAGATTGTCCCAGCCAAAGCTTTGTCTAGCCGGGTCTTAAAAACCTCCAAAGATGGAGATTCCACCACCTCTCTGGGTAACCCATCCCAGTGTTTTACTACCCTCCTAGTGAGCAAATTCTTCCTAATGTCTAACCTAAACTTATTCTCATACTCCTCCCTAGTCATCTGTCCAAGCTTCCACTTGTCAGCTTCCTTTTTGTGTTTAAGCTCATCAAAGAGTTCTCTAAGTCAAGCTGGTTGCCTGCCATATTTGCTATTCTTCTTACATACCAGGATGGTTTGTTCCTGCGCCCTCAATAAGGTTTCTTAAAATACCACCAGCTCTCCTGGACTCCTCTCCCCCTTAGACTGGCCTCCCAGGGGATCCTGTCCATCAGCTCCCTGAGGGAGTCAAAGTCTGCTTTTCTGAAGTCCAGGGTCCTTAGTCTGTTGCTCTCCCTTCTTCCTTTTGTCAAGATCCTCACCTCAACCATCTTGTGGTCACTGCTTCCCAAGTTGCCATCCACTTCTATATCTCTGACCAAATCTTCCCTGTTTGTGAGCAGCAGGTCAAGAAGAACATGGCCCCTAGTTGGTCTTTTCAATGCTTGCACCAGGAAGTTGTCTCCAACACTCTCCAAAAACTTCCTGGACTTCCTGTGCACTGCTGTATTGTCCTCCCAGGCAATGTCAGGGTGACTGCCCATGAGAACTAGGACCTGTGATCTCGAAACTTCCACTAGTTGTCTGAGGAAAGCCTCATCTACCTCATCCTCCTGGTCTGGTGGTCCATAGCAGATGCCTACCACAACATCACCCTTGTTGCTCTCCCCTCTGACCCTAACGAGGAGACTTTCAACAAGCCTATTTCCAGTTTCATACCAGAGCTCTGAGCAATCATATAGTTCTTTTATGTAAAGCGCAACTCCTCTCCTCCCCTGCCTGTCCTTCCTGAAAAGTTTGAACCCATCCGTGACAGTGCTCCCGTCATGCGAGCTCCCACCAAGTCTCTGTTATTCCAATAATGTCATAGCTCCATGACTATGCAAGGACTTCCAGTTTTTCCTGATGGTTTCCCAGGCTCCATGCAATTGTGTACAGGCACTTGAGGTAACTAGCCAATTGCCTTTCTCAGTAAGAATGAGACCTCTGCTGTTGCTCCCTCCCCCTTTTGCTTCCTCCAGGTGTCCTGCTTCCCCACTTACCTCAGGGCTTTGGTCTCCATCCCCTGGCAAAGCTAGTTTAAAACCCTCCTCACTAGGTTAGTGAGCCTGTCTCTGAAGATACTCTTCCCTCTCTTTGTCAAGTGGATCCTGTCTCTTCCTACAATCTTTCTTCTTGGAACAGCATCCCATGGTTGAAGAAGCTGAATCCCTGCTGGCAACACCACCCATGCAGTCATGCATTGATCTGCAGGATGCGTCTTCTCCTGCCCGGGTCTGTCCCCTTGACCGGAAGGATTGAGAGAAACATCACCTCTGTCTCTGTCCCCTTCACCCTTGCACCCAGAGCCCTGTAGCTACTCTTGATCAGCTCAGGCAGTATCACTGGTGCCCACAGGAAGGCGCAGCATGGGGTAGTAGTCAGAGGATTGTATGAGTCTCGGTAATCCTTCCGTGACATCTCAGATCTGGGCTCCAGGCAAGCAGCAGATCTCCCAGGACAACAGGTCAGGCTGGTAGATGGACCCTTCCATCTCCTACAGAAGGGCATTTCCAACTATCACCACCTGTCGCTTCCTCTTCGTAGCAGTGGTCTCGATCCTCTTCACTTTGGGGATTCCTGGCCTGGCTTCTTCCATCAATGGAATGCACTCCTCCTCCTCTGTTGCTTTGCTTCATATCTCTTCTCCAGGCAAACCACTGCAGGTGGGGATGACAATGACTTCTTGCTGCCAGAGGTCTCAAGCTTCCAGCTTCCACCTTCCTGGGAGTCTATGCCCTCTTCCTTTTCTAGCGCCACCTCAATGGCAGTCCTTCATCCATAGTCCTACAGGTTTCCTCCAGCATGGAACTGATGAAGATGTCATGGTGGAGGATGCTTTGGAGTCTTGCTACCTTCTCCTGTAGCTCTCTTGCCTGTTCCCTTTCATTAACAATTTCCTGGGGAAGAGCCTGGTACTCCGGTGTCCCACCTCCCTAGCAAACACCCTAACCCCCAGTCAATACAGTCATTATCATTCTCTGCCCCCATAAATATTTAAGTATTTCATGCAACTTGGAACAACTCCAACAGGAAAAAATGAGTGCCCCTCCTCACCTCACAAGAATGCCTTTCAGCCTGGTTGTTGGAGTGACTCGCCTCGGAGGTGGGAGATGCAAGTTGAGATCCCCTGAAGCAGAGAAGGGTACTGAACTTGTGTCTTCCACAATCTTAGGAAAGTGCTTAGTCAGTGGGTACAAGGGGCATGGCAACACAACACATGGCACTGGGAATCCAGCCCTAATGTCTTCCCAGCTGAAATGATTCCACAAAATTGCAAAGAGCTCAAGTCAAAGGAAATGGCATTTCTCAGAAACTACACTATTTCTCAAAACAAATCTCTCTGGCCTTATTCATAGAGGCTGGGATCTAGGGTGCTGCATCAAGCCCACCTTTAACACAAATCACAGCAAACTCAAGCTCAAAGTAAAATGCAAGTAACACAATATTTTTAGTGATATGGGGCAAGAGGCCCCTTCTCTTCTGCAAGCTAAGTATGTCCAGTTCCCTCAACCTCTCCTCATAAATCAAGTGCCCCAGCCCCCTCACCATTTTTGTTTCCCTCCACTGGACTCTTTCCAACTTGTCCACATCCTTTGTGTAGTGGGGATGCCAAAACTGGACACAGAACTCCAGATCTGGCCTCACTAGTGTAAAATAGAAGGGAATAATTACTTTCCTTGATCTGCTGGCAACACATCTACTAATGCAGCCCAGTATGCCATTAGCCTTCTTGGCAACAAGGGCGCTATTGACTCATATCCAGCTTCTTGTCTACTGTAACCCCCAGGTCCTTTTCCACAAAGCTGTGGTGTAGCCACTTGGTTGCAAACCTGTACTGGTGCCTGGGATTCTTCTGTCCTAAGTGCAGGACTTTGCACTTCTCCTTGTTGAACCTCATGAGGTTCCTTTTGGCTCAATTCTCCAATTTGTCTAGGTCACTCTGAATCCTAGCCCTGCCCTACAGCATATCTACTACTTCCCCCAGCTTGGTGTCATCTGCAAACTTGCTAAGGATGCATTCCATCCTTTCTTCCATATCGTTAATGAAGGTATTGAACAAAATCAGCCCCAGGACTGACCCCTGGGGCACACTACTTGATATTGGCTGCCAACTAGACCTTGAGTCACTGATCACTACCCACTGAGCCCAACAATCCAGCCAGCTTTCTATCCACCTTACCATTCATCCAGTCTTTCCTGCCCAAGTGAAGGGGGGCTGAACCCGATGATCTGTAAGGTCCATTTCAGCCCTTATCAATTATGGAACTATGAAATCCATACTTCCTTAGCTTGCTTGCAAGAATGCTGTGGGAGATCATATCAAAAGCTTTGCTAAAGTCAAGGTATATCACATCCAGTGCTTTCCCCATATCCACAGAGCCAGTCATCTCTTCATAGAAGGGTATCAGGTTCATCAGGCATAACTTGCCCTTGGTGAATCCATGCTGACTGTTCCTGATCACTTTCTTTTCCTCCAAGTGCTTAGAAATGAATTCCTTCAGTACTTGTTCCATGATTTTTCCGAGGACTGAGGTGAGGTTGACTTGTCTGTAGTTCCCTGGGTCTTCTTTTTTCCCTTTCTTAAAGATGGGCAGTATATTTATTCTTTTCCAATCATCCAGGACCTCCCCCCATGAGTTTTCAAAGACAATGGCCAGCAACTCTGCAATCACAGCAGCCAACTCCCTCAGCACCCTTGGATACATTGCATCTGACCCCATGGACTTGTACACATCTGACTTTTCTAAATAGTCCAATACCTATTCTTTCACCACTGTTGGCTGCTCACTATTCTTTTCCAATCATCCAGGACCTCCCCCCATGAGTTTTCAAAGACAATGGCCAGCAACTCTGCAATCACAGCAGCCAACTCCCTCAGCACCCTTGGATACATTGCATCTGACCCCATGGACTTGTACACATCTGACTTTTCTAAATAGTCCAATACCTATTCTTTCACCACTGTTGGCTGCTCACTTCCTCCTCAAACTGTGCTGCCCAGTGCAGTAGTCGGGGAGCTGACCTTGCCCGTGAAGACTGAGGTAAAAAGGCATTGAGTATTTCAGCCTTTTCCTCCTCATCTGTTACTAGGTTGCCTCCCTCATTCACTAAAGGGACCCACACTTTCCCTGACCTTCCCTCTTGTTGCAAACATACTTGTAGAAACCCTTGTTAGCCTTCATGTCCCTTGCTAGCTGCAACGCTAACTGTACTTTGGCTTTCCTGGGCTCCTCTACCCTTCCAGGGAGGCTGCTCCGAAACACTGTAATTACAATGTGTTGGAGCCAACTCCAGTGTCACGTGCATCAGCATCCCTGCACTGAAAAATGGTGGTGAGGCGCTTTAAGCTAAGACTTGTTTAACGAGCTTTAGCTCAAAGTGCCCTGCCGCCATTTTTCAGCATGGGGACACTGATATATGTGACGCTCCAGGACCTTTAATTAGTGTGGCTCTTGGAGCTGCACTAATTAAAGCGCTCTCCTTCCCACCTCCCAGAGCACATCTATAAATGCCCTCTGATTTCATCCCTGCATGCTGGAGCAATATTCTAGAAGCATAGAAAATTAGGGTTGGAAGGGACCTCAGGAGATCATCTAGTCCAACCTCCTGCTCAAAGTAGGACCAGCCCCAACTAGATTGTCCCAGCCAAAGCTTTGTCTAGCCGGGTCTTAAAAACCTCCAAAGATGGAGATTCCACCACCTCTCTGGGTAACCCATCCCAGTGTTTTACTACCCTCCTAGTGAGCAAATTCTTCCTAATGTCTAACCTAAACTTATTCTCATACTCCTCCCTAGTCATCTGTCCAAGCTTCCACTTGTCAGCTTCCTTTTTGTGTTTAAGCTCATCAAAGAGTTCTCTAAGTCAAGCTGGTTGCCTGCCATATTTGCTATTCTTCTTACATACCAGGATGGTTTGTTCCTGCGCCCTCAATAAGGTTTCTTAAAATACCACCAGCTCTCCTGGACTCCTCTCCCCCTTAGACTGGCCTCCCAGGGGATCCTGTCCATCAGCTCCCTGAGGGAGTCAAAGTCTGCTTTTCTGAAGTCCAGGGTCCTTAGTCTGTTGCTCTCCCTTCTTCCTTTTGTCAAGATCCTCACCTCAACCATCTTGTGGTCACTGCTTCCCAAGTTGCCATCCACTTCTATATCTCTGACCAAATCTTCCCTGTTTGTGAGCAGCAGGTCAAGAAGAACATGGCCCCTAGTTGGTCTTTTCAATGCTTGCACCAGGAAGTTGTCTCCAACACTCTCCAAAAACTTCCTGGACTTCCTGTGCACTGCTGTATTGTCCTCCCAGGCAATGTCAGGGTGACTGCCCATGAGAACTAGGACCTGTGATCTCGAAACTTCCACTAGTTGTCTGAGGAAAGCCTCATCTACCTCATCCTCCTGGTCTGGTGGTCCATAGCAGATGCCTACCACAACATCACCCTTGTTGCTCTCCCCTCTGACCCTAACGAGGAGACTTTCAACAAGCCTATTTCCAGTTTCATACCAGAGCTCTGAGCAATCATATAGTTCTTTTATGTAAAGCGCAACTCCTCTCCTCCCCTGCCTGTCCTTCCTGAAAAGTTTGAACCCATCCGTGACAGTGCTCCCGTCATGCGAGCTCCCACCAAGTCTCTGTTATTCCAATAATGTCATAGCTCCATGACTATGCAAGGACTTCCAGTTTTTCCTGATGGTTTCCCAGGCTCCATGCAATTGTGTACAGGCACTTGAGGTAACTAGCCAATTGCCTTTCTCAGTAAGAATGAGACCTCTGCTGTTGCTCCCTCCCCCTTTTGCTTCCTCCAGGTGTCCTGCTTCCCCACTTACCTCAGGGCTTTGGTCTCCATCCCCTGGCAAAGCTAGTGTAAAACCCTCCTCACTAGGTTAGTGAGCCTGTCTCTGAAGATACTCTTCCCTCTCTTTGTCAAGTGGATCCTGTCTCTTCCTACAATCTTTCTTCTTGGAACAGCATCCCATGGTTGAAGAAGCTGAATCCCTGCTGGCAACACCACCCATGCAGTCATGCATTGATCTGCAGGATGCGTCTTCTCCTGCCCGGGTCTGTCCCCTTGACCGGAAGGATTGAGAGAAACATCACCTCTGTCTCTGTCCCCTTCACCCTTGCACCCAGAGCCCTGTAGCTACTCTTGATCAGCTCAGGCAGTATCACTGGTGCCCACAGGAAGGCGCAGCATGGGGTAGTAGTCAGAGGATTGTATGAGTCTCGGTAATCCTTCCGTGACATCTCAGATCTGGGCTCCAGGCAAGCAGCAGATCTCCCAGGACAACAGGTCAGGCTGGTAGATGGACCCTTCCATCTCCTACAGAAGGGCATTTCCAACTATCACCACCTGTCGCTTCCTCTTCGTAGCAGTGGTCTCGATCCTCTTCACTTTGGGGATTCCTGGCCTGGCTTCTTCCATCAATGGAATGCACTCCTCCTCCTCTGTTGCTTTGCTTCATATCTCTTCTCCAGGCAAACCACTGCAGGTGGGGATGACAATGACTTCTTGCTGCCAGAGGTCTCAAGCTTCCAGCTTCCACCTTCCTGGGAGTCTATGCCCTCTTCCTTTTCTAGCGCCACCTCAATGGCAGTCCTTCATCCATAGTCCTACAGGTTTCCTCCAGCATGGAACTGATGAAGATGTCATGGTGGAGGATGCTTTGGAGTCTTGCTACCTTCTCCTGTAGCTCTCTTGCCTGTTCCCTTTCATTAACAATTTCCTGGGGAAGAGCCTGGTACTCCGGTGTCCCACCTCCCTAGCAAACACCCTAACCCCCAGTCAATACAGTCATTATCATTCTCTGCCCCCATAAATATTTAAGTATTTCATGCAACTTGGAACAACTCCAACAGGAAAAAATGAGTGCCCCTCCTCACCTCACAAGAATGCCTTTCAGCCTGGTTGTTGGAGTGACTCGCCTCGGAGGTGGGAGATGCAAGTTGAGATCCCCTGAAGCAGAGAAGGGTACTGAACTTGTGTCTTCCACAATCTTAGGAAAGTGCTTAGTCAGTGGGTACAAGGGGCATGGCAACACAACACATGGCACTGGGAATCCAGCCCTAATGTCTTCCCAGCTGAAATGATTCCACAAAATTGCAAAGAGCTCAAGTCAAAGGAAATGGCATTTCTCAGAAACTACACTATTTCTCAAAACAAATCTCTCTGGCCTTATTCATAGAGGCTGGGATCTAGGGTGCTGCATCAAGCCCACCTTTAACACAAATCACAGCAAACTCAAGCTCAAAGTAAAATGCAAGTAACACAATATTTTTAGTGATATGGGGCAAGAGGCCCAATTAATAAGCCAATCACTTTAAAAATAAATCAAGCAGTAATACTTTGGGGGTGGGGGGGTTCTTCTCATTGACTTCAGTAGCCTTCAAGTGAGTCCAATAATTAATATGAAGGGCGGGTTTAAAAGGGGAAGAACAGCAAAGGCATCATCAAAATGCCCCTTCATCAAAATGCACCTGTTCTGGCACTCTCAGAGGTGATTATAATAAGGGTCTGTGCAAACATCCAGCCTCCCATCACTCCCACCCACTTCTAAGGCCTATTCAAATGAGACTACAGGGAGATTGTAAAATATGCTAGGACGCTTCACAGCTGGTGTAAATGGACATTGCTGTTGGCTTCTGTGTGCTAAACTCTAGTCGAAACCTGGTCTATTCTATTTAAAGGAACATCAGTGCTACTGGGCCCAAACAAAGATATCTATTTTTGTGTCTACACCTACCTCTGAGGTATTTTTTTGGCTCCCTTTATCATGGTACCCAACACCCTCACAATATTTACTGTGTTTATGTCTACTCTCCACAACCCTGGGAAGGATGGAGGTGCTGTTCTGCCCGATTTGCTGATGGTGATTAAACAACCTAGGTATGTGGGAAGTCTGTGGCAGAGCAGCAAACTGAATCCAGCTCACCCAGGCCCCAGGCTCATGCTCTGATCACCGGAGCACGCTTCTTCTCTATTTCATAGAACTGCGAAAAGTCAGGCCACCATCTGATCACCTCGCCTGACCACCTGTCTGTTACCAGCTATTACATTTCCTCCAAAGACCCTAGGTTATGCCCCAAACTTTTAATTACACTAAACCACATCAGACCTCATGATACTAAACTGTGAGCCATGGCAAAGGAAAGACTAACATGCCTGAGGCCCCTGCAAATGGCAGGGCCATTTGTTCCACCAAGGACCCTACCAATACGTCCTGGGAAAAGTTCCTTCCTACTCCCAGACATGTTAATCTGTATGGCCTTAAGCATAAAGACAAGATTTGCTTAAATAAGAGGTTTTTCTGTCCCACTGCAGACCATCCAGCATCCTGCCCATAGTGGGCAAACTTTGAGACTTCTGAGGAAGGTGGAAAAAGAAGTACCCAGAGAACATCTAGCTAATTGCACCCTGGGGAAAAAAGTTTTTGATCCCTGGAGGCAACACGCAAAACTTCGAAGCATGAGATTGATTTTAATCACTGCCCTAATGCAGGGCTGTCAAGCGTGATAAGCATGCTGAGGGCAGTGCAGATAGTCCTGCACTCCCCAAGGAGGGATGAACAGGAAAAATCAGAGTTACAGACCTGAAGGCCTTAAAGACCCTACTGCACACACCTGCTGAGGAACTTCTCCCAGAATTGAATTGAAGAAGGCTGTTTGAAAGAATATCAAATCTCACCTAAAGATTTCCAAGTGAGACTGACCACCCCCACCCGGCTTTCCTGAGAACCTGTTCCAATGTTTAATTACCTTCTTGACTAGAAAATTCTTGTTATTTCCAGGCTGAATATATTTATCTTTGGCTTCCAGATACTGACTCATTATGCCTTTACAGCAAGGTTGGAAAGATCCCCCATAGTTCCAGGGGTGTGTTTACACTGTAGAGGCCGGGTCTTCTGGCAGCGACACCCAAGCGTGCCTGGCCCACTTACACAAGCCAGACCTGGAAATATGCTGGCACAGCTGCTCTTGGGACATCCCTCCCAGTCACTGTTGAGACCAGAGAGCAGCTGCTAGGGATGACACCAGTGTGGCTTCACTGGCGTACTTCCATGTTTGGAGAATGCATGCAAGGGTGGGTGGGCAGGAACGCGCTTGGCAGCATCCTTACTGGGACATGCTGCCACATGGTATAGACACGTGTAAGCAACCACAAAAAAGGGAGAAGTAACTTCTCAACCTTCAAGAAGTTGAACTCCTTCAGCCTGACACGTTAAGGCTTGTTTTCCCATTCCTGTGCAATTTTTGTGGTTATTCTTTGAATTTCTCCTGTACTCCCACATCATTCTTGAAATGTAGATACCATGACTAGACACTGTTCCAGTCTTGGTCTTACCAATGCTGTGTCCAGAGGCAAGATCAGTTCCCTTTGTCTGTTTTACATAATGAACACCCTCCCCCCATATATACCCAGCAGAGGGTAAGGATTCAGGTGCTGTAGGACAAAGGCACTTTGATTACAATGCATATGAGTAGCAGTGGACGAGCTCATGGGTCACCTTTGAAGTGTAGGATTTTTTTCGTTTTGAACCGGCTTTTTCATTCTTTCTTTTGCCTTTTCCATCCTCTTCTACCCGATCACCTTCCTCCTCACTGCTGGCATCTGCTGTATTTCCTCCTTCTCCCTCAGTTTCTGATGAGCTCTGTTGCTGAATTGCCTTTGAAACATTAATAAAAAAAATAATTAGAGAATCACAGAATAACTAAAAAAATCCACTAATTAGTTTTTGCTCCATCCCACATAGCACACAGAGATTCTGATCGATAACAGCTTGTACTTTAATCACTTTAGTCACGAAAGACTCAGCCTATTCTTACAAGCATCTAGATAAAAGGCTGGAAGAGGCAATTTTCTCAGTAGCCACTTGAAAACCGTTATCAGATGCAGATGCTGAGATTCCATGCTCAGAGGTGTTTACGCAGCGAGAGAAGTGCCGGAGGCGGGATTCTGCACACTGGAGCACTAGGAACTCTGTTCCATGTGACATTTGTGATGTTTCAGTGTGCTTCTAGATCCTGGCTGCATGGGACAACAACCCAGTCAGCAGAAAGATGGTCCCAAAACACAAGACCTTCGTGCTGCTGGAACATTTCAGAACTGACTGGAGTTTTCAACTGTTTTCTTCCTGCAGTCCACAGGCCTATATTCACCTGCTTAATTTTTCAGCCCCTTCTCTAGCAGCATTTACTTCATCTGTATAGGAGTACAGACACTCAGCAGCTTGTGGGTGGTGGACTTGCACACATACCATGTATAGATATAATATACATAGTCCTTCTCTATCTCAAAGGACCGTGTTTGTCATTAAAACAGAAAAAAAAAATTCTACCCTGGCCTTGTGCAGCCTTTTGGCTGCTCTTTCCCAGCTTCCTGACCCTTTGGTCCTGATGATATCAAACAGGGAGACCTCTTATACAGTGGTCACTATCCCTAACCAGCTGTCAACTATCTAACCATCTTACCACCCCTGACCCTCTCTACTATGCTGTTGTACCTGCTATGCCTCACCAATATAAAAATCCAAAGTACTTTGAGAAGGTAAAGCTACAGGAGAGAGTAACATAAAACGACTACAATACGATAATACATAAACCAGTAGTGGGTAACCAATGCCTAATAACTTCCTAATAAATGTAATTGTCTAATTTAGTGATTCTCAACCAGGGTGCTGGGGGTAAGGATATAAGCAGCTAAATGCAGGCTCTGGCTTGACTCTGCCTGGCTGTTCCCCCTTCCCCAGTGCCTGACCCCTCTGTAATGAGGTAAATACTGTAAGATACCATATTTACTTGAATACAAGATAAATCCCCAATGATTAGAATCCATATATGAAAAATTTCCAAATTTGTTATGATTTTCCAGGGTATTGGTTGTAGCTGTGTTGGTCTAAGGATGAGGCAGACAAGGTACTTTGGGTAAATGTGCTGTCTTTTATTAAACCAACTGAATAGTTGGAAAGTTGTTCTTTGCAAGGGTGGGTGTACCCAAAAGCTTGCAAAGAACAATTCTTCCAACTATTTAGTTGGTCTAATAAAAAATATCACATTTACCCAAAGAACCTTGTCAGCTCATAATTTTCCAGGTAGAGAATCTAAGGATTGGAGGGTTGTCTTGAATCCTTGCCCCCCGCCTTGCTACAGCAAGGAAAGCAGTGGCTGGGGGTGGGGCAGGTAGCCTCCTTGCCCTCTGTCCCACCTACTTCTTCCCCCTGAACCCCCACCTTCAGCTCTCCACAGCCTCTACCCCTCTCCCCATTCCCCCAACATCTGCCTCTTGCCCTCTACTCCTCCCAGTCCTTGCCCCTTGCCCCCACAACTCCCCAGTCTCTGCCTCTTCCCCTCCCCATCCCTCTACCCCCACTCCTCTTACTATCAGACACTGCTCGGGCAGGCAGCAAGTGGAAAGCTGCACCTGACCGTAAG